>NC_056524.1:202532377-202567304 GCF_019175285.1 Sceloporus undulatus | reverse complement strand
TAATAATAATAATAATAATAATAATAATAATAATAATAATAATAATAATAATAATAATAATAATAATAATAATAAATTAATTCCTCACCTCAGAATGCCAGAAAAGGATGCCATGCATCCATTGCTTTCCATCAGCTACCCCTGAATTCCTTACAGACAGTAGCAAAAGCATGTATCAATTTGCCAAAGTAGAAAGAGAAACATTTTCAGCATTCGCATTGTAGCATTCGTATAGAAAAAATAATGTAGAAAAAAACCTTTTGCAAAAGCCTCCTGCAAAGTGCCATGCTGCTGGAAGCAGAAATGAAAGGGAAAGAGAACATGCAGGCACCACATTCTATCTATATATCTATCTACCTGTAGCAAACAATATGCGCATAGTCTGTCAGAAATTATTTTTAAAAATTTAAAAAAGAGAAAGCTGCCTGGTGCGAGAGTGAACGCTTGCTCCATGGCCCCCTTTTTTCCCCCAGATCCTACCTTCTCCTCTTCCTCCTCCTCCTTCCGATGCTGCCCTCCATGGCCCCCTTCTCTCCACTGGATCCTTCATCCTCCTCTTCCTTCTCCTCCTCCATCCCCAATTCTCTTGGCACCCTTTGGCTCCTTCCTTCTCCTTCTCCTCCTGCTCCTGCTCCATTATCCCGATTGCCTTCCATGGCCCCCTTCTTTCCCTTGGCTCCTTCATCATCATCTTCCGTCACTCTTGGCACCCTTTCTCCAGTTCCCCCTCTGCCCTCCCTCTGACTGCCCTTTGCATCCCCCATCAGTCACCCCAATTGCCCTTTTTTGCATCCTTCCTCCGGCTCCTTCCTCCTCCTCCTCCACCCCAATGAAGGGGAGGAAATATTCTGCCCACTACCCTCCCTCTGACCTAAATCCCTCCCCTGAACTTGTCCCGATTATGATTGTGGGCAAGTTCATATTAGCCGAACCCGTGTTTTTTCAAAAGATACAGCTTTTACCCCGATTCCAAATGACCCGCTCTAAAGGGCATTTGTCCCAAAACAGTTGTGGAAGCCTCGGATTCGCTTGTGGAAGATTTGGGGCGAATATGAACTTCACATGCATAATTTGGCTCCTGATCCTGGGTAAAAGGTAGTCTGGATGGCCCCTAAGTTGAATCCTAGACAGTAATAACTCACAGTAAGAATCAGTCTTTTTGTTGTTTTGTTGTAAAGCAACAAGCACATTGATGGTGCTACATAAGCGATCAATAAACAATGTTTAGGAAATAATTTTTTAAAACCCCCAAAGTTCAAAAGTTTGTCTGCTTGCAACACCCCATTTATAAACATTCCAAATAAAATCTATAGTCAGATGCAGTACAGGTAATACTTTCAGAAAGTAAAAAGACTGTATATTTGGAAAGGAACTGATAGACCTTTTTTCCCTGATGAAATCCTAATTTTTGATCCTTAAATCGCACTTTCTTAATGAGGTAAAACAAGATTATGGAGATCATCTTTAATGAGAATTCAGGAACATTACTGGGTTAGCTGAAAAGTATGAAAATACGTAACCTCAGTTCATTGGGCTGCCCTTTATTATCATTTTGCTTCTACAGACGTTCATATAATTGCAGTTTCCAAAAGCCCTATCTCAACCATTTGGTCCTTATATCTGGTCTTTGCCAGAAGATACAACATCATCCATAGAATATAAATCAGTCATAAGCATTATTTCTTCTGATCCTGAGAGTCAATAGAGTATGCCCTGGTGAAGTCAGCCATTTCTCAGTAAAGTGCTTTGCTTGAAGAAAGCAACCTTCTTCCACCTGGTTCCCTCCTGGTGTTTTTGGACTACAATCCTTATTGTCTCTTACCATTTGGTAGGCTGGCTAGGACTTATAGAAGCTGTAGTATAAAAGATCAGAGGGGCACTAAGTTGAGAAATCTGGGATAAAATGTGGAAGTTTTTATGCAGCATGGCTGGAAAAAACTTGAGGCTGGGGACTACATGGAGTGTAGTGTAGTGTGGAAGCTACATAGAGGACAAGTTGGAACAAGGGATGTTTATTGGGGGAGAATGTGGAAATGATGGCATGGCACAGGGAGAAAGGCAGAGAAGAGGGATACATGTATTCTATAGAAGGGAAATGATAGGAAAGCCTGGGAACTTTCCCTGATTTTGGATTTCTTACAAGCATTTAGACTTAGAAGCATTAAACGATAATCAAAGAATATCTAAGAGAAGGAAGAGTTGGAAGAGGAGAGAGAGAAACAGAAAAATCAGTATGCTTAATTTCAGTTTTGTTGATGATAAGTAAGAAAAAACTTGAGCAGAGTGTAGGTGAGAAGAACTGGTGAGTTTAACAGCAAAAAGTTGGCATAGATTTCTAATACTATTTGGACCAAAGTGGACTGACGGTTTATTAACATTCCGCAGAGATCTTTGGGACTGAATGTAAACAAGATGGTGTCATGCTGTGATGGTCATGATTAATCTGACTGGCAGAAGTCTTGTTATCCTCTAAAACAGTATGAACATTTGCACATAACTTTATGCAACTTGGAGTCTCAATCATGCATAGTTCTAGGTTGTACAGAAGACTTTGCCTGAATAGCTGCATGGGCAAAGACTGTGTTCATTTTTTACCTGTGTATGCTACAGATCAGGATTGTTCAACATGCAAGGTATCAGGAATACCACTACTTGGCTTGGGCCTCCTCATACACTGAGACAATGCATGAGTAAAATTCTGATTATGGCTTTAGGGTTATTCCTATTCCACTCCACTTTCCCTTTCTTCTCCGAAAGATGACATTCATGAATGGGGTCTGAAGTATCAAGCAGCTATCTACATAGTCACTGGATAGCTACCATCCCTATTCAACAAGCTGTGCTCAACATATCAAAGGCTAGTTAGGGTTGGAATTTCTGGTGCAGTATTCAGACCTGTGTTCATCAAAGATCATGCTTAATAACCCTTAGATCTTTGCTTTGTGCCAGAGAATAGCAGACCCATTTGTTGGTGAATACTTGCTGTTGAATGTTTCTGCCACAACAGCCAGTTTTTTTATCTGGCAATATGGACTTCTTAAATGAATAGTAATCAGCATAAGAAGCCATACATGTAATAAAATAAGTGAAAGTTATTCATCAAATGATGTTGACTGTTGTAATAGGTTTATTTCTGCTTTCAACACAAGTATGTAGTTTCCTCAGGATCAAGGTATGTTGTCCCCCAGCTTCAGAGTCATGTTTCTTCAACATTCTGTTTTTTATGGTTTATTAACTGGAATAATGTATTATATTCTAATGTAGGAAAAGTACAAAACTACAGATAAAGACCCTTGGAATTTATTACAGTCTAATCTACTAATAATTATGGAAGCTATGTTCTTAAGCATGTGTTTAGGCACTCAAATAAATCTCCTGTCTTCAAGACTTTTGGGCTTCAACTGGGGCTCATTGAGTTTAGTTTACTCCTTTTAAGGAATTGGTCTGAAAGCTGAAGATCTAAATCTTTTTTTTTATTAATCTAATTTTGAAATCTTGCTTTATTTTTAACAAATAAGACTTTGCAGCCATGCCAACAAAGGGATTCCACAAGGATATTCCAAAATGATTGACTTCTGTTTCCTCAAAAGCTGTCAGTACTGGCTATAGCAGAGACATAACGAATGCTGGTGGGGGGAAAATTGAACTGGGAAAAAAAAAGCTTTGCAAAACAAGTCTTTTCTGTCAAAAGGACATCCATTGTGCTGCAGTTACACACATTCAGTTCATCTGCCTTTGTTCCAAAAACCCAGCAAAATATATGAAATTAGGTTGCCGTTATTCTCTTGATCTGTTTCTTTTTCTTTGTCAAGAACAAACTTAACATGTAAACAGTATTCTGCATTGATCGTAGTGTACAAATTACCATCCATTAGCATACCTTTATTTTAAGCATACATCTTTGCAGCATTAGAAGACTTTAGAAACATCATGGGTAAAGCTAGGATCAAGGGCCTCCACTCCACCCTTTTAAGTAGTCATTTGCTCCTTGGGCCCTTTCTACACAGTTCTTGCATTATGATTCCACTTTTAACTAACAGAGTAATAGCTTATGGAATCCTGGGGTTTGCAGTTTGTTGAGGCACTAGAGGAGTCCTCTGCTGAGAATCCCAAACACCCCTCCCTAAACTGCAAATTGCAGGAATCTTTAGGGCTGCATCTGCACGGCACAAATAATCCAATTTGATACCAGATTAACTGCCATGGCTTAATGCTATGGAATTCTGGGAACTGTAGTTTGTTGTGGCAGCAGAGCTATCTGACAGAAAAAGCAAAATAGCTCACAAAACTACAGTTCCCAAATTTGATAGCGTCGAGCCATGGTAATTAAAGTGGTGCCAAACTGGATTATTTCTGCAGTGTGGATGTAGCCTAGGATGTTGTGATGGCAGTTAAAGTGGACTCATAGTGCCATAAGTGTGTAGTGTGAAAGAGCCACTTGTAAGGTACTTATGCCTTCTAAGCTTTTCCTAGGCTGCAGCCAGAGGCATGGTTATGGGCAGGAGATGGAACAATCAGCACCGCCAAGGAAGCTGCTTCCCCTGTAAGAGCTGCACCATCTTCAGCTTTTAGTTTGCTTTTGTTTTGCCTACAGTCCAGAATCAGAGTATATCTTAATGCACAGGTAGATGTTTTCAATACTTTGGAAAAATATTTCAGTATTTATTATACTTCCCTGCACTTAGGAATAGGTATAACAATGAGAAAAGCTGTTTCTTTAAAAGAAATAGATGGAGGAAAATAAACTTGAAAGTAAGAAATGTTATCCATTTTGTATTTCTTAATATCTTAGTAATAATAATATTTGGCTGACCGATGCAACTATCCTCCTTCCTCAATACTTCTACATAATTTTCCATTCCTTTCTTTATCTCCCCAAGCCTCTTTTCTGACTTTGACTTCATTGTTTTTTTATTGTCTATTTGTTCATTTTTCTTTCTTCTTTTCACTCTCTTCAGGCAAGGTGATTGACTTGATCCTTGTGGAGCACTCCACAGAATATTAAGAACATAAGAAAAGCTCTGCTGGGTCAGAGCAAAGGTCTATCTGATCCAGCAGCCTGTTTCCTACAGTGTTGAGCAGATACCTATGGGAAGCCTTCAGAGAGGACATGAGGGACATATACTGCAATGCCTCTGGGACAGGTTTTCAGGACCATGTTGCTTCTAATCTTGTAGGCACAAAACATGTATGGCCCTTATGACTAGTAGTCTTGTAGTCCTCAATAGCTTTATCCTCCAATAATTTCTCCTTTAAAGCAACTTAAATTGGTGGTTATCACCACATTTTGAAGGAGTTTATTCCATAATTTAACCATTTACTATGTGAAGAAAATCTGTAGGTTTTATATGTGGAGAAAGACAGATATAAATTAATTTTTAAAAAAATATATTATTTTCACCTATCCTGGGTCTCCCATTATCCCTCAACAGATGGCGTGTGTGGAGATCATGAATACATCCAATGTAGAAACACTAACTGAATGTTCCATGCTTTCTCTCTTCCTTGAAGCCCAATAGAAAGAGAAAGTTACTGACAAGATCTATAATTATCCTACAGCCAGGGACACCAGAATGTGAAGTTTGGTGGGGAACTCTGATATAACAATGTCCCTTTTAAAATTATACTGCTGTTTTACCACCATAGTGTGTATGTTTCATGTGTGTAAACCTTTATCAATAATTTCCCCTTACATAATACATGAACAAATTCTGCTGCCAGCATAATACCCATTTGTTGTTCTTAACTGCTCTCAAGTCAAGCTTGTGAGTGAGACATCTCCAGGATCTCCTATCCTCCACTTCTCTGCTCAGGTCCTATAGACTTAGGCCTGTGATTAAGTCTCTCCATCTAATATGTGGTCTTCTTCTATTTCTACTACCTTCAACCTTCCCTAACATTATTGCCTTTTCTAGTGAGGCATGCTTTCACATGATATGTCCAAAGTATGTCATTTTCATCATGGCTTTCAGGGAGAGTTCAGGCTTACTCTGTTCAATGACATTAACACCCATATTCTTTCTATTTTTTACTTTTATGCCTTTGGTAGCTGGACACAGGCACTGTACAAAAGAACTGAGGAATTTAGGCAATACTAAATAAATAGTACATTTTATTATTAAACAAGATAACTTCCAAAATATTTGTTATGTGCTTCAAAGTATCTTACAAAGGATCTTACAAAGGATGTAAGATAGTATCAAACCTGCCATGGTTGTCATCAGAAAATAGTAAGGAAATTAAAATTCCAACCCCTAATCAACCCACAACCAATTCCCCCACCAACAAACTCAACTCTAATTGACATCAGCACTGAGTGATTTATCTACAGTCTTTCCACTAACTAGATTTAAGAGTATGCTGGAACCTTGGAATGGTATACTGGACTTCTCCTTGTGACATCTTCAAATGGTCCAGCAGCTGCCTCCTTAGTCCTCCATCACCAGCTGTCATTCAATGGGCTTCAGCCTCCTTGTAAGCTGCCTCAGGAGTCTTCTACTTCTCTTTCACAGATCTTTCTTCCATTCTAACATTGAGTGATTTCTCAAGTTTTGGCTCTCTGGCCTTGTTGCTGAAACATCTCTCCCAGGCCAATTCAAACTCTTCAGCTCAGAATATGGAAATGTTGCCATGCTGGCTTTGGATTCTGGATGCTGTAATACAAAAATATAGTTTTTGCTTGTTCTATATTCAGCTTTTTACCAGCTGAACCACACACCAACTTGCATTGCCTCAGCTCTCAGTCTTCAGCCACTCTTTTTGCTAGTCAGATTCATCCTGATGGACAATGCATCACACCATCTTGTTTAAAATATAGTGCCAATAAATCTCTTTGGAATGCTGATAAACCACCAATCCAACTTAACCTACCTGGACTTCCTCTTCTTATGTATAATACTGAAACCTGAATTCCTGACCTACATCTTTTTCACTGGGAATTAGTAACAGTTAACAGCCAAATATTGTACATGTAAACAATATACAGTGTGCCTGCATCATATGTGGGCACGCCATATGTTTATTAATAAACTAGTTTTCAACTAAATTTACTTTGGAAGAGGAAAAACGTTTAACAATTAAATTTGTGATAAATTGTCATTTAAATTTAGGCTAAAGACTGAACAGCAAAAAAGCTTTACCAGAAGTAAGCTAAAAAATGTCATCCATTATTTTTTTCTTTAACACCTTGTCCACTCCTTGTTTTTTTAGTCTTTCTTTCAGATGGATTTCAAGTGGTTCTACAAACTTTCAAAGTCTTCCAAATTTTATACATACAAAGGATGAGGTGAGGGAGGATCAGTTATTGAGACTGCTAATCTCAAAAGCCATTTAACACAATTTATCGGGCTGGAACTATTCTTGAGGAACTGCTTTGAATCTTATGTCATAAGCATCATTAATTCTCCAATTAATCCCCGAGAGACTAACAATAAGCAATAAAAAATGTGTCCCCCCCCCACCCAAGAAAGCTAGGCTTTAGGTAAAGCACCAGCTGGGAAATGTGAAATTTGTTTGCTTTTTAGTGAATTCCCTCATTTAATTAATAAATAATAGCTGGCATTCTGTACTGTAGTTACAGATTCATAGCCTAGAGTTATGGATCCATACCATCTCTGTATCAGTAGCACTGCATAATCACAGGCTGCATCCATACTGTAGAAATAATTTACTTTGACACCACTTTAACTGTCATGGCTCAATGCTATCGAATTCTGGGACTTGTGGTTTGTTGTGGCACCAGAACTCTCTGACAGGGAAGACTAAATGTCACACAAAACTACATTTCCTAGAACTTTCTAGCACTGAGCCAGGGCAGTTAAAGTGATCAACCAGGGACGTAGCCAAGGGGGGAGTCCATGGGGTCTGGACCCCCCTTTCTGTTAGATACAATGAATGGTGTGTGCCACTGCGCTACTGCGCCCAAGCCCCATTGTATTGGTGGCACTTAGTCTGCCCCCCCTTCCCAAAATGCTGGCTACGTTCGTGGATCAACCTGGATTATTTCTGCAATGCAGATGCAGCCACAATCATGTTACAATTGCTATGATTGTAAGTGCTCTCACAAACCCACCCTAAGAGTGAACAGGCACATTGAGTGAAGGAGGTGTGTTCAGCTGGCAATAAGGGTGCAAAGCAGGCCATTTCCACCCTCCTCCCACCAGCAAGCAAGGCTGGGACAATCAAAAGCAAGATCCTTATTACAAATTCTCAACACAGCCTTGTCTGTTGGCAGGAGGGGGCTGGGAACATCATCTTCCTTGTGTCCCATTTGGCAGCTGAACGGACCTCCACACCCAATCCAGCTATTGGTTCTTAAGGTGGGCTTGAGTGTCAGGTCAGGAGATGTTACTTAGTTACACCTTCATTACTAAATAGCAAATGTAGAATATTGTTGAATTTTAATAAATAATTTAATTCTGGAAAAAAGTTAATGCTGATATTCCAACTTAATCAAGTTACAAAATAAATACAGTAAAGTTGCCCCTTTTTCTTAGAAACTTTCCCAACTTTTTCTTCACACATTTCCAGTTTCTGCAGCGTTAGAATAGGTATTTTGATGTATTCCCAAGGCTAACAGCTCTAATATCTGAGATTCAATCCCTGTCAGCTCCACTGAAAAAAAAAGCCCAGGTAGTAGAGATATGGAAAATTCTTGCATGAAAGTTTATAGACCTGTTGTCAGTCTGAGTAGACAATTCTCAGTTACACAAGCTTGATTCTTAGTCAAGATGGATCAGCTTTGTGTGCTCATATAACCTTACAAATCTTTTATTGCGTTCATATTGGCTGCAGACAGCATTACAAGTTACCTAATGTCATCATTTAATAAGAACAAAACTATTCCAGTGGTTAAACCAGTCCTTATTTAGTTCTGTTTTTATATCAGTTTCTAAAAAGTCCCCTTGAAACTGCTACACCAATGAGTAAAAGCACAAGTAATGTTTTTCCAATAAATACAAATAAAAAAGAAAGTGTTAGGAACTAAACTTTGACTTTATTGCAAACAGCATCGTGTTTTTTAAAATATGAAGTTAATAACCATTTTCTCTTATGGTTCTAACAAATCCTGCCCTCCTAATCATATCACTCAGATGCTGAAGAGCAGAAGCAAGAGCTATCATTCAGTCCCTTAGCAGATCAATCCAGAACTGGATATTTCCCATTTAGGGTTGGTACCAAGTTTGAGGCAGGGGGTGACTTAATATGTTCCCCAAAGTCCATGATGTTATCCATGTCCAGGAAGATGTTTGTGCCCAGACTATCTCGAATCAAAGCAAAGTCTGCTCTTTCTTGACTGCAAGCCTGCTGCGATAGATTTTTCTCCCCTTTCCCAGTTCCTGGCAAGGAGATATCTGGCTGAACTACATGCCAGATTGATGCTCTTTGCGGCAGATCCCTTAATAATATTCAAGTCTCCTAGGCCCGGAACAGAAAAGCTCAGCAACAGCAGAGATTTCTATCTCCAGTATTTTGCTGATATATGAGAACACCCTGTTATTTCTCCCCCGCTCCTTCTCCAATCAACACACACACAAAATGCATTCACACACCCATGCCCTTAGGCATGATGATAAGATTATTTCTGCCTTTATGCAGGACAAGCGATTTATTTTCAGTTTTATCAAATTTAGAGGCAGTGAGAGAAAGTTTACACTTGGGGCTAAATTACATCAGTGCAGTATTTTCTAATACATATATTCAGATGCTATATATGTCTCTGGTGGTGCCTTGTGGGGCAACTGTAGTTACTTCTCCAAGTCTACCATGCAGTGTAGAACAGGCTCCCGGTACTGAGGCTGGATACCAAGAAGAAAAAAACTAGGACATTCATAAGGAAATGCTGGAAAGAGCATAACACATGGTTTATTATTAACCATCTCACAAATAAATGATACTAAATTAATAACAAGAAGAACAGAACAAACAATATAGCCATTATACACACATAACATATGTGGACACTGTGGAGGACATATGTGGAGAAAAAAGTCCTATCCCATTGTCTAATATACTCTACACCAAGTGTAGGTGCCCTCCCAGTGCTTTGGTCCATATTTTCAACATCTAGACCATTGGCTCTGATGCCTGGAATGAAAGAGAGTTGAAGCCTACAATGTCTGAAGGACATCAGGTTAGGGAACCCTGAACTAAAGTCTCATCATATTGGTCAAGCCTTAGAAGTAGACTGAGGCTACAGAAGCTTATGTCACAAACTTCTTTCTCCCAGTTGGTCTAAACTAAGATTCATTTATGTATTGTCTAATTACCAGTCTGGAACTGCAAACTTTTTTTGTTTTCCACATAACTCTAATCCCCCCCCGACAGATATTATACATTTAATCCTACCACAGAACACAAGAAAAGTCTGATTCTGTCCAGCTACACATTATTTTTTCTTTGCTGAAACTATTATAATCTTTGAAGATCTACTGAATCCCAATAGAATCTGTAGCAATAAATCTTTTCATGTGAGGTGTTGCTGTTTCATACTGTTCCATATTTGTACAGGCAGAGCCAACCCTATCATCAGGCAAAGCAAAACAATGGCCTCAGGCAAAAGTTGCTAGGGGCAGCAATGGCAGGTTTCCATTTATTCCCCTGCATTCTCTGGCTATTTCCCTTTGGTGAGGGACACAACTGTGTACACCAACAATCTGTCTTCTTGCACAAACTAGCCAGTTGCCTTGGGTTTGGTAGAAGACACTATATCATTACTTGGGCTGAAGAAAGATTCAGACCAGTCTTATCACCTTCTATTTTGTGAATTGCAGATATGACACTGTGCAGGAATGACCCAATATGTGTGGCATATTGTATTTGTGTGTGTGTGTGCATGTATATTTATGTTAGCTAAGTGACTTTAAAACAAACTGTACTTCTGACACTTTTGACAAGCTTTGTTCTGGATCCCCAAAAGATCTAAATTAAACACTAATTATGAGGGATTAACAAGTAGAATTTAACAAATGAAATAACAAAACATTTCAAATTCTTCCTTCTTCAGTTGTTGAATACAAAAGTGAGCTGCATCCAAGATGGCAATTTAGGACAGTCCTTCCCAGGCGGATGAGGAGGACTTTTTCCCCCCAGTGTGCCAGTGAATTGGAATTAAAAAATGATTTTACAGAAGTTATGTGTGTTAACTTAGGTCCAAAACACAGTGCATAAATAATCCAGTTTGAGATTTTACCTGCCCTGGCTTAGTGTTAGGGAATTCTAGAAAATGTAGTTTTGTGAGACATTTAGCCTTCTCTGTCAGTGCCACAATAAACTACAATTCCCAGGATTGCCTAGCACTGAGCCAGGACAGTTAAAGAGGTCTCGAACTGGATTATTTCTGCAGGGTGTTTTCGACCTTACATGGAAGTGAATGCCACTGAATTCAGTGAAATCTACTTCTGTGCAACCCTGCATATGATTGTGCTGTCAAATGTATCTCTGGCTGTCAACTCAGAAGTTGCATCTGCACTTCAAAATTAATAGTTTGACATCACTTTAACTGCTATTGCTAAATGCTATGAAATTCTGTGATTTGTAGTTTTGTGAGCCATTTAACTTTCAGAGAGCTCTGATGCCACAACAAACTACAAATCCCAGGATTCCATAGGATGATGCCATGGCAGTTAAAGCAGTGTCAGTCAGCATGGCAGCTTGAGTTAGCTATCCATGACCATGCAATGTAACGTGTCTACTGTTTCCCCATATTCTTTTGTGGAGAATGTTCTCAATTACTGTTGTAAAGTGAATGCTTGCTTTTACACTATGATATTAAAAAGGCAAATTAAAGGTTTATATGTAATATGATATTATGACATGTGTATGTTGTATTTGTTTAAATTCTATTTTACATCAATTTGGGAAGACTGTATCCTTGAAAATGGATGTAAAATTATTGTTAAGCATAACATGCCTGTTGAACACCTCTTTTGTACAGTTGCTTCCTGGAATAGTGTTATGTATATCTTAAACAAATCTATAAATGAATACATTTGCAACATTATGCATACTTACAAAGGAGTACGTTCCATTCAACTCACTTAGATGCACTTCTGGCAGCTCAAAGTTATAGAAACCTTTTCATATGAAAGTCCCACTTAACATTTCTTGCCCAACTCCACATTCAGCCCAATGTACATTTACTTGGAGTAAGACCTATCCAGCTAAATGGGGCTCAGTTCTGAATAGATGGGTATGGCATTGCACCTTTTGTCTCTCTTGTCACAATGAGATCATCACAGCTATTAAACTGCAATGCAATGCTTACTTGCAAAGGAAATCTTCATAAAAGTTAAAGGAGTCCCACCCTTTAATTTACCGCACACATTAAGTAATATGTCTAGACAGGATTCCCCATCCTACCCCCTTGAAGCATATTACTTAAACTGTTCTAATTAACATAATTAGGCTTCAAAATAAAATGTTTTCTAAAAGGACACCATTCATTTCAACCTTTCATAGCAGGCAATAATGCCAAACCTGACTATTGTCTGTAAACCTCTGTTATATAGTACTCCTTTAAACAGTCTGAGCCACAAAAGTTTCTTAAGATTTCATTGACTTAAGTGTTCCTCAGCTTATTTGGGTTGCAAGAATACCACAAAACACAGCAGAAATGCATCAGATGTTGTGCCATGTGTCTGACAACAGGTTTCATTAAAAAAAATTAAAAATAAAAACATTGTGGCTATAAGGGTTTATGTCTCATGGAATCATTATACCTGAGAATAGCCAAATTGCTAACGTCTTCTGACAAATGTCTCTTCTGCATTTTATTGGCTAAGAAAACAGACTAACCTTCCAGATATTTTTTTAGCCTGCAGCTCCCAGCAGCCTAAACATGAATAGACAATAATGAGGGATTATGGGAACTGCAATTCAAAAACACTTTTTTAAAAAAAAAAAAAACCTTTACTTTAAAACATACAACATCTTAATAATGGAAGGCAGGGGATGGATGCCTAACTTGTCTTTTAAACACCATAATGTGGTAGATTCAAGGAAGGCAAACTTCTCATGGAATCCTTCATTTTATGGTGAGAAGTGTTCTCTGCCTACACATCTTTTGCCCCTGAAGCACCATGATGTCACAGCATTTCATGAAGAACAATAGAGTCAAGTAGGTGGGACAATATAATAGGGAATAGTTGTCACGCTCTTTTATGACATCATGCGATGAAAGCTTATTACTTCTTTTGTGTAGCCTACCACTAAAGAACATCTGAAACATTAGGTTTTTTTATAAAAAAGGTAAGAAAACCAATATTTTTAATTGAATAAAAGGTGATTCATAATAAATCAAAAGAAAATGTGTTAGTTACAGACAATATAACCCAGTAGCTTAATACAGTCAGCCTTCTGTGTCATTGTCTGCATCCACAGATTCAACCAACTATGGTTGAAAAAATATTTGCATGTGCATGCGTTTGCGCACACGCGCACACACATACATATCCAAAAAGAGTACCTTGATTTTAGCATTATATATAAGGGACATCATTTTACTAGCCATTGTACATAGTGGGATTTGAACATCCACAGATTTTGGTACCCACAGGAGGGCCTGGAATCAAACCTCAGGGGATACCGAGGACCCACTGTAATGTATTTGTCAGGCTCTGGAGATATTACAACTAATTTGTTGTAGTAGCAGTTATATTATTAGTTGCCAATATTCTGCATCAAGTATTTAGTTATGTATGGGTAACAAGGGGTGTATGCACATTGCAGAAATAAAACAGTTTGACATCACTTTAACTGCCAAGATTCTATCCTGCAGAATCCTGGAATTTGTAGTTTGGTGAGTCACCAGAGCTCTGACAGACTAGGCTGAATACCTCACCAAACTATAAATATTCTACAGGATAGACCCATGACAAGTTAAAGAGGTGTCAGACTGCTTAATTTCTGCAGTGTGGAAGACCAGTTAGTAATGTCTCCTGGCCTGACCCCTCCCAACCCCCTTTAACAGCCAAAACTGTATGAGGCAAATGAGGTCCATTAAGCTGCTGACTGGGGCACATGGAGGGACAAGATGTTTCTGGCCTGCTCCCACCAGTGAGCAAGGCTGTGGCCAGCAATTCTGACAGGGTCCTGTTTTTAATTGACTCAGCCTTGCTTGCTGGTGGCAGAAGGTCAGAAATATCTTCCTTCTTGCACCCTGATCGGCAGCTGAATGGCTTTGACTGATGTGGCAGCTGGCTGTTAAGGTGTGTGTGTGGGGGGGGGGGCATTTATATAGTCTTAGAGCAAGGCAGTCTTACTGAGTATGGAACTGTTACGGATGCCAGTAATCAAAGCAGTTGAATGCTTTTTCAATGCTAAAGCCTGTGGCACTTCTTAGATTTTTTTAAAAAGAAAAGAAAAATCACACAGCCTAGCTTAATTTTTCTAGAATAAACTGCTGTCTCAGGTTAGACCACAGGTTAGACAGCAGGTTAGTGCAGGATGCTTTTCCTCATATATCAGATCCTTCTGCCAGTCTAGTTCGTTTGGAACAAGGAGGCAGACACTATGTTATCCTTTGCCCTGGCAAAGTGTCTTAGAGTAATCTGAAAGGAGTCTATGACAGAAATATATAAAAATAGCATAGAGAAGGTAGATACAGAGAACCTCCCTTTTTTCTTCCTATTCCTTGTAATTCTAGAAGCTGTAGTTGTCCAAGGTAACTAACTGGTAGCAGATTTAAGATGGACAACCCATCCCAACCACCACCACCCCCACCACCCCAAAAAAAGGAAGGAAGGCAGGCAGGAAAAAAACAACAAAAGTTCTAAGAAATATTTAAAGGTAAAGGTAAAGGTATTCCCCGTTGACAAAGTTGTCAAGTTGTATATGACCATAGGGGGCGGTGCTCCTCTCCGTTACTAAGCCAAAGAGACAGCGTTGTCAGAGACTACTCTGTAATCATTACTAGGGTTGAATTAACAAGTGAGCAGGAGACTACTATCATCTCACCCTGTTTGCTTGTGATTCTCCTCACCTGGCGCAAATACATACTACAAAATTATAGCACTATGGTTCTACTTTAACTGTCATGGATGCATCCTATGGAATCAAGGGTTTGTACTTTGGTGAGGCACTAGATGTCTCCATGAGGCTATGGTAAATAAAATGGACTCATACTATTATCATTCTGTAGTGTGAAAGGGCCCATGGAAAGCAATAAGTCTGAAGAGAATAAGTTTCTGTTTGCATGGACTCATATGATTCTCAGCTGGTAAGTAAAGTCTGAATAAGTTGTTGTTGTTGGGCGCCTCATTTCCAACTCATGATGACCCTAAAGTGAACTTATCATGGGGTTTTCTTGGCAAGATTTGTTCAGAGGAGGTTTGCCATTGCCTGCCCTGAAGCTGAGAGCATGTGATTTGCCCAAAGTCACCCAGTGGGTTTCATGGTCAAGCTGGGAATCAGACCCTGGTCTCCAGAGCTGTACTCCAACATTCAAACTACCACACCACAATGGCTTTCTTAGGGCCAGAACAGACAGGTCAAAATAAAGCTGCTTTGGGTCACTTTGGAGGTATGCTGTTCAAATGACACACGCATCTGAAGATGCCAGAAGCTGCACCAAAGCTATGCTGCAGCCGTTAGGACTGGAGGGTGGCTTTGGCATGGCTTCCAACCTCTTAGGACGCATGCATCATTTAAACAGCATACCTCCAAAGCGACCCGAAGCAGCCTTATTTTGGCCTGTCTGTTCAGGCCCATAGATTGGTTTACAAGCTTTTAACTAGTAGAAAGTGTGATTTTTACCTAGTTTTGTTTGTTTTAAACTATCTAAAGTTGTTTATTGTTGCACACTGCACACTGTCCTGAAATTGAAGCTGCACACTATCTTGAAACCATTACTTAATGGTTTAGCAAAATAAATAAACATTTGTTATGAAGCCTATATGACATCTTCTAAAACACAGCAAGTATGCCACTGAATATCTGGGACTTTATAGCCATAATGAAGGAAGATCACTGCTGTCTTCAATACCTGCTTGCGGCTTTTCCAGAGAAATTTCTGAGGAAACAGGATGCTAAAGCAGATAGACCTTCAATGTGATCCAACATGGCTCTTCCTATATTGTTGAATGACTTTTTCTCCTTACACAATGATGCAAACAATTTCCAATAGCTTATTATGGTAAGGATTACTACATTATTCAGGTTTTCATTAAAATCAACACATTATTTTACAACTATTTACAATTTGGTGCAGAATCTTGATTGTATATGTAGTTTTGGAGCATTAGTAAGGGACAATAGTCAGGAGAGATTGGAAACATTCATTTTTTTTCACTATTATGGCTCTCAAACTCTGTGACTATATTGGCTGGGGAGTTCTGGGAAGTGTAATAAAAAAAACAACTTTACCAACTTCTGAGTCAGAGGTCATGTTGACATAATAGACTAGCTACAATAATCCATGCTACTAACTTTCAGATTAGACTTCCGTAATATGTTCAACATGCAAGTGCCCCTGCAGGTAATTTGGAATATTGATATGGAATAGCCTGGGACCTCCATACTTAAAGGAGTGTTTCTTTTTGTATATACCTGCCTGAGGACTGAGGTCTGCTGGGGAATCCTCATAATGGAGGATGTGGAAGAAGACCTTCTGTACTGTAGCATCTTGATTGTGGAATACCATCCCATTAGAGACCCAGTTTGTACCATTGCTGATTTAATTCCAGAGCCCTGTAAAACACAGCTTCATATTAAAAACTTTTGAGCCTAATTGATATTGGCCCAATATAAATATGAGATATGATTTTTAAAAGTTTTAAACCGCTTTAACTGATTTTAACTGTTTTGTATTGCTTACACTTATTAAATTGGTTTTCTTCCATTCTGTCCTATGATCTTGTTTTATATGGTAGATATAAATATTTTTTTTCAAAAAATCTTAAATATCAAGAACACATTTCTCACCAGATTGTTAGCATTTTTGCTTTCTCATCAGATGTACACTCATTCATTCTATCATGTTTGAGAATTCACCCTTTTCTCTGTCATTCTCTGTCTTCCATAGAATAAGGGGGAAAAGGAGCAAATCACAAACAGTTTATTTACAAAGTAATGGCCCAGTTCAGCCACCATATAGACATGAATACTACAATTTCTAACCCTGATGGGGAAATAAGATGAAGGAGCTGGTTATGGGAACCAACCTTCCCTTTCCCCTAACATATACACAGCCACAACTATATTTGTGGTCTTTACAGTATATTGATTTTTAAGGGTACAATTGTTTCAGTTATATGAACTCTTGAAGTTAGGTGTTTCCCCATAGGAAGACACGAATTCATAAAATGGGCACATCTACATCTGAATGCGTTTTAAACTTGTTCATTTCACAGATGATACCATGAAGCCATAAAATGATTTATAAGCAACATTAGTACAAAAAACATTGCTAAGGATTCTGTATGGTGTGATATGGGAGGAGGTCAAGGGGTGTTGACACCATGAGCACTGGATGACTCCAACTAGTGATGCCACTGAGCTGAAATACATGGCAGGAACAATGTGGGCTGACAACATCAGAATGAAATCCTAACTGGTTTACATGACAAAGGAAGGTCATATGGGAAAATAATAATAATAATAATAATAATAATAATCTTTATTCTTATACCCTGCCTTTCTACTACAGCAATCAAGATGGCTTACATAACTACAATATGTTAGAATAATACATACTTTCAATAAATAAATTGACACACACACACCCCCCCCTTTTTTGAAACAGGATTAAAATACAATACAATTTAAAAATTAAACCTGTTCAAATGACAACAATTTTCTAGTAGAGGCAGTTACATAAAGTAGAGAGAGTAGAGAAATTAGACTGAACTAATCTGGGAAGGCCTGCTGGAAGAGATCCATCTTGACAGCTTTTTTGAAGCTGTCTAGGCCGGTCATTTGACGGATTTCCTCTGGCAAGGAGTTCCATAGTCTGGGAGCGGCAACGGAGAACATCCTCTGGGAGGTTGCCATTATTCTGGATTTTATGGGTTGCAATAAATTCCTCCCAGAGGACCTGAGGGTGCAGGGTGGATTGTATGGAAGTAGGCGATCCCTTATACAGGTTGGACCCAAGCCATGTAGGGCTTTAAAGGTAATCACCAACACCTTGTACTGCGCCAGGAAACCAATAGGCAGCCAGTGAAGAGATTTCAGAATAGGTGTAATATGATCACTTCTAGTTTTACCAGTGATCAGCCTGGCTGCCATGTTTTGTACTAACTGTAGTTTCCAAACTAGGTACAAGGGTAGCCCTATGTAGAGTGCATTACAGAAATCGAGTCATGAGGTTACCAGTGTATGCACTACAGTAATAAGTCCCTTACTTCCTGGAAAGGGCGTAACTGACGTATCAGCCGGAGCTGATAACAGGTGCTCCTGACCGTCACATTCACTTGATTTATCATGTGAAGTGATGGGTCTAGGAGCACCCCCAGACTGCGAACACAGTCTTTAAAGGAGAGCATGACCCTGTCCAAAACTGGAGGTTGCAACCCAATACCTGGTTTGGGGGTCCCTACTGTAAGTATCTCCGTTTTGTCCGGATTCAGCTTGAGCAATGTGATGGCTTATCAATGTCTTTATGTGTTTTAAATTGTTACTTATCCTAAATCCCAGAGATGAAAATTATGTATTAGTAAATATTGTGTCCTTAAAAATGCCTTTGAAATTAATGGTTAAAATAGAAGTAATGATTTCAGTAACAAAACAATAAACCTTTAGCTTGGTAGATCTATATTCTTTCAGCTTTGTACAGGCAGCCCCGTCTTATTAAAGATGAACAGTATGGTTCTACCTTCATAACCTGCACAGAAAACAGTAGTAGACTTCCTGGCATTTCTTCCATGCATTTGGAACTGTGATATCCCAAGGCAAGGGACTTTGACTCCCTTGGAATCTCACAGGGGAAAGCGATATGTCAAGGTTCCTGTGGTCTTGTGCCATCTTTTACTATTAAATGTGGTGTAGTGGACTGATCGCCAAACTAGGACACTGGGAGGCCAGGGCTTGTACTCTTGCTTGGAAATCAACTGGGTGACCTCAAGGAAATCACACTCTCTCAGCCTCAGAGGAAGGCAAGGGCAAACCCCCTCTAAACAAATTCTATCAAAAAAACCCAAAAAACACTCTGTGATGGGTTTACTTTAGGGTAGCCATAAGTCAAAAATGACCTGAGGATACACAGCACCAATATCTAGAGCTGGAAAACATTGCTATGCTGGCTGGGAACTCATGGGAATTGTAGCCAAAGTAATTTGTCCAAATGTTGATGATAGCATTATAAATATCTTATTTCTTAAATTATGTTATAATCCATTTTTTGTAAATATTGCAGTATTAAATCTATAAATCTGATATTTTTGACACAATAACTTCTGTTTCTTATATTACTGGGTCCATCTAAGTCATCTAGCAAAGATGTGCTGAGCTCCTGCTCCTGATTCAGGCCTCTCTATCCCCCATGATATAAATATAAAATAATAATAATTCTCAATGGTACTCTTGATATTGATCTCTCTGGGAATACTCTAGATGTTCTTACTGTACATATTACTGGGATAGCAGATTGACACTTAACTGTACTACAGGAAGGCCTGTCCATTCCATCTCCTCTGCTTATGCCCTGAGGCTACATACAGACTGAATGTGCCTGAGACAACAGCAGAAACCAGAAAATGTTCCCCTTGTCATTTCTTTTTGGTATGCAGGAGCTTCATTTCCCAGCTGCAAAGAGAATCATGTATCCAAGCATGCTGATGACAGCCTCTTTTATGAAAGCAAGATGTTGCTGAATTGTTATAGCAGAATTTTGTATATCACATACTTTAACTGACTAGTGTTCACTGGTGCTCCGGCCACCAAATACCAAATAATGTATATGTTATCTGTTACTTTTCACTCCCTTAAAGTTTATGACCTATATGTAGAGGGGGAAAGGGGGAGGGGGATAATATATTGATTTAAATTAATGAATTTCTTCTGAATATTTAGGCCTCTTTCCAGCTAAAGGTAGTCATAATGACTGGTGAATCTCACTGGCAACAATGGGATTTGATGTTTGATCTACTCATCCGATGGGTTTCAAAGGGTCTAACAGAGCGATCCTGCACTTATTTATCTGGGAGTAAATCCCACTCAGCTCACTGGGACTTTAATTCTGAATAGACATGTACAGGATTGCATTGTTAGTCTACAGTCTCCAATACAGTAGACAGTAAGTTCAACTGGATTTTGTGAACCTTATGCTTTACCAAACATGCCTAGGAATGCATTCACCTGGTTTGAGAAAGACTTTGCAAATGGGTCCCCCCCTCTTTTTTCTTTGGACTGCATCTTCTAGAATTTCCAAGGTAGCATGTCTGCTATATTTAAAATTCATAAATATTTGTATTTAAACATGTATTTAAAGAATATGGCCAAGAAAAGGCATTGGACATGTAACCACGATGTCATGGCTACAATCCATCTTCCAATCCAACTCCCCTCAAGCCCACCTTTAAATCCAGACAGCTCTACTGAGGGAATCATAGAATCATAGAATCATAGAATCATAGAGTTGGAAGAGACCGCAAGGGCCATCCAGTCCAACCCCCTGCCATGCAGGAAATCCAGATCAAAGCATCGTCGACAGATGGCCATCCAGCCTCTGTTTGAAGACCTCCAAGGAGGGAGACTCCACTACACTCCGAGGGAGTGCATTCCACTGTCGAACAGCCCTTACTGTCAGGAAATTCCTCCTAATGTTGAGGTGGAATCTCTTTTCCTGCAGCTTGCATCCATTGCTCCGGGTCCTAGTCTCTGGAGCAGCAGAAAACAAGCTTGCTCCCTCCTCAGTATGACATCCCTTCAAGTATTTAAATAGGGCTATCATATCACCTCTTAACCTTCTTTTCTCCAAGCTAAACATCCCCAGCTCCCTGAGTCGTTCCTCATAGGGCAAGGTTTCCAGACCTTTCACCATTTTAGTCACCCTCCTTTGGACACGCTCCAGTTTCTCAATGTCCTTTTTGAATTGTGGCGCCCAGAACTGGACACAATATTCCAGGTGGGGCCTGACCAGAGCAGAATATAGTGGCACTATTACTTCCCTTGATCTAGATATGATACTTCTATTGATGCAGCCTAAAATCGCATTGGCCTTGTTAGCTGCCGCATCACACTGTTGACTCATGTTCAACTTGTGGTCTACTTGGACTCCTAGATCCCTTTCACATGTTGTCTCCTTAAGCCAGGTGTCTCCCATCCTATATCTGTGCATTTCATTTTTTCGCCCTAAGTGCAGTACCTTACATTTCTCCCTGTTGAAGTTCATTCTGTTAGCTCTGGCCCAGCTTTCTAGTCTATTCAGGTCATTTTGAATTTTGATCCTGTCCTCTGGAGTATTAGCTATTCCTCCTACTTTAGTGTCATCTGCAAATTTGATAAGTATTCCCCCAATTTTTTCCTCCAAGTCATTGATAAAGATGTTGAACAGTACTGGGCCAAGGACAGAGCCCTGTGGGACTCCACTGGTTACTTCTCTCCAGGATGAAAAGGTGCCATTGTTGAGCACCCTTTGGGTTCGGGCAGTCAACCAATTACAAATCCATGTAACAGTTCCTTTGTCTAGCCCACATTTTACAAGCTTGTTTGCAAGAATGTCATGGGGAACCCTGTCAAAGGCCTTACTGAAATCAAGATATACTATATCCACAGCATTCCCTTCATCTACCAAGCTGGTAATTTTATCAAAGAAAGAGATTAGATTTGTCTGGCATGACTTGTTTCTCTGAAACCCATGTTGACTTTTTGTGATTATGGCATTGGCTTCTAGATGTTCACAGACTCTCTGTTTAATGATCTGCTCCAGAATCTTTCCTAGTACTGATGTCAGACTAACTGGACGATAATTGTTGGGATCCTCTTTTTTCCCCTTTTTGAAGATGGGGACAACGTTTGCCCTCCGCCAGTCTGCTGGGATCTCTCCTGTTCTCCAGGAGTTTTCAAAGATTATTGCCAATGGCTCCGATATTACATTTGCCAGTTCTTTTAATACCCTTGGATGGAGTTCATCTGGTCCCGGAGACTTAAATTCATTTAGATTAACAAGGTGTTCCTCTACTATCTCTTTACTTATTCTGTGCTGAAATTCCCCTAATCTGTCCTCGGCTCCATTATCCTCAGGTTGAGCACCCTTTGCCTTTTCTGAGAAGACTGAGGCAAAGAAGGTGTTTAGTAATTCTGCCTTTTCTCTTTCTTCTGTTAGCATTTTGCCATCTTCTCCATGCAGTGGCCCTACCGTTTCCTTCTTCTTCCTTTTGCTGCGGACATATCCAAAAAGGCCCTTTTTGTTGTTCTTAACCTCTCTAGCAAGCCTGAGTTCATTCTGTGCTTTGGCTTTTCTGACCTTATCTCTACACTTGCTAGCTATTTGTTTGAATTCCTCTTTGGTGATTTCCCCATTTTTCCATTTCTTATACATGTTCTGTTTAAAATTTAGCTGAGCTGAAAGTTCCTTTGTCATCCATCCTGGGTTCTTGCGACACCTGCCATTTTTCTTTCTCACTGGAACTGCTTTAATTTGTGCCTTCAGTATCTCCCTTTTGAGAAACTCCCATCCATCTTGAACTCCCTTCTCTTTTAGTATTCCTGACCATGGGATCGCCCCCAGTATTTCTCTAAGTTTACTGAAATCCGCTCTCCTGAAGTCTAGAATGCGTGTCTGACTATGCCTGGCTTCTCCTTTCCATTGTATAACAAACTCCAGGAGAACATGGTCACTTCCACCTAAGGATCCCACCACTTGCACTTCATTAACCAAGTCATCCTTGTTGGTTAGGATCAGATCTAAAATAGCTGATCCCCTTGTTGCCTCTTCCACCTTTTGGACCATGAAATTATCTCCAAGGCAAGTGAGGAATTTACTAGACCTTGAGGATTTGGCTGAGTTTGACTTCCAACAAATATCAGGGTAGTTGAAGTCCCCCATCACTACTACATCTCTCCTTTCTGAGTGTGTGGTCATCTGTTCTAGAAAGGCTTCATCCAATTCCTCCGTCTGACTTGGGGGTCTGTAGTAGACTCCCACCATAACATCCTTGTTGTTTCCCTGCCCTTTAATTTTTATCCAGATGCTCTCCACCTGGCTTCCAGGATTGATGTCCTGGATCTCTTCACTGGTATAAATATCTCTGACATATAGGGCTATTCCTCCTCCTTTCCTGTTTGGTCTGTTTCTCTTGAAAAGGTTATACCCCTCTATTTCCACATTCCAATCATGAGACTCATCCCACCAGGTTTCAGTGATGCCTATTATATCGTATTTGCTTTGTTGTACTAGGAGTTGAAGTTCATCATGCTTATTTCCCATGCTCTGTGCATTAGTGTAGAGGCATCTAAGACCATGTGTTCCCTTTACTTGCTGCTTGTGCAAGTTCTTTTGCCTCCCACTGTTGGGTCCTTGCACTGTTTGTCTTGTTCCCTCTCTGTCAGTTTGACTGTCTTCTCCAGTCTTTTTGCCTCCCAGAATACTGTCTCCCTCCCCCACATAACTCAGTTTAAAGCCCTCCTGATCAAATTCTTGAGGCTATTGGCAAAAATATTTTTGCCAACTGGCGTGAGATGCAACCCATCCCTTGCCAGAAGTCCCTCCTCATGGAACCGCAACCCATGGTCCAAGAATCCAAATCGTTCTTGGCGGCACCATCTACGGAGCCAGTTATTTACATCCGCTATTTTCTTCTCCCTTCCTGGACCATGCCCTTCGACTGGGAGAAGAGAGGAGATGACAACCTGTGCATCCACCTCTTTCAACTTCCTACCCAAAGCCTCATAATCCCTTATGATATTCTGAAGGCTATGCCTTGCAGTATCATTGGTTCCCACATGAACCAAATTCTGCAAATTCTGGCAAAAAAACCAACCAGCTTTATTTATCATACTGAACTAACATTGTCTAAGCGGTTTACAACTGTAAGCTAATTGCCCCCAACAATCTGAATACTCGTTTTAGCGACCTTGGAAGGATGCAAGCCTGAGTCAAGCTTGAGCCCTTTCGCTGGTATTGAACTCGCAATCTTATGGTTTTGAGTGAGTGGCTGCAGTACAGGCATTTAACCACTGTGCCACCAGGGCAAAGCGGGTGCTGGAGGATGATGTGTCGAGCCTCTCCCATCAGCAAATGATGGTGTGACTAGCAGAAGCAGGGACCTCTGCAGGATTCTGTTGCAACTTCTCAGCACACTGCTGTTCATCATTCTTCAGCTTCCTTTTCACCAGAGCAGCAGAATTCTGTCCTGCAGCAGAGCTGCCTAGATTTTATGATGGGTTTTTGAGGGGCATTTGTGTCATGGCAATGATGCCAGGGTTATAAATGTGAATACAAAGCAGTTATGAGTTTGTAAGGACAATATACTGTACACTGTTATAGTGCTATTATTCCACTTTAACTGCTGTGGCTGCTTCCTGTGGAATCCTGGCATTTGCAGTTTATAGATAGGCAGCTAGCTTCCTCAGCCAGAGGACTTATGCCTCACTAAACTACAAAACCCAATATTCCACAGGATGTAACCACAGCAGTTAAAATGGAGTAATAGCACTGTAACAGTGTAGTATAGCAATAGCAATAGCAGCTTCATAGTATGGTATTTAACTTGTCCAGCTTATGATATTGCAGTTTCCTAACAGGATGATATCCTATGTTCCTGTTATAATACTGAGGTTAAAATTGCATCGTGTATGCATTTCTGTCATGTGTCCTATATTTTACATATATCTTCCATTCTTAACACCATTTTGGGTGCAATTCATACAAAGATGAGAACTGTATCATCTATTAGCGACATAGATGTAGCTAATTGTTCTTTTCAATTAGCTAATAAAACACACAAAACACAATCCAGTGAATGTTAGTCATATTTTAGTCCCATTGGAAGATGCAACTGGACAGTAATTCAATTGATTTCTCTTTAACATTTGCTTCATCACACGCAGCACTCAATATAGGGATAGGCAAATTGTGCCCAACCGGGCTGTTTCTGTGGCCTTCAACCAGTCTAAAGTCTGCGGTCTGCCCCTTTTCTGACAGAAGGTGGTTGGTGTGTGTGTGTTGCCTCTCTTGAAAGCCAACAGGAACAGCAATTCATCTTTAAATAGGTTTCAGAACACACACACCCCCCCCCTTACATGCAGAAGCTTTTCAAAAACCAGAAGTGGACTTCTGGCTCTTTTCAATTTTGTTCAGTTCTGTTCATATTTGGCATTTTTGGAAGTCCTTGTGGACCCTAGAAGGGCAAGTACAGAAAATTGCCCCCAAAGTACACTGCAGTTACCCACTTCTAATACAGCAGAAGAAAATTGCTAGCATCTACTGAGTTAAATGCTGGTTCATATGTAACACTAGACCATAATCTAGCATAATGCACATGAACTTTCTCTTCTCTTCCTTAAATTTATAGCCTAGCTTTTTATATTTATTTGTGGGGAATTTTACCTGGATGTATTGTAGTATAGTGTTACTCTGGTTGCTTCTAGGTTTTCAAAATGTATTTTCTTTAGAGATATGGATATCTGTTGAAATTTTTTGTTATTGTCTTGTGATTGTGCACTGCTTCAGACCCATTTTTATTGGCAGAGAACATGGCACCTAAGTGTGTGTGTGTGTGTGTGTGTGTGTGTAGGAAATAAATATATGGAAATCTTAGAGCTATCCTGTACAAACTGGTGTCAGTGTGCATGCAAACCATCTATCAGTATAGTACAAATAAATCAAACTAAAGCAACTCAATGCTTGTAGACTGGCATTAGGATAAGTATATCTTAAGAAAGTTCTTATTCAGACTTGGCTTCAGGCAATGAAACGTCATAGATGTAGAACTCTAGTGAGTGAAATTTCTAGGGAGCAAATTAGGCTAAAAACATCTTCTAGAGACAGCTAGAAAGGAATCGTATACCACTTGAAAATAAGGCATGTTATGCAGTAAATGTTTCATTTATTGGGCTTCTTCCAATGCTGTTAGGGCTAAAAGACAAGCTGTCAATAAAAATGGTAAATTTACCGAAGATTTGATTTTTCAGGGCATTATCACATACATGTATAAAAGTTTGTATTACTTTGTAATAGTATCAGACTACACTGTCCATGTCTTTCTATTAATGTTTTTGCCATCTGGTAAAAATAGCCACTGAAACCAGGGTTGACAAAGGTGTACAGAGAGTTTAGCTGTTTCTACCGGGCAGTGAAACAAGTTAGCTTTTGAGAAGTTAAGCACTAAAAATGCCCATTTTTTTTTTAATTGTGGGATTTTCCTTTAACAATATTTCTAAAGACACACACCTCATAAAAAGCAAAAGCAAAAAGGGAATGCTTTTAACATACTCTTTGAGGAGCACTTATCCATCAGTTCCCAATTCCTTATTTCATTTTGGGAAAGGGAGAATAATTTTGGAGAAGGGCGTTCTTTGTATCCATTCAGGATATTACCACAAATATTTTCACTGTCAATTAAAACGGCTGAAATTGGTTCATAATGCATGGGATCTGCAGGTTCCCCCTTTTCTGATGGGAGTGTACTGAAAGGAATTCTGCACCCCAGATTTTCAGAACGCTCCCATTGTCAGAAAAGAGCCTTCCTCCTGTAGTCTCTGGGCAATGCTTTCATTTTGCTTATGCAAGCTGTTGTACGTGAAGTCATTACAACTTCATTAGGTCATTTTTACTTCTTGTGCTAATTCCAACACTAGCACATGGCCAACCACTGGCAGATCATTATAACTTCTTGTACCTTTGCTGACAACCTACAGTTCAATAAACCCATATGGGGAAGAGTAGATCATTCACTTTGGTTTCTGGATATTCTTGTCACCGCCAAGTCCTATGTACCATTTTAGTAAGGCAAAGGAGGAAAACAAAGAAGACAGGCCTATTTCTAGCCAGACTCCTTATAATGGCTTGACTTGGAGGGAGCCAGGTTGAAGACCCAGCCAGCCAGGCAAATCCTTTGGGAAGATTTTGTTGTTGTGTGCCTTCATTTCCAACTTATGGCAGACCTATCATGGGGTTTTCTTGGCAAGATTTGTTCAGAGGAAGTTTTCCATTGCCTCCCCCTGAGGCTGAGAGCCTATGACTTGCGCAAGGTCCCAGCGTGGGTTTCATGGCCAAGCTGAAAATCAAACTCTTGTCTCAAAAATCCAACACTCAAACCACTACACCACACTGGCTCTAATGGGTCTCTTTTCACCATTCTCTGAGGCTAGAGCAATTCCCACTACCACCACCAAGATGTGAGAAACTTCCCCAGCTGCTGATAGTTCACTTGCACTGAGCCAACCTAACTAAGCTCAGAATGGCAGGGTTTGGGAAGCTAGTCTCAGAGGTAAGGCATCAGACAATCAGGAAGTGGTGTGTGTGTAAGAGAGTATTTCAAAGGGGGGGGGGCAGAATAAACTAGCCACAGCTTTAAAGTCAATAGAAATTCATTTAGATTTAGATAAAAACCATTCTGGTAATAAGTAACTTCTGACACTGGCTGAACTGGCCCTAACTAGTTGCCTGCTAATCCCAGGAACAGATGAATGGAAAACATGGCATCATTCAACATGGTAAATTGTAATTTAAACTGTTTGGATATTAATAACTGATATGCTTTGTGCTTCCCTCTTGTAAACTTTACTGCCACTTCCAAGCAAACTTCTCCCCCCCCCCACCACAAAACACACACCAGTACAACATGTTGTTGTCGTTTCACATAGTTTCTGACATATGGTGACCCTAACATGAACCTATCATGGGTTTTTCTGGAGTGGAGGGTATGTGACTCACCCAAGGTCACCTAGTGGGTTTCTATGGACAAGCTGGGAATTGAACCCTGATCTCCAGGATCATAGTCCAAAGCTCAAACCACTACACTATGTTGATTCTCAAAGTGCATTTCCATATTTCATAATAGTCAAAGGTAGCATATTCAAAGTCCTTCTTTTGGACAGCTGTCATTGGAACACAGCATTTTGAGTAAATGAAGTGAATGCCCAAATGCTTTAAGGATAATTATCTTGATGCAGAGTTGGAAATCAGGTAGACCTTCATTTGCTGTTAGATTGCCAGTTTGAGCAGTCCTAACCAGCATATGTAATGGTAAGAAATGCTTGGAGCTGTAGTCCAACAATAACTGGAGGTCTGCATGATTCCCATAAATAATAATAAATAATAATAATAAAATCTTTATTTCTATCCCGCCCTTCCAAGAAGATCAGGGCGGCTTACAACAGTGCAACAATGCACACAATTACAAAGTTAAAAACACACAAGCAGCAATATACAATCTAAAACAATAAAAGCCCCATAGCCCGTCCTCATGGCCACGGAAGAGGAGGGAGGCCCGCAGGATCTTTAATCGGGGAATGCCTGTTTAAATAGGAAGGTCTTGAGATCCTTCCTAAATTGGGCCAGGGTGGTAGATGAGCGGAGCTCATCCCTATCCTAAAGAAGTCCTATTCACTTCAAAAAGGAATGCTTTGGAGTAAGCAGTCCGAGAACTGAAGGATATGTTGCCTAATCTCATTGAGCATGTTGTTGCAAGCTCATGTATGTAAAAGTGGCATCTGCTGGCACAAAATGAGGCTATTTTCCATGTAACACGTTAAAGGCCTTACCTGGGCTTACAAAGTAGATTATAGCAAGCTACAAGATCAGCTCTTGCTGAGACAGATAGTCCGTGCTCGTTTTACCAAGCAATTCTATAAAAAAAAGCAAAGGTCGACCATCAGGTGTGCTAGGGGATCCAAACCAAATTTGACAGACCATTTTAAGCATACATAAAGAATTCTGGCAGAGATCCTAGTTATATTGAGGTCAGTGACAAAACTCCAAGTGATTTCAAAAGAGTCCAGTTTTACCTATTACTTTTCATTGGATTATAAGGGAATTACCTTGGTACCATATACAAATGTTATTACATATTTTCTTTTTAATACAGTAAAATGCAATTATATGTGAAGAAACATGCTATCCCATGTCAGTTACTATTGCACTTAATTCCCAGTTTTCTCTTAACAACAACCTTTCAATATGTCATGATTTTTGGGCAGTCATGAACTGTCAGCCTAACTTATTTCACAGGGTTGTTGTTGGGATGAAAATATATACTGCCTTGAGCCCCTTGGAATAAATGTATGTAGAAATGAATTATACTAAGAATGTATATTATACTTCTGAATGTTTAAAAGAGATTTACTCATACACTGAGGACTGTGCTGACCTCCCCTTTAACAGTCTGATCGGGGTTGTGGCAACTGCATGTCATGACTCTGATCTGGCCTTTGCAGGGCGCAATACCCGTGGTGCTGCGGCCTTCAGCACTGCGTCATGTGGATGCAGCACCAGAGGAATACCATGACACTGTATGCCAAGTGGTGCGGCACGCGGTGTCATGCTGACCTGGGGGCAGAGCTGGGGTGTGAATTATATAGATGCTATGCCCCTACTCCGCCCCCAGCTCGGCCAAAGATGCCGGTGTGCATACACATCCCTAGATTTCTTAATACTGTATTTGGTGACTGAGAATATGTGCTTGAATTTTGAGGTGATTGGGTGTTGCTCTTTGTAAAAGAACATTCTAAAAAGCAGCTCAGCAGTGGGAAGTAAATCTGTCTCTGCAATATTTAATTCCTATTGCTTGTATTTTTAAAATATCATTTTTACTTAACTTGCATCTATAGGAACCACTTTAATGGCAGACAAGACAATACAGACATTTGTTTCTTTGTTCCTTGTTTCTGCATGAGAGAAATTTTAAAAATGGTGGCAATCTGAAGAGTATTGATGGGTGTCTTCCATATCAGTGAGGTAGTAAATCTGCTCTGTGTTTTAGTCAAAACTTTAAAGCAGCTATACAAGGGGCTTAAACTATTTTGCAATTAAAGTTCAGAACCCTGATTGACTCTTATAAAGTTCAAAGGATAACTGAAAAAGATTCATTGCTTCACCACTAGAAGCCATAAGCTGCCACTGGCTCTCTGCTGGGACTACCTTTTCTCTCTGCTGTACATGTGTATGTCAGTCATATTTCATATTATAGTAATTAAGCAATTCTTATATAAACCTGGCCACAGCAAAGCTGATGATTTCCTATAACCCAGTCCACGGTCACTGTGTCCAGATTTGTTGAGTATGGGATAAGTGGCTATAAGGGAAGCCTTCTATTAGGTTCATGACTGAGAGGCCACTTGAATCAATAAATTCCTCATTATTATTATTATTATTATTATTAACCTTTATTTATGAAGCGCTGTAAATTTACACAGCGCTGTACATACAATCTTTTTAGTTAGACGATTCCATGCCTTCGGGCTTCACCTTGTGCATATAACCACTTTGCTTTGTCATGCAGGGCCTTTTTGGAGTAGCACCATGTCTTTGGAAATCTTCAGCCAGAGGTGTTTGATAGTTACCATAGTTTTCTATCATTTAGATGCTGTTTGGAAGGTATATTCTTTTCTGTGACTTTTGTAGAATTATTGTATATTGTTGCCATCTTGCTGTGGTTGTTCTCTTGGTGCTAAATTATACTATTTGTCATCCAATCTTGCATTTGTGATCTGTCTGTTTTAGGTTATTTTGAGCATTTTTATGAGAAAAAGCAAGGTATGCTTTAAACCCTACTGCCTAGGTCCAGCCAATGTGACAGGCTGTATATCCACATATAAGCCTGCCCAGGTCCTGAAATCCTCAGGAGATTCTTTCAGCCCTACCACCTTCACAGGCACAACTGGTGTAAACATGGGATATACTCTTCTCAGCGGATGCCCTTAGGTTCTGAACTCCCTTCCCAGGAAGGTCTGAATGGCCTCCTCTTTGCAGTTCTTCAATTTTTTATTCTGACAGGCTTTTAGAACTGGGAACTAGAAAGATACTGCACTGTTTTTTTATTGTTTTAACTATACTGTCCTTTTAAATTTCTCTTCATTTTAGCTGTATGTTTGAAATAGTTTTTAAATGTTGTTAGTAGTTTAATTCCATTCTAATGTTCATGTTGAAGTTTTTATATGTCTTAACTGAGTTGTATTTTAACTTGAGTCCAGGTTTTGGAGAAAAGGCAGGATATAAACAATGATAACATTAGTAATAAAGCCAGTTATAATTGTCACATGCTATGTCCCCAACTATCTTCTCTCTGACTACAAAATACATAAAAAGTATTATATCATGTCTAGTACTTTAGGTTTTCCTGCTCTACTACCCACCTCTTTTTTCTGATGCCGTGTATAAACACTATGGCTGCTCACTTAGCCATGCTTATCCCAACTGAACTTAATGGAATGTATTTCCGAAGCAGCAACACCAGGATCATGTTGCATGAGAATGTCTGAGTTGGTACATTATATGGATGCAAGTCTTTGCATCCTTTGCCCTCACAGACAAGAATAAATAATTCCTACAGTATTCTCCTTGCTGCACAAGAATACAAAGTTTTCTATGCAGTTTTTGATCACTATTCAGCCTATGCAGAAATGTGGTTTCTACGTGCAGGGAACAGTGTTTTCTGTTCAGTACACTATTTGCTGCATAGGAAAATGTGTTTTCTGTGTGGAGAAAAACATGTACATCTGCATGGATAAATACTTACCTAAGCAACCCTGGTTTGTACTTGAATGGGAGATTGCTAAAGAATACCAGGTCCTGTAGTCTACAGTATATTGCAGAAGAAAAGACTGGAAAAATCACCTCTGAATATTCCTTGCCTAGGAAAACCCTATAAAAACATTCACGGGGTCACCATCAGTTGACTTGTAGACAGAGACATACACATGTGAAGGATGCTGTAGCTGCATCTTTACTTCCCAAACATTCAGAAACAGCTTTCTTGGCTGGAGAATTAAAAGTAACAATTCCATCTCTAGTCTATTCTTTACTGGAAATTATAACATGACCTGTTACATAAGAAGACAATAATCACATTGGCATCAGCAAACTGTTGGAGTGGATTGCTAAAGTAATTGGGAAGGCACTTTGGTGGTCCAAAGCAAGGGTACTTCCTCTGTTACAGAAGACCCAAATCCAGTCTGTACAAGAAGTACAAGAAGAAGCCTATGCTCCAAGCACTTGTTTTTGACAAAGCAGCTGTTGGTTAACATTTGGTATTGAACCATAAATCACACCCCTCACATAACGGATTAGGCTGCATTTTTCCCTTGAATATTGTATTACTTTAGCTATAGCAAGTTATGCATTTGTTTTCATCTAGGGCACAACCTGAGAACCCTTGTGCAAACAGGTGTTTCTGTTCTTTGGGAAATTCTTGGTTCCTGGCATAAAAGAAGTGCTGTAATTAGAAGTCCATTTATTTGGAGGTAAGTGTCAAATAAAATATATATGAGATATATGGACAAATAAATGTGGTTGAAATAAATATGGCAAGTAAGTGTGGTTAGGAAAAAAGACTGTGAAATTGTCAGATACATGCCATGTATTTGTAGCTTTGCATAACACTAAATACTCTTCTTTCTGTAACTGGTTCTCAATGAAGGACAATATTTCTAAATAATATTTACAAATTACAATATTTACAGTAAAGTGGTGGCCCTACAGCTAGACAAAGTGATGTGACTAATACATGGCTAAGGAATTTCAATAGGACCAAAGCATAATCAACTTACTCTGGATCCAACCCCAAGCAATCCAATGCCAATAATTTTATTGAATTACAGAAACATTTTTATATACTCTTCAGTCAAAAGGCTCAGGCAAACAAAGAAAGGAATGTCTAGTCTTAGATTTACATTTCAAGAGACAAAGTACTAATAGATGTATAGAACAATGTGTTCCAAGTGAAGAAAAGGAAAAGGTGAAGAGGTAAGGAGAGAAACAAGCAAAGTCAGGCACCATTTGTGAAAGTTAACAGACTTTGTATAACCACCAGCTGGGTCAAAAACAGTTCAGGGAGAGGAGTCTTTTAGAGCTGGGCTATATCCACACCACATAACTGTCATGCTTTGATGCCATTTTAACTGTGTGGCTCCCTGGTATGAAGTACTGTACTAGGATGTGTCATTTCACGGGATACTTGGATTTCTCTGCCAGACAGCTCTAGTGCTGAAATGGGAAAGACACTGGCAGATCATATTGGAAATTGTGCTGCTGTCACAACTGACTTCAAGGACAGGTCCACTTGTAAAATTTTCACAAGTGTTAAAGAGAATGGTTTTCCAGTTTGAATTAAGAATGTTGTGAGTGCAACAGCTTTGAGGTTGGGTGATTATATTTAGAGCTTGGATGGGAAATTTGTTTGCACTACAATCACCAGAATCCCCTGATAGTGGCTAATGTCACCATGCTCATGCCTTGGAATCAGGGCTCCAATATGGCAAACCTAGGAGCTTGCCTGTTTTAAGCAAGTGTTTTGAAATGGGATATATGAAGAATGCAATCCTTACATGCCTACTCAGTAATAAATCCCACTGAACTCAATGGGATTTACTCCCTGTTAGGAGTGTATATAGGATTGGTGCCCAAAACAAAGCAAGGATGGGAATCTCCACACAGGTATTATGGCTAGTCTGCTGGGAACTGCAGTTCAGCAACATCTGGAAAGCCGTATCTACCTTTATGGATTTTGGCCAACCTCTGTTTTTTATTGTTGGACTTATGCACTTTTATTGCATTTTAAATTCTCTACTCTGGTTTGAGCATTCTCACAGAAAAGTGAGTTCCAAACCTTGTCAATACATAAATGATCCAGCCTCTTCCTTTGCTGGGAACACGTGGTTTGATACAACCAATGAAATGTCCGTCATTTAATCCTTTTAAAATATCTTGTGGTTGATTTGTTTTTTAAAAAAACCCTATAATGTCAAAAACACTGTCACAGAGGCCATATTTCATTGCATTTCAGGCTCAGTACAATAATGAAGGATGACTAGATAGTGTGTATCCAAATTGTGGCTCTTTTTCAGGATGTTTGAAAGAGAGAAAGTCAAAAGCCAAGAAGAAAAAGGAACTGTTAAATCCATTTGTACATTGATTTAACAGAGAAGTATTTCATTCTCTCTCTGTGTGTGTGTGTGTGTTTCTCCTTTCTTTCTCTGGGTGTCTTGAAATAATCCCTTTTCTGTCTCCATCCTCCCACTTAGACATTGTTCACAGACTGACTTATTTATGAAGTCTGAAGGTTAGTTCCTACCTGCTGAGAGTAATTAGCCCTGTTCTTTGTGTCCTATGCAATCCTGTCTGATTAAATGTACACATTTGTTTTACTGCTTTTCATGTCCCCTTCTCACTCTGCTCCTGTTTTCCTGATTGTAAGTTGCTGTGATTTTATTTTAAGTAAATAAAAAAAAACGATCTATTTTTGCCAACATCTTCCCTTTACTATGTAAATTTCTACCTAGGCTTTAATTTTATTTTTTTATAAATACCCACCATGCCTGAGAATTGGTGTTAGCAATGTCAATTGCTAATGTCAATCTCTCTGTGTTTTTAATTCTTCCCTGAACAGCACACTTTGGAGTGCCTCCGTCCTTCCAAACTCTCTGTATTTTGCAGGATTGATTAGCTTTGTTTTGGAAATCCAGGGCAGTCTAGTGGACCCCCAGGTTTAGGCATCTGGGGAAGTGCTTGGTTTTAATACAGCTCCTCCTCCTCCTCCTTTTCTGACCCCATTTTCTACCAGGCAATTCGACTAATTCCCCTTGAATTTACTCCGCGTGTGTCTTTTTCTCCTCCTTCCCTCCCAAACCCTACTTTTGTTCCTCGGCTGTGTTTAAAAAAAGTTTCCAATTGACTCCTCCATTGTCCCAATTTGTCACTGCTGGAAGATCAATTTGTTTTGCTCCTCTCCATCAGCAAAGCAGGATCTGGGGGCGCCAGATGTGATTGCTACAACAACAACAACAAAAAGGGGGTAGAGAAAAAGGATAGAGAGAGAGAGAGAAGAAGGAG
>NC_056524.1:202325593-202532367 GCF_019175285.1 Sceloporus undulatus | reverse complement strand
AGATAGATAGATAGATAGATAGATAGATAGATAGATAGATAGATAGATAGATATAAAGCCCACATTTCCCCTCCACTGCCCATTTGGTGCCTCTTCTATCCAAACCAGGTTCTAGGGCGCATTCCTGGACTTACCCCTCCTCTCTCAATTTCTTTCCCTACTTTATATAGATACATACTGTATTCCCCATTCCTTGACTTGGGGGACCACACAGTCGGATCACACACATCGACGAGACTCACACTGATTTTCCAGCTACCCCAGTTGGTCTCCCCCTCCTTGCCTTCCCTCCTCAGAAACTCCCCACTTCCCTCTAATGGAGAAATCATCCAGTTTGACCCCCTCAGTGTGAAGGAAATCCTGGGGTGTTGTTTTTGAGTTTGCTGTGACAGGGCTGCTTCCACACTGGGGAACTAATCCGGTTTGGTCCCACTTTTAAATGCCCTGGCTCAAGGCTATGGAATTCTGGGAATGGTAGTTTGTTGTGGCACCATAGTCCCAAAAAGGGGCACACAAACACACAATAACACACATACGCAAAAAAGAGTGGGGTGCCTGGCTTCTGAGGCGCGCAAAGCCACCCACCAGAAAGGAAAGCCAAACCCTACTTTTCCCCAAGGGAATGAAAGAAACAACCCCAACCCCAATAGGGGCTTTGAACACAGCCTCTCCTGTTTGGAGGGACAACTTCCTCACAACTTCCCATTTGGGTGGGCTGCTGGCTCCCCAAGGAAGCCGCCCCTCAAAAATAAAAAGAAAGGACAGGCCTCCAAGGTCCAACTTAAGGAGGAGGAAGAGGAGGAGGCGAGTTCGAATGGTGCGCTCCCCAAAAAGCGCGCGCAGCCCTACTTTTTTTTTGGGGGGGGGGGGGAGGAAGGAGTCAAAAGAGAGTTCCTGAGGAACTGCCTTGCTCTCCTTCCTCACCACTTTCCCCCCTTCTTTTCTTTCCTTTTCGAGGGGTGCAACCTGTGTTTGGCTTCCTCCACACACACACTAATAATAATAATAATTTCCTCCACACACACCAATAATAATGACTTCCTCCATACACACTAATAATAATAATAATAATAATAATAATAATAATAACAACTTCCTCCATACCCTCTAATAATAATAATGACTTCCTCCACACAATAATAATAATAATAATAATAATAAATTTATTTACGGTATTTATACCCCGCCCGTTAGCCCTAGAGTCTTTCACTTGATTTAATAATAATGACTTCTTCCACACACACTAATAATAATAATAATGACTTCCTCCTCACAAATATATATATATATATATACTTGCAACAAGTATATTGTGCATTTCGGTTGGCCAAGACAGGCCCCCCTAATGGATTCTGGTTAGCATTGCTTAAAGGGCCAACACAGCTGCGTGTTTTAATAATAATAATAATAATAATAATAATAATGTGAGAAGTCCCCCCTTCCTTGTTCTCCTCCTCCTCCTCCTCCTGCATTGTCTCTCCTCCAACCCATTCCCTCTTTCCTTCCCTCCTTCCAGCCTCCCCTCCTCTCTCTCTCTTTCCCAAAAGGAGCATTGTGCCTACTTTTTTGCCTCCCCTTCCTCCTCCTCCCTGTTTATTTATGCAGACGTCACCCCCGGAGCCCCCGCCCCTTCCTGCATCTCATTAAAGCCTTCGCCTAGTAGTAGTGTGTGTGTGTTTCCCCCCTTTTTTCCCCCTGTCAATAATCCCGGCTCCCAGACTTTTTCCTCCGCGCCTCCGGATTTGGGTGCCCACTTTTTTCTCCCCCTCCGATCTGTCAATCAGCGCCGCCTTTGAACTGGGAGGGAAAAAAAAGAGAGAGAAAGAGAAAGAGAGAGAGAAAGAGAGAGAGAGAGAGCTCTCCGTCTAAAAACTTCAACTCACTCAAAATCCGAGCGGCACCGGCTCTTCCTTTAGAGCTGCGCCTTCTTCTGAGCCTCCTCTTTTCCTTTTTCTTTTAAACCTCTCCCCCTTTTTCCTCCTCCTCCTCCTCCTTCCCCCCTTTTTCCTCCCTTGACTTGTTGTCTGCAAAGAAAATAATCACAACAACTGTAATATATATATATATATATTTAATTTTTTGAAAAATCATCTTCAGCCTTTCCCTCCGTTTCATTCTTTTCGTTCCTTTTATATATATATATATATATATATATATTAATTTCGTTTGGTCTGGTCTTCGGAAGAGAAAGAGAAAAAGAGAGAGAGAGAAAAGCCCCAGAAGAAGGAAAAGAAGAAGAAGAATTCCAAAGTCACTGGTGCGAAAGGAAAGGAGCAAAGAAGAGACTGTTTTTCGTCTTCTTCCTCCTCCTCTTCTTCCTCCTCCCCTCTTCCTCCTCCCTCTTTTCCCCTCCCCAGAAAAGGGAGAGGGGGAAAGAAAGGAAGGAAGGAAAAGAAAGAAAAAAAGAAAAGAGAGAGAGAGAGAGGAAAACTTAAAACTTTCAACTTGGACTCTTTTTGAAAAACATCGCCAAACTTCCCTCCTTGTCTTTCTTTAAGGGTCAGATTCCCCTCTTTTTCTTTTCATCCCCCTCTCCCCCTCCTCTGTCTCTTTCCCTCCCTCCCTTTATTTTTTTTCACTCCCTCTCTTCCTTTCCTCTCTTCCCTTCTCCCCTCCCTTCTTCTCCTTGCAAAATTGCTGGCCGGCGGGTGAAGAAGAAGAAGAAGGAGCCGGGAGGAGGAGGAGGAGGACGCCGAGGCCGAGGAGGAGAATGCCGCAGCTCAATGGCGGTGGCGGGGACGACTTGGGGGCCAACGACGAGCTCATCTCCTTCAAGGACGAGGGCGAGCAGGAGGAGAAGATCTCCGAGAACTCCTCGGCCGAGAGGGACCTGGCCGACGTCAAGTCCTCCCTCGTCAACGAGTCCGAGACGAACCAGAACAGCTCCTCCGACTCCGAGGTGAGAAAACCAGGGCTCCCCCTTGCCTTCCACTCCTTCCCCCAAATCCAAGGAGCACACCTGCTTGGCTTCACCTGGACTCCAACGTTTTGGAAACAGAAAGGCATTTCAATTGATGATGGATGCTATTATTTCCCTTTCAGTTGTCTATATATATATATGTATATGAGTTAGAAGACTTTGCTCAAGTGCAACTCTGTTTCTCGCCCTGTTGCTACTTCGCTTGGTGTCTTTCCCCCCATATATATATATATATATATATATATAGTTCCTGCTTTGTAGCAAGTTTTTAAACTCTTTGTCTCGTTCTTCCCTCTCTGCCTCTTCCCCAACAGCCTGGATTTTCCATATAATCTCTCTCTCTCTTAATGTGTTTCTTTCCTGTTTCTTCTTTCTCAAGGCGGAAAGGCGGCCTCCGCCTCGCTCCGAAAGTTTCCGAGACAAATCCAGGGAAAGTTTAGAGGAAGGTAAGACACTCTGGGCTCTTTTTATTTTTGGGGGTGGAGGATTGTGTTTGTGTGTTTTGTGTGTGTGTTTGTGTACGAGTCCAGAAGAGAGTCTAGAGCCATGGCACTTTCCAAACTCCCCCTTCCCTGTTTAGGAAAACAGAAAAGGTCTTGTGTCGGTGGGAAGAGGAAAGAAAGGCAGGGGGGAAACAAATCAGAATGTTGCTGGGCTTTTCCTAACCGTGCTTCTTTCTTCTTTCCTTTTTCCTGCCCCCTTCCCTGACTCCTGGCTTCCCCCGCCATGTTAGCTGCGAAGAGGCAAGATGGAGGGTTGTTCAAGGGCCCACCGTATCCTGGCTATCCCTTCATCATGATCCCCGACCTGACCGGGCCCTACCTCCCCAACGGATCCCTTTCGCCCACCGCCAGGACGGTAAGTGGCCTCTCCAGGGCTTCTCCTCCTCCTTTCTTTGGGACCCCCCTTTTCCCGGCCTCTGGGCCCTTTTCCGCTCCGCTCTGGGCATTTCCGTCCTAAGCCCCTTCCGCCCAAAAAGGGGGGCTCCTTGCCCTCCCTCCCTCCCTCCCTTCGCCCCCTTTCCTTTTCCTTTCCTTTCCCTTTCCTTTTTTTCTCCATCGCGCGCCTCAATCAGAACAACAAAAAAACTTTGGCCAAACTTTTCCTCAAGACTTTGCTGCTGCTGCAGCGGCGGGCGCTTGTTTCCCCTCCTTCGCCATGTTTATCCCCCCCCCCTTTCAGTTCAAGTTGTGTGTGTGTGTGTGTGTGTCATGTGGGGTGTGTGTGTGTTTGTGTGTATGCCACCCAACCCCTCTCCCCCTGTGTTAAAACACGAAACAAAATAAACCTAAAGACACCCAAGGCGTCTCTCTTTTCCCCACCCGCCTTTTCTTTCTCTCTTTTTCCTGCTTTCACTCCCCTTTTCCTCCTCCAAAGTGAGGGGTTTTTCTATCGGGCTCTTGTTTTCCTTCTGCCCTCTCCAGTGGCCACTGGGTTTCTCTCTCTCTCTCTCCCCTCCTCCTGGCCTTGCCTCCCCCTTTAACCCTTCCTTCCCTGGCTGCCTCCAGCTTCCTCCTGAGGGACTTTAGAGAGAGAGGCATTGCTTTCCACTCAGTTCAATGGCATCCCCATGTGCCATTGTTATTGTTATCATTGTTGGTTACTATTACTGGTGTTGTTATTGTTTAAAAGCCAGGACCTCGTGAGGAGTCTGTTGACTGTAGGCATGTGAACTTTTTCACACACACTCTCTGTGTGTGTGTGTTTGTGTCAGGCTCCTCTGTATTGGAGAGCCAGGTTTTGGAGTACAGTAGTTGTCTTTGGGAGGAGGAGGGACGTTTCTTGGCATTCCTGGACAAAGCAACGTCTTTTAAAAGACACAGAGCTCTTCTTCGTCTTGGAGGGGGGGAGCTCATGGATATATGTTCTTCTTCAAGGGGAAAATATAAAGATTGTGGATATGTGATCTTCTTTTAAGGGAAAATATGAAGACCATGGATATGTCCTTCCCCAAAAGATCATGGATATGCCCCCCTCCCCCCCAAAAAGATTGTGGCTATGGCTCCTCCTCAGTCCCATCTTTTCAGTGTTTTTCCTCTCTTGTCTGAACTGGCTTAATTTTGTTCTGGGGGGAAAGACTGAAAGAAGAGACATCTCTCTCTCCTTTTCCTCTTCATTTTTAGTGGCCTGTGGTTGAGCTGAGCCTTTCTGAAGGGCCAGGAACCTCCAGGAAAAGCCAGATGTAAACAGAAAGGGCCCCTTCGCTTACCAAACCAAAAAACATTACATGTCTTCACTTGAAGGGAACAAAGACACACAAACACTTATTATACACACACATAGACATATATATTTATATCCATTCTCTGGCTGAAGGATATATCCTTCCCTGGGTGTGGCAGAGCAGGGTCAGAAGGTGTGGCAGGAGGAGGCAATGAGGGAACAAGTTGCTCCAAACCTCTGTGGTTTTATTAAACTTTCTGAGGGATGCAAAGCGTTGGGTACTCTCCTCGCAGTGCCTCATGGATGTATGCCAACTCTGCCTCCTTTGCCCAGAAGTAATATATTCTTCATGAACCTTGTTTTAAGAAAGTGTGTGCTTGTGTATATATATGTGTGTGTGTGTGTTTGTGTAATGGCTACCTATTTTCCATGGAATACACAATTTGTGCACAACTGGATCACTTTGTTTGCTTGTTTTATTTTTTAAATGTAATATTTCAATTGGAGTTAATTCCCTCTCTCACCTATTCCCCCCTTTCTTCAAATCACTATTTGCCTTCTTACCTGTTTTCTTTTATGGTGGTAACGTGACACCTTAATTTGAAACAGTAGATTCACTGTTACATAGATATGGAATTTATGGTGATCGCAATGTGCCCGCTCTACAAGTGTTTTAAAATATCCTATCGGGGTTGTTTTTAGTAAAAGTCCAAATCCAGATCACAAATTACAGAGGGGGAGGATGACAAAATAGCGCTGACTTGTGTATTTTTAAAATGTTTTCAAGGATGAGGTTAACCCAGCCAAGATATTTTATAATTTGCTCTTATTTTAAGGGCCCTGGTCACAGCAAGCAGACACTTGGATGACCACAGTTTTAGCATATATGGAAAAGCAATGTGACTGAGTTTTGAAACTGGGCAAATGATGAGACAGGTGAAACTGGGCTGGCTATGCAACGGAAGGAATATTGTGGGGATTTTGTGGCTGTTTAAACCACGAAAACAGCCATGATTTAATTTTGGCAGATGAAAATAGGCAAACTTTTCTTTTCTCCTAGAAACAAAAAAGACAAGAATGTAGTGTCTTTTATATTTATTTACCTCTTCAGTTACAAGCACTTGATATTTATCATTTTGTTCTGGATTATACCCATCACCTTTTGAAATGAATGAGGACTATGGATGTTTGAACAGGTTTTTGGATTAGGCACTCAGTAATAAACAATTAATGGAAATATTTCTCTCTTCCACATTTAAACATTTTCTCTGTAATAATGGACTGTTTCCATGAATTCAGGGGATTGTATAAGATCTGGTTTGTATTGTAGGTATGACAGGTGACCTTGTTCTTTGGCATCACATGGACTGATTCAAAAGGCATTTGCTATATTCAGTTGGCAATTTTATTATTTGTATACCAGCCAATTGCATATTTCAGACCTTCTGCATTCATAGGTCTGTGAATGCACTTCAAATTAATGATTTGTAAAGGTAATCCATTATTCGTTTCTGATACAAAGCAGAGTAATTCCATCTTGAAAGAGTTGATTCTTTTTTTTACATTGTTGAGAGTGCATTTCAAGAAATAAAATATTCTTTTTGATATGCAAGGCGCAAGTAAATAAACAACTTCCAGATTGGTTTTCTCTCTCTCTGTAGAAATATCTCACAGGCTTGACATTGTCAATTAAATTTTTTTTTAGCAGAATTATTTCCTTTCCCAGTGTATATCTGTTGTTTTATTTTTATTTTGGAGAATAGTTGTCCCTCTGAAACAGAGCCTTCAGTTCTCTAATAATCACAACGTACTTCTTAGAAAACCTGATTTCTGATTTTCTACTTTAACAATTATAAGGATCCAGAAGACTCATAAACCAATCCTATACATGTCTACTTAGTAGGTAAGTGTGTGTGGGAATGCAGACCTAAGTCTTGTGCTCCCTATCTTCAGTTAGCTGGGAGTAAGCGTCAATGAAATCAATGGTATGCAGTTCTTAGTAGACGTGTATAGGCTTGCACTGTAATAATGAATAATACATTACTTCAGGAATAATGCTTTAATTGCTGAAGACGCCATAAAGCTTGATAGCAATAATTCTGTTTTAAAATAACAAAGCTTTTACTGCGTAATGCTAATTTTTGCCTTTGAGAAAGTAATGTGTCTGGCTCTTTAAAAGGACCAATAGGTACCAAGGAGGGCTTTATTAGCAACGAAACAATGCATTCAAGAATATACTTTTGTAAGGACCAATAGGACTAGGAATGCTATTTCAGAATTTAACAATAATACAGCCATATTATATATAATCCCGGTTATTTAATTTTAACATTCCATTATTATTACCATTATTACCAAGCATAATTTCGTGTGGATATTTCCTTTCTTGTTTTCTTTCTATAAAAGAGTTTTGTTTCACTAAATTGTGAAACATCTAGCATTTTGTCTGGCTGTAAAATGCTTAGGGTGAGAGTGACTTTTGTGATATGGTAGGTGCTTACTAGTGGAAATATTGGAAAATCATGCTTTCAGAAATCTGTGGTGTGCCCCCCCCCACTTATCTTTTGAAAGAAGCCACATAATCGCTTGCACAGGAATGTGGATGTGGGAGCATGAAGAGTTAATGGCATCTCAAACCCCCCCCCCCTTTTCCCTTCCCCTGCTTTGAATTGTTTTGACAACACTTTTCAAAAGTGTGACATTCTGAGCCCCTGCAATACAATGTAATATTACTGTAATTACACAGGTCATTACATTTTAAATAGAGAACAATGAAATGCTTATCATGCTGAAAAAAAGAACAGGTGTTCCTGCCCTTCTTTGGTATTTATGCTAATTTGTTTTTCATCTCCTTTAGAAATATTTATGGCTCGGCATTGTTAAGATTTCTGCTTCCAACGTGAGGGGTTGATTCATTACTAATCTTTAAGGTTGAAGGTTCCCTTGATTTCTGAAACAAGGGTTAGGATGTTAAACTAGACAGATGTTCATAGTGTATGTACAGTTTTCGTATGTCACTGTGTTTGTGCTTCATGGCACGGATAAGCTGTTCATTGAATTGTGCTATTCATTTTCTCCATGGCTTTAAAACAGTAACCTCTGGAACTATGAAGAAATAAGCTATTTTCAGCAGCTGATCTTGTGACGCTAATCAACTTAAGCACATACTCTGAGGATCTTTCAGTTCTTAGCTAGGTTAGAATGATGTTTCTGATTCAAATATAGCTTGTGAGGCATGTCATAAATAGTAACTGGCTTTAGTTTTGTAAACTTCATTTAAATAAAACCTCTCTAGTTTAATTTAAAAGCTGCGGGAGGGGAGGAATAAGGGAACATTCATCAGCCAAGTTCTGACTTGAAAGGTGTGGAAGGAGTGGGGAAGGATTTGAGGCACTCTGGAAGCTCTAGAAATAAAGTTCCATGTCCCTCTGTGAAGGCAAAATGCACACCTATCCTCTCCCCTGAGTATCCCAAAGGAGACATTTAATAACTTTTAAAATACATTGTATTCACCAGCATACCAAGATCAGTTCAGTTTAAAAGCTTAAGTGTCATGCTTTCATAAGAAAATGCATTTCTCTCTTTGTTTCTTTCTTTCCTTCTTTCCTTTTCACTTCTTTCATTTGTTCATTTGTTCATTCCTAAAAAGAAAAGAAAGGCAGGATAGAAGAAGGACAGCTGCAGTTTTCTTTTTCTTTTCTTTATTTGCATGGATGTGTGTGTGTGTGTTTCTGCAGCATGACTAAAAGCTGCACAACCCCCATTTCCAGCTGTCTGGCAGTTATGTGGAAGTTGGATTATGCCTGTTAAGTGTGAGACAACCTGGATTTAGCAAATGCTTTCCTAAACAGGGAGTAGGTGACTGTTGTGGAGTGGGGGAATGGGGTGGGGTGAGGAGGGAGGAAACATTAAGGCAGTAGTTCATGCTCTTGAAGCATACATATTGACATTAAAAAAAAAAGACACTCTTTGGGCCAAAGTGCATACAGATGCTAACAAAAGAGCACTTACAGATAAGAGAGAAGGGATGTTGTGTTTTTGTTTTTTGTGTTCAGGGTTGTAGGTGGAATTAAAATGTTCTTCTTCCCACACCTTACCTGTTGTGGGAACTTTTTGTCTCTTGCTACTACAGACTGCAGCTGCTTCATTGTTTGTGTAGTAGAAGAGTTTGTATTCCTGCAAGCCCTCCTTTCCCACCGCACTCCCATCTTTTTGTATCTCTGTGTTTTCTTTGTACTGAGCTATGGCAAAAATGCAAGCAGAGCCTCACCCGTTGACTCGTAATTGGGCACGTTTGTGAAGGAAATGGTTAATTTTACAACCAAAGGCAAACTTGCACCTCAACAGGTCTGCTGAAAGAAATGTGCCACAGTCATTTGCTGGCAGGCACTGAAGGGTCATAAATCTACAGGGTTTATTTACAGCCTATAACACTTATGAATGTTAAGATATTTGACGCCACGCTGGCCTTATAATATCCAAGGTCCACAGACACTAGTAGTGGGTCAGGTTTCTTTCACTAATTATAAGCAATGAGAGATGGAGGAGGTGGGGGAAATTGTAGAAATAAGCCCATGAAAAGCTTAGATTGTTTTTGGGGAGGGGGTGTTTGGTGCTCCTTCAGGGCTGGTCTGTTCCTATGATTCAGAATTAACACTTGCAGTGCCAAGAACAGCAAAGAAGAGCACCGAGCAAATATTTTGCTCAACCTGCGTTCTTTATGAATGTGTTCACATACTAGTGATAGGCTATCTAGATAGGGAACCTTGGGGAAAAAATACTTCCCAGAATGTTTGCAAAGAAATCGGATATACCCATCAATATATTTGATATAGCTGGGAGGGAAGAAAAGATACAGAATTCCTGGATTAATAGCAAAGTTAAAGGTATGACTATTTTGTTTTAACAGTATGTATGTTCAATACCTCCCCCACCCCCTACTCTGCCAACAACAGAAGGAAAGTGAAAAAGTAGGCAAGCTTTGTTCTGAGAAAAATGTCCGGAGAACAACCCAGTAAACATGTTCCATTTCAAAATCTCATTTAGAAGAAAGGCTCAGTTTCTGCTACATATTTTAGAGAATGGAATAAAATATGAGTTTACAGCATAGGGAGTTGAGGATAAAATGTCTTAAGAGGCCAGGGGACAGTAACTTGTTGTCAAAGAGACAATACTAATGTGTAAGGGTATTTGAAAAAATATATTTCAAGTTCATCTACTGAAAGGGAAGTTGAAGACCTAGGTATTTCTTGGCTCTTGGTGTCTGGTAAGTCTTGGGGCCAAAGGAGAAGCATCACTTGAGGGTTCCCCCTCCAGCTCTCCCTTGATGATGATGAAGATGAAGATCATTTTTATTAATATTTAATCTTCCTGGATTAAACAAGTGAACTGTTTAAATGGTTTTAAATTTAAGAAGGCTTAAGCTTGTTCTGTATGTTGGTGCTGTTTGTCTTTTTTAAAAACATGTGCAAAAAATCTAATGGAATCAATCTGAGTTTCAAAGAAAGTCCTAGGAGTGTGTGTATAAGTAAAAAAAATAATAACAGTCCTATATGCTGTACTGCCACATTCAATTTACAGATAATGATCTGGGCAAGAGAATCTGTGGAGGTTTTTAATCTTCAGACTGAAGCCCTTAAATAATAAAAAAAAGATAAAAAAGTTTTCTTCCATAAATGTAACTTCTTTCCCCTAGTAAATGTTCAAGAAGTCTAGAGGAGTTTTTATGAATTTTCCGAACTGGTTGAGTCCTGTAAGTTATTAGCCTCTAGGGATAAATCTGGATCCTTTAACACCACATTACAGAGGTGATGTGGTAGGACCTTTTAGCAGGTTATCAATAGTGTTATTTGTTTCTCAAGAGAGTTCATTCATGTGCAACTCTCCCATTTCATTTTGTCTGTTCCTTTCTGCTCTTTTTGTTTAAGTGCTCCAAAACATTGTTTCTCATTCTTTAAGCTGTACACAGTGAGCATGCAGCCATGAATGAGTTAAATTGCTAGCTAAAGTTTGGAGTGGTGAAAAGAAATTTGGGAGCCTGGTTGGCATTAACAGGGTACAGCACATTTTACAGAGCTTAATTAGTACGAACTGTAATTGTTCATGGTCTGCTAGGAGAAGTAATATGCAGGAAAACTGGAGTCATTCTTTTGCAGTCTTTAGTTTTAAAACGATAAATCACTTGCATATTTGTGCAATGATTCAAATGGAGCTGAGACCTCTCCATCTCAACATGTGGTAAATTGTAAAGTCAATGAATTGCAGATGTAGGCTACGGTCAGATTGTGTGTGTGGAAAACCCAGAATGAATGGGAAAGAAGAGCAGGATAAATATTTACTAAGAAGATAACGGGGCTTTAACTTGCTGGGCCAATTATAAAGCGCCACATATTAGCAGTTTTGTTTTTAACCATTTATTTTAGCTTGAATAAATTAAGTCAAGGGCAGGGGCAGTATCACTCTTGATGAGCACTGTTAATCCTTGATAAACACTGGCTTTCTTACATTAAAATACACATAATCAGATTAGGAGAAATCAGCTCAGTACTATTACTTGTGCCTAAGTAAATTAATAAGAGAAGGGCCTTGCAGAACATTTCTGGAAAACCTTGAATGAGAGATGCAGCAAGGTTATGAAACCACCAATAAGAGATGCAGTAAGGCTATGTCTTTCTTATAGAATATTCTACAAATTCTATAAGGGATTTGTTTCTACATTCCTTTCACACCCAGAAGTCTCATCAACTTCACTGAGACTTCCTGCTTGAATAAGAGAAACATAAAGAGCATGTCGTTCATTTTTAGCATGTTGGGAATGCTCAATGACCCCATTGTTTGCTTCTCAGTTATCCAGAGTTACTTGTTAGTTTGGTTTAAGCCCAAGTAGCACCAGTGCTATTCCCACTCCCCCCTTCTGGCTTGCTTACATGGACATATCCAGATACCTTAAGTCAGAAAAAAAGTCTTCTTGATGCACAGTAAAAATATCATTTGCAACATACTGGTTCTAAAAAGAAGCATAGACATTGTTGTTCAAAGTAAAGTTTTATCAAATGTGGTATACAATCAGTGGCAATTTAGTTGTGTCTATTGTGCTGTTCCATTATCCCTACTGGCAGTTGAGCTTCTTACATGTATAAAGCATCTTGATAGTATTTTAGCACCTTTGATTACTAAAACATCTTGTAGTACTTAAGCATCTTTGGACATGTAAATTTTGGTTATGTGAGTTAAAAGCTCAGTAAATAATTACTTTTGTACTTAGCGGAGGATAACAATATTGGCTCAGTTCAGATGTCACATTTGTGATCTTTAGACCAGGGCTTAAATGCATTATCTCCCTTAGACATTACACACCCCTATAATATTTTGCTGCTACCATAGTTGTAACATATTTATTTCTTATATTTTTATCCTACTTGTTCTATAAAGTATTACTTGCTTAACTGGGCTCACCACACTATTATTTCACACTAGTTATTTTCAGGTATTTCATTCAGAGCTCACTGGTTGGTGAAGACTAGGAGTGCTCTAAAGCATGCCTTGCAAACCTACTTCATGCTGTATTTTCAAATTCTGGTATACTCTAACCATAAATAGTTCTTATTTGAATGTTATGGCAAACTGGTTATAATGAAACACTAAAGGAAGGAAAAATCTGCATACAGAGTCTTGGTCTCTAACTCACAGTTTGGAGAACAGGATAAATGTCCATTTTGAGTAATTAGTATTAGAGCTGCTATGTATAATTATTGGGATCTGACTATTTATTTATATAACTCTGATTTATATTCTTTATAATAGGTTGGTTCTGGACATAGTCATGCTCTAGCATTGACCTATTAAAATTCAGTGGATTTAAAGCTTACTTTTCCCCTTGATTTCAGTGGGTCTACTCCAAGCATGACTAATGCTGGATCCAACTCAGTTTTTAGGCAATCCAGATGCTTTAGATGTCCTCTGGTAATTTATAGATTTGCATGGCGAAGTCTTGTAAAAATTATACAGCTTGTTTGAAAAGTATACATATGAGTAAATATTCCTTAATATTGAAATAAACAGTGCCCTCTATATAGAGAATGGGCATTTCTGTAAGAAGACATCTAGTTTTCTACTTGAAAATAAATTTGAGGTGGGGGAGTAGGGAGGCCCAGTTAGAGATATTTGCAACCTTAGTAAGAATATAGGAGGGTTATAGACCGCTGCTTTGAGGCGGTCTGCCGCCGCCGCTGTTTGCTCCGTAAGGGAGCCATCGCAGCCACACTGCGCAGCTCCCTTGCGGAGCAAAAAAGAAGCTCCAAAATGGAGCTTCTTTCTGCAGCGCCCTAATGATGTCATTAGCGCCGCGACACGTCTGGACGCTATGCGTCCAAGATGTAAACATGGCGGCCCCCATGTGGAAGGGGCGCCGCCATGTAGTACGTATGGAATACGTACTAGGGTTAGGGGGTGTGGAAGCACCGCCCCTTCCTAACCCTAATACGTATTCCATACGTATTTTTTGGCGGTTTGTAACCCGCCATAGTTTGTTCAGAAATACTGTGAAGAAGAGTCCAGGTGTGATATACTTGTAGCTTGTGCAGCTATTGTCCTGGTTTAGACATCACAAATTCAATCCTTTGACCCACAGACTGGATGTTAGGAGCATATTGCAACCTTACATCATTCTTTCACATGCACAGGTTTCCTTGTCTACTTTCTGTTTCTAACCACTGTTTGTCGTGACATCCAAACTAGCTAACAATGGTTAGCAGTGGTTCCAAACCATGATGTGAAACATTAGAATTATTAGAACAGGATCATTGTCTTAATATTCAGTTTTGTTATGGCCTTTGGATGGAACAGTGAAATGAAGTGATACTCATTTTGCTGACTGATGATCATTGCCTGATTTTGAGAGATTATATTTCAAATTCTCCAGTTAAAGGAGAAATGCTTGTAGAATCATGACTGCATATATGTCTCCTTTTTAAATCATTTCCAGAATGAATTGATAGAATATTGTATGATTAGGCTTTCAGGCAAAAGACCAGGGACCCTAGACAGTTAGTAAATGATGAGACAGGTAGACCTTACTGAAAAGAAAGTGCTTTTCCTTGTTTTGCAGTTTTACAGGGATGCACCAGGGCAGGTACAACCATGAGTGCATAGTGTTTCTTTTTCAGTCAGATTCTTCAAGTGAACTCATATTGTGTTAAGATACAGTGATGTGTTAAGCAGGCATTGTTTTTCTTTGAAGTGTTACTGCCTGGATCCCATTTTGCAAAAACCAGAGGAAAGGTAAAATGAAGAAGGTTTTGAGCTACAAACCAGTAGAATCCATTTTGTTTGTGTATGAACCGAAATATTATCAATTTTAAAGAAACTTTTGTTACTGTAAATAAAATAGGAGATTATGTCTAGACAAGCCCACTTCCTAATACAAATTATGCACAAACTATTTGAGGTTCAGGAGTGATAACGAATGATACAGCTGGTACAAAACCTGAATGTAAGCTAACATACCTGTTTCTGCTTAGGAACCATATTTGAACATTTGAATATTACCAAATTTGTGTTTGCATTTTTACTTCTCTTTTTTGTTTTCAGATGTGATGGATGTTTGTGAAATCTTATTGACTTGATTCATGGACTGTTGGTTTATGGCATGTTGTTACATCAGTGATCCTTATACACTACCTATTCATCCCTGTTACACTTTATAGACTTCTTCACAAATGGTCTGTACATACATTGCATGTGTGAAGAAGGCTGCAGGGACAGAAGGGGAAGTGGGACTGTATTTCTAGCTGTTCCCTGATTTTTTCACATTGAACATGGGTTTGAGAGAAAGGAAAGCTTATGTTCATAAAGCTATAGATTTCTAAGCATCCATTTGATTGAAAACCCTTCATGATCATAATTCCAAATAATGCAGAAGTTGTTATTATTTGTCCAGTTTGGTACTCAAGGTGGCTTCCAACAGTTTAAAAATATAATTACAAATTTACAGCATAAAATGGTTAAAAAGTAAGTACACTATCAAAAACTTAAAATTAAAGCTAGTTAAAACATAAATCATTTTGTTAAAACCCAGCAAAAAATAGAAAAGGCCCATTTCCTATGAAAGGACATCTGGGAGTAAAACAAAATGTCTTCACAAAGGTGCAGAAAGATAGTAAGGAGGATATCATTCCACCTCTTCCAGGAAGAGAGTTCTAGAGTTTGGGAGAAGCCATGGAAAAGGCCCTCACCTTTGTTCCGATCAGGTGTAGCTGTAAGTGGTGGGACAAAAAGAAGGCCTCCCCAGTAGATATCAAGAGACAGGCAATTTATATGATAGAAGATAAGCTTGATGTTAGCTTTATAGGGCTTTATAGGTCTGTGTCCTTACATAGAGCTGTGCACATGTAGATTCCTTTGCCAGCCATTGGTGAACTACACATGAACAAAAAGCGGGGGGGGGGGGGTCTACAACATGATCCCACTCACATTTGTATCTTGAAGGGACTCATTTCAATTTTAGTACAAACCATAACTTGTTGGAGTCAAACTAGATATAGTTTAAAACTAGTTTGCAATATTTGTATGGTGAGTGGAATTCTGAGGCTGCAGATTCAGGGGGCATTGTTGTTGTGTGACTTCATTTCCAACTTACAGTGATCCTAAGGCAAACCTAGTATGGGGTTTTGGCAAGATTTTTTCAGGGGAGGCTTGCCCTTTGCTTCTGTGGCTGAGAGTGAGACTAGCCCAAGGTCACCCAGCAGGTTTCCATGGCTGAGCAGGAATAAGAACCATCATCCCCAGAGTCATAGTTCAGTGTTCAAACCACTACACCATGCTGGCTTTCCCAGGGAATTTATTTATTGAATATTCAGGACAAGGGGGAATGCATGATCATAAGGTTTGTTCTTGATATGGTAAGAAGGGTTTTCACATTTTGTGATTCAGTGACACTAAGTAGCTGATCTTATGGACTTACACATTTAGAACTTGATAGACAATTTCTCTTGAGAAATTGTTGCTTACTACACACACACACACACACACACTATTCTACTCAGTGATACAAAAAAATCCCATTAGAAGATATGACCTTGAACGAAATATCAAAAGAATATGATGGCAGCCTGCTGGCTAGTGTTTGTAAAATATTTTTTGGCATACAGCTTTTTTAAGGAGGTGTGGCTTATTATGTCATGCATGAAGATGTGAACTACATTCTTTTAATTACTAGGCCCTTTTCTTATTTACCTTCATAGCTGTATAACCAAATGTAAAGGCATTTAAAAATAAGTATCTGTGTAAAGGAGATACTGATGAATTTTATCTAAGGGGGAACTCATCAAGAACATAACTTTTTCCTTCCTTTGCAATAATCAGGAAGCAACTACATAAAGAAAACTGCCTCTCCTACTGAGAGTATTTGCTTGCATCTCTGCATCATCTGTAAATCATCCAATAGCCAGTATAGCATCAGAGTGTGTGGGTGTACACATACATAATAAATCTTATTTTTGCATTACAGTTCAAATTTGCTCACTTCTTAAAATTCTTCTGATGTCTAATTTCAGCAGCCTAACATTTTTCTATGGTGCTCAAACAAATAAGGAAAGTGACATTTGTAACACATGTAAGCAATGCATATAGTATATGTGAATGTATGCCTGATATTTATAATTTGGATAATTGCACTTAGTCATCCAATGCTATTCAGTGGATACTGACAATATGAGTTCTGGCGGTTGCCATGTGTTTTGATTGACCAGGGAGTCTGTGGAGTTTATGGAAAGAAAAGCCTGGACAAGTTTTCATTAAGCTCTAAATCTGGCAATTGGAAAGGGAGAGAATAAAGGGAATAAATAAGGACATGCTGTTAGTGTAGCATTCTATGCTCCAAAGACAAATGTCTTTTAGGCCAGAGTGGTTCTCAGGCCAAGAATTTCAAACTTGTAGAGAAACAGTGTCCAGAACACACAAGTTGTTTGAATGGGGTGCAGGATTGTCATAGTAATTCGAGCAATCTCTGCTAACTGAGTGGCAGCTTTTATAAAGGCCAGAGGATAAAGGGTTCAGATTTATCCCCCCTTCCCCCCTGCTTTCTCCCTCTGTGATTCACTCCTGAGCAACTGCTGTTTCTGTGGGTCTGTACAAATGAAGGGGAGGATGGGATGAAAGAGGGCAAGCATGTTTTGAGCTCCTTACTCATCATTAACTTTCTCTGGTTTTGATGAACCTAGAGTTGAGCCCCCCCTCCCTCCACAAGTGACAAGTCCAATTATTTTGGCATTTCTTCCCCTCTGTGTCTATGCATTTGTGTGTGTGTGTGAAAGTGTTGCAAATTGTTGGCACTCAGTGCAACTGGGTATAAATTGTATTTTTTAGCTCAGCTTTGAAAGGACTTAATTTGTTTCTTTTCAATAATGTAGTTATGGAAAGAAACATGGTCTTTGACTTGGTATAAGGATTGCATATAGAAATGTTACTGTCATAAGAAAGGGCTTTTGGGGTGAAGTTTTATGTTAGTTACCTAAAGTGTATATTTAGATTTAGTTAGTTGAAGCTGGAATGCCTCATAAGGAGTATATTTCTGCAAAATAATCAGCATATCTGTAATTTTTAAATGGAGAATTATAATACACTGTATTTCTGATTGTGTTTCTGTGCCTTGAAGAGCAAAAATTCAACATTGCAAATACTCCCTTGTCAACATGATGCAGCAATTTAGCTAGACAGCTTTACCTTACTAATTTCTGTCTGTTGTACCCCTGCCAAAGACACAGGACCCATGGCAGGGGGAAAAGGGGGGGGGGTGGGGTGGGGAAGGGCTTTCATTATAACTGGGTAAAGTAGATTGGCATTTATCACCCAAGTTGAGAATATCTTTTTTGCTTATGATTCACTTGGAATTCTGCCATTTAAAAAGGCTTGGAGCCAAAGATAAGTTCATGAATGTACAGTTTCTTGTTTCCTCTTTCCATCTTGCAGCCACTTTCCACCTCAAACTTTTCTGGACTTTTTGGAGGGGGGGCTGAAAAAAAGTAGGGTGTCAATGGAGGGAGCTGATGGGGAGGGATTGTTTCTAATAGGACAGAACAAGTTTCATGCCTCCTTCTCTCCCTTTGGAAATCTCCACCCTGAACCATTTTGCATTGGTTAGGCTGAAGGTTGGCCTGATCCTTCAGAACAGCCAGGAAAGACTGGGAAAATTTCCTGCCGTGAACTTGCTTGAGTTGATATTTGGATCTAAGCCGATGTTCATATGAAAATTGGCTTTTCAAAATTAATGAGGCTAGAAAAACTCAGCAGAACACAGAAGGTGAAAGAGTAATAGCATGATTATTCTAGGCCTGTTTTCTTATGCCTAGGCAGCTAGAAAGCTATCTCATGGCATATTGCTGAGTTTGTTATGTGCTAAATACATATTTGCTCAAATCTATTGACTTACTAATACAAGAAAATTCAAAGACTGGCACCTCTTTTTAAAAAAATAGTGTCCAGGTTATGTTAACAGGCTATGATTTACCATCGCTACCCCTACACCCATTATATATATTTATACAATCTCAGTACCCTGCATATGTAGGCTTGCTTCTTTATGGCTACAGTTTTCAGGGGAAGAAAGTAGAGTTAACCCTCATTCTGTTGGTGTCTCTGAGTGTAATCTTTTATTTTCTGAGGTGTAAGCAAACTGATTGCCATTCAGCATTATAAAAGTGCTACATTTTTGATGCTGAGCATAAAACGTGTCTTTTGCCCCTAACACAGAGTGCTCCAGCTTCTGCTGATGAGGGTCTTCCATAGAGATGTATTGTGTCTTTTTGTGCTAGATGTTCAGAGATGCATTGACTTCTTTCCATTCAGAGATACAATAATTCTTGTGAAAAGGCCCTGCAGTATTTTCTTCCCTATGCATACATGCATACAACGAGGAGAACTAGATATTATTTTCAGAGCTTAGATATTGTGTGTGTGTGTGTGTGTGTGTGTGTGTGTGTGTGTGTGTATGTATGCACACATATATTTCCAGGTATAACTACTTTACATTATAATAGTAAATATTCTAAAGGCATCAGATCCCCTCTGATCTTGGAAGATAAGCAGAGTCAGCTCTGATTAGGACTTGGATGAGAGACCACCAACAAATACCAGGTGCTGTAGGCTCTATTTCAAAGGAAGGAACTGGCAGAACCACCTCTGAATATTCCTTACATAAGAAAACACAATGAAATTCATGGGTCACCATAAGTTGACAGACATCTTGAAGACACATACAAAAATACATGTATATGTAGTAACTTGATGAGGGGCAACTTCAGTCTTTTTGTGATGTAACTAACTTTTGGTTACTTTTATAGTTATGAGGGTGTCCTCTCACTAAATGGTGGAGAAAGAATATTACAGCGGACCCTTGCTTTGCCTGGATTTGGTTCCAGGACTACCCCACATGAGTACCCAAATCCATAGATGTTCAAGTCCCATTAAATACAATGATGTAGTGACATGGTGTCCCTTATATAAAATAGCAAAATCAAGGTTTGCTTTTTGAAATTTATATCTTTTTGAAATACTTTCAAGCTATGGATGGTTGAATCTGTGAATAAAGAATCCATGGATATGGAGTGCCAACTGCACATGACACACATACTGGCGAATGTTCTATTGTGGTTATTGTGTCCATGATAAAGGGACAGGAGAAGAGTGTATCTTATATTACAGGCTTTCAATTTTTTTTTTATTAAAAGGAATTAAAATACCTTAGCAATTTTGAGATGTGAAAAAATAGCATTATTCTGTCAAAAACTGCAACTATAGTGGTATTTATTGCTGCTGTGATCAGTTAACACTCATGGCATATTGCTGATGTCTGTACTGTCCCAAATTACTGTTACAGTTGGGCTGCCTCTTACACAGGATCTGGTTCGAACCCCTCACATAAGGGGAATTAAGCATATGCTCAAATCCCATTAAGGACAATGGGGTGTGCTCCCATGATGCACTGTGGTGCATGTGCCATGAGTGTGCACCCCATTGTTACTATCAGGGCTTGCCTTGAGTGTGAGGTCAAGTCTGGGGAAGGCAAGCGTGTGGAAGAGGTGGGCCAACTGTAAAGGGCTAAAGTATATATTTGTCAGCTACAGATAAACTGGATCTAATTTATAGAATCATGGAATCATAGAGTTGGAAGAGACCACAAGGGCCATCCAGTCCAACCCCCTGACATGCAGGAACTCTCAATCAAAGCATCTCCAACAGATGGCCATCCAGCCTCTGTTTAAAGACCTCCAAGGAGGGAAATTCCACCACTCTCCAAGGGAGTTGGTGCCACAGTTGAATAGCCCTTACTGTCAGAAAGTTCCTCCAAATGTTGAGGTGGAATCTCTTTTCCTGGATCATGCATCCATTGCTTCGGGTCCTAGTCTCTGGAGAAGCAGAAAACAAGTTTGCTCCTCCTCAATATGACATCCCTTCAAATATTTAAGCAGGGCTATCATATCACCTCTTAACCTTCTCTTGTCCAGGCTGAACATCCCCAGCTCCCTAAGTCATTCCTCATAGGGCATGGTTTCCAGGCTCTTCACCATTTTAGTTGCCCTCATTTGGACACACTGCAGTTTCTCAACGTCCTTTTTGAATTGTGGTGCCCAGAACTGGACACAATATTCTAGGTGGGGCCTGACCAAAGCAGAATAGAGGGGCACTATTACTTCCCTTGATCTAGATACTATACTTCTATTGATGCAGCCTGAAATTGCATTGGCCTTTTTAGCTGCTGCAACACACTGTTGACTCATGTTCAACTTGTGGTCTATTTCGACTCCTAGATCCCTTTCGCACGTAGTTTCATTCAGCCAGGTGTCCCCCATCCTATATCTGTGTGTTTCATTTTTTTCGCCCTAAGTGCAGTACCTTACATTTCTCCATGTTGAAGTTCATTTTGTTAGCTTTGGCCCAGCTTTGTAGTTTATTCAGGTCATTTTGAATTTTGATCTTGTCCTCTGGGGTGTTAGCTACTCCTCCTAATTTGGTGTCATCTGCAAATTTGATAAGTATGTCCCCGATTCTGTGTAAAAGTAGGTTTCTAAAGTCTAATAATCTACTCATATTTTAAATGTGTACTTTTAAATGTAAACCAACCTGTATCTCAAACTAAGTTAGAAGATTTATTGACTTAAGTAGAACATGTCTCCCCTTTCATATTAAAGGTGATACTGTTCACACATGTCTCTCTTCCATCCGCTGTATGGGAATATTTTCAACACTAGCTTGGTGTTTGTCATTAAAAATAAACAAGAACCCCCCCCCCCCCCGTTCTGCTCCTTGTGTAGGTGTATATATTTTTCTCATTTCCTATATATTAGAGAATGTATTCTATCAATAACTTCCTCAGTAGTTTGAATCATAATGGCCTATATTAGCTGTTTACATTGTATTGTGGGAAGGTTTTTGGGGATCAAAGATAAGGAATGCCTTTTGTTAATCTTGCAACCTCTTGTGATTAATCTGATTGGTTGTTGGAAGGATTATTTAAATAAATGAGAGTTGGTAGAATTTGTCTCATGAATCATAAGCTTATTACATTCCAGGGCTCAGACACACCTTCAAGTAGAGGTGTGTGAAACACTTGGAACAAGTTCCAGAGCTATGTGAAATTTATGTGTTGCTGTGCTTTTAAAAATTATAGCTAATTTTCTCACTAGATAATTTTTTGTTACTTTCCTCCCATCTTTCAGCACTGTTACTTAATAAGCTCATAGTCTGAACACAAGCTGGCCATTTTGATTTGAGACATGAGTGGTTTCTGAGGCAAATACAATCCTCTATCATAGCAAGATTAGGTTGATGATTTGAAAGATAGAATTCCTTTAGGACCAAAATAACCAGATAAGGCAAAACAAAATCTGTCATTACGTTAATTAAGTTGAAGATTAATTTGCAAAACACACCCAGTAGAGTCAATCCAACTCAATTTCAGCTTAATAATTGCCTTGTCGTGAGAGCAAAAGGTGTTGAGAGTTCTGAGGAAATATATTCTACCATTTGCAATGGATTTCAGTTTTTTTCTGTTGAAACACCAAAATATCTGTGGCAAAACATATTTTATCCATAGGCTGTTTCCTGTAAATGCTCACATCAAATAAACCATTTAGTGTCTCTAGGCATTTTGCTCTAGTTGCTGTGGATCCAGTGTAATAAACTTTCTAGCTTTCTATACATTTTATTTTTGTATGTTAAGGATCCGGTAGGTTACTGTTGATCCCGCAGATTAAGAGGCACACACAATCAAGAGATCTCTTAGTTCAAGAGAGTTTTTGTAAAATTGTTGCACCAGCTCTTCACACAATGAACAGACATGTGTCGTAAAAAGACCAAGTAGTATCCATCTTATTCCCATAATTTATTTTTGTTCCTTTATTTGTTTATTAAAAAAATTATGTCCCACCTTTCTTCTCGCGTGTGACCCAAGAAGATATCTCTACCTCTCAACACTGAGGTGTTTCTTATTGGAACCACTGGTTATTTTTGCACTGATAATACTATGTTGGAATTTCAACATTTGCAGATAAGAACTTCCTTTTTCCATAGTGGGTGGTGGAAGACTATTTAAACCTTGCAGTGAGGTTCCATCTTTTTATAATGTGCATGGGAATACACAACGGGATAAGCTGCCTGTGTGAAAATGAGTTTGAGATAATCTTGTTGTAATAGTATTTGACCTCATGATTAAGAAGTGGTGGTTGTATTGATATTATGAAAATGTTTAATATGTTCCAGAGAACTGTCATTTCAATAAATGGGAAGCTTGTTTGTGTCTCCCTTTATTGGGTTTGACCTTTCCCTTTAAAATTGGAGCAAAGACGGCTATATAAAATAAAATAAATGAATACAGTTAAAAGTGTAAACCAGATTAATTAAAACATAAGAAAACTTGAAAACCATTTAAAATCTATCAGTACATGGAAACTCTATCCACACAAATAAAAACACTTCCATCGCACTAATCCTTCCTAACTTCCGAAAACCAAGCAAATGAAAGATCTTTGCCCAGCTGGAAAAAAGACAGCAGGGAGAGGGCATCCACAATGCACTTCCACCTGTGAGTACTATACCAGTGACTTGTACAGAAGAGAGAAGAAGGCTGGATGGGTATATGGAAAGTATGCTGTAGACTATATTTTTGAAGGATAACCTGGCAGAATCATGTTTGAGTACTCCTTTCCTAAAGAGACTATGAAATTCATGGGGTTGCTGTAAATCAATAGGTGACTCTCTCTCTCTTTACCATCCACCCTAAAGGCCTCACGTGACACACACACACACAGACTCATGTGAAAAATCACATTATATATAGCACTGATTTTTCACTGCTTTATTTGACAAAGAAAAGTGTGGTAAAGATGTTGGCCAGATTTCAGTAGGAGACATCTACTGTTGGAACTGCTTCTCTCAGTGGAAGGAGGATGTCAATCTACAGCGCATCATGAAAATGTTGTTCACAGAGTTGGATAACCATCCAGAATAAGTTTTTATGACATGCTGACTGCAGCTAGTGTTGGAAATGCTGGATTTTTATTAGATTTAAGCTTTTAACAGTTGAGTATTCCTTCTCTAGAAAGCAAAAATAGTTTGAAATCTAAGATCATCCATATGGATAGCTGAGATAGTGACATCTTTGCCTTCTGATTAGACAGTGTACACAAACTTCATTTCATGCATGAAATTATTAAAAATATGTATAAAATTATGTTCAGGCTATGTGTTTCAGGTGTATATGAAACATAAATGAATGTTGTGTTTTGGCTTGGGTCCCATCTCTATGATATCTCATTACTGTATATATGTGCAAATATTCAAATTCCAAAACATTTGAACCCAAGCAATTGGATAATGTAGTCGACATGTATAAACATATAAATATAAATATAGAAAATTGTTATCAGCACTAGGACATTTGTTTAATGTGAAGAAAGAACAAATGTGTGAGATTTGAGGTTGACTTGGGATACCAGTAGACATCTTACTCACCATTCCTTTTTTCAAATTCTGATGACTATATTTACTCCCTCCTTTAAAATAGTATTGTCAGATGGAAATTCTTAATCTTGAACTATACTAGTAGATTTTCCTCTTTAATATTTCCTCTCCTTTAATATTTCAAATTATATTTCAAACTAGGGCTTTATATTTTTCTGGGCAAGAAATATCAGTTTAGTTATCTTGCTTGGGTCACCTGGCTTTTGTTATTCCATCCTGACCTCTACTTGTGTGTCTTTGGATTATGCATGATGATATGGAATATATGATATACTGAGGATATTGCTTTGGGTGTGTGTGTGCGCACACACACACACACACACAGGTTTTTCAGGTCCCTTTCAGATCCAAGACTGAATAATACATCTTGCATGAAGCATATCTTACAGGTATGCCATTTGCAATGATTGCATGAATAGTTTCCACACTAGTGAAATTATACTGAGCCAGTGCGCTCTCACAGTATTAGTAACAGAGGATTAGTTGCGCCATATTAATCTAAATTGCAGTGCATCCATTAGTGGCACTATGTAATTTGTAACGGTGTGAAGAGGTTTCTGAGTGTCTGATCATTATCTGGATTCCACTGTTTTTGGTTGAACTTGGTAGGCAGCCAAAATCTGTGAGAATAATTCATCTGCCCCCTTTCCCACCCCCATTCTGAGTAAATGTGATGGATTCATTGCAGTCAACACTAGGGAAAGGCATACTGTAGTGACAAGTACATTCTGTGGACCCCTTATAATTTGGATACTTTCCACAAGACCAATAAAACAGAGAGACAGCACTGGTAAAAACATCTTAAGATGCAAAGCGCACTATCTTGACTTGTCAGCATCTGTTCTAGTCATTATTCCTGTACCAACATCTTGTGTACTAGTAAGATTTCCTGCTATAAAGTTAAACTTTAAACTGGGCTTGGTGACCAGCACAATCAAAATTTAGAGGCACTTCTGCACTTGATGACTGGACACAATGTTTATTCAGTTAGTTTTTATAGCTTTCCAGTTAAGCAAATTACCTTTGCAGGACATAGGCTCCATGTAGTCATAGCCTGTATGTTGTAAAGCAACTTGATGGAAAGCAGTAAGTATGTGTTCCATGTAACTTTTACATAGGAAAGTGTAAGAGTTGTGTCCCATACAAAAAGGGACGTCATGCATTGTCTAGTGGTTGTAGTTAAACACTACTGAAAGTCTGTATATTAAGTGTTTAATGACAGATTATCCATGGCTCGGTCCATATATAGAAATCAATTCAATGGATTTGTTTGCAGGGTGTTCGAGAAACTTTGCTTTATTGTGAACTGGTAGCAGTGCTGTTATGTATTGCTCGATCATTCCTGTTTGCACTCTGATCAAGAAGACAAGGGGTGGGTAAACCTTGCAGTGCTAGGGATAGAAGTGTAAAAGTTCTAGAAAATTTGAAGCCATGAAAGAAAAACCAAAACCCCTTTTCCCATTGTTTTCAGGGGAAAATTGGCATGTTGGGGAAAATTGAATGCACACACACACACAGAGTGTGCCTATGCCATACGCGGGTTCACCATACATGGCTTCAAGCTTAAGCTGAAGCCGCATGGCAATTGTGCAAATGGTAGATGTGCCCATGGCGCACGTGCATGCGCTGCACTGCACCATGAGCACGCGCCCCCTTGGTTTTAATGGGGCAAGAGGATATGTGGAATTCCCCTTATGTGGGGGAATCCAGAATGGTGTGTGTGTGTATAGTATGCAGCCAACCCCTCTTATACATGGATTTTTTATACATGGATTTAAGCATCCATGGTTTGAAAATTTTCAAAAAAAGTATAAATTTCTAACATCAAACTTTGATTTCCCCCCTTTTTATAAGGGACACCATTTTGCTATGCCATTGTATTTAATGGGACTTGAGCATCCACGGATTTTGTTATCCATGGGGGATCTTGGAACCAAAACCCCAGTGTATAACAAGGGTCTGCTGTATACACACACATATTTTTTGCAATATTAACATCCTTTTGTTGTAACTGTTGCATGCTTTCAAATCATTTATGATTTATAACCATGCTAAGGTGAACCTGTTGTCATGAAGTTTTGCTAAGGTGAAACTGTCATGAATTTTTCTTGGTAAGATTTGTTCAGAAGAAGTTTGGCATTGTCTTCCTCTGAGGCTGAGAGAGCATGATTTTCCCAAGGTTACCCAATTGGTTTCCATGGTTGAGTGAAAAACTGAACTCTTCCAGGGTCCTAGTCCACACTGGCTTTCACTAGCACTATTCACAGATTGAAACTTGACTTAGAGGGGAAGTATATCTGAAACACAGTTTTTCAGACAACAAAAACAAATTTTAGCATTGTTTATTTTAACTGTTGTAAGCTATCTTGAGTCCCAAACTGGAAAAAGACAGGGTATAATATTATTTAATTTTTAGATATTATTTTTATTGCAACTATAGTTATCAAGTGCTGAGCTGTAAGAAACACCTGGATGATGAGGAATCTTTTTGCTTTTGCCAGTTTATGAGGGCCAGGCAACCCACACCCACATAACACACACACACACACACACACACACACACACACACACTTGAAGAAATCACAAACTTCAGTGGAAGAAAGAAAATTATTTTGTTTCCTCTAGTGCCAGGATGACATAACGCAATCATTTACATAAAAAGAACTGAGAAAAAGAAACCAAGACCAGGAATTTCAATGATGTGGGGGTACTGTATATGGTTTCACATAAATATTTACTTGCTCATAGCTTATAGCAATATGGGGAGGGAGTAAATATAAGAATAGCTTTTTGTAAATAATGTATTCATTATTCTGAAAGAAAATATTCCACAATCCATTTTATTTTTCCTCCCCATAAAAGAAAACTTTTTTTCCAGGGGGGGAAAATACATTTTCTCACAATATTTTTCCATTTTCCTTTCCCACACTCATATATTTAACCAGGACCCACTTTTTAGGATAGTCATTGAGGGGCATTTTTTAAAAAAAAAACAAAAACAAAAAACATCAAAATTAGCTACATATATGTAAACAATATTAATTTGAGCCAATTTTTAATCCCAGTGTCTTCATTAAATACTATTCAGTCCATTACATTTTCCCATTCATTATTAGCAATCAATGTCCCAAATCATTAACTCATTATACAATTTATATTTATATGTAAATAAATCTGAAATATTTATAAATTTGTTTCAATGCTTTGTTAACTATGACATTGGCTACTAATACACTGAATCAAAAGTGACTAAATTGGTGGAGATCTGATATTGACTGGCCCATGGTTCATGTATACCTTGTTTCCTTGACTATAGTGCAATGAGTGGTTTGCTGTAATAATTTTCATTTTAAAAAAATTCTGGAGGGACAGAAAAAAGGATGGGAAAGGGATTATGTGGAACCTGTGGCTTGTTTCCTCCCAAAAAACTGGAAGGGTAGACCAGAATTTGTCTTTGGTTTATTTCTCTGTTTTTTGTTTTTGTTTTGATGGGAACAAACCAAAGAATGGAAGCTGCCTCCTGCCAGGTGACACAAGGCACCACCCCAGAGCAAAGGGCTATGATTTATTTGGCCACTTCGATTGCACACAGGGGCATTGTGAGGAGTGTACACTAACATGCTGTTCATACATGACAAGTCAGGGTTCCCATATGAATGCACCCACTGTTTCTATATATCAAGGGGCAGACATTCTTTTTACTGCAAAGCATAATTTCACAAATATGCCAAATAAGAATACTTAACCAACCATAAAACTGTGCTATTTTTGTTACTTCTTTTCATACTGTGCTTAAACCGTAGAAGAAGAAATGTTTATTGATTAGCCCTTAGGCCATTTCAAAATAACACAAAATAACACTAAAACAAGTAAAACGTACTATAAAATACTATAGAAATTCTTTAGCAATTAGAAAAGAACTAAAATGTAATAACACGGAATCTGAGGTGTATATAGAGTACTGTATGGCTAGGGTTGCCATAAGTCAGGACCTCCAAACCGGGACAAATGTAGGACACAATTTTCAAATGTAGGACACATTTTTTGTGTCCTACATTTGAAAAGGAGCCTTGCTGAGGGGAGGCTTTCCTTCCCCACCTGGGCCTTGTTCTCGCCGCGGCGGCAGCAGAGCCCAAGCGGGGAAGGAATCCTCCCCTCAGCCCGGGGGCGGGGGAAATCCCGGGGGCGGGGACAAACCAGGGCGGGACTGTGCGGACCAGCCCCAAACCGGGAAAATCCCGCCCCCAGGCGGGATATGGCAAGCCTATGTATGGCTGTCATATAAATGTAAAACAATATCAGTACATTAGAAGTACAGTACCTAAAAATGAGACATAGTTATAAAACCGATCATAAAAATCTACCTCACAGATTCAAGATACAAAAATGGGTAAAAAAATAAAAATGAATGTATTACAGCATTAAAATGATAATACATAAAGTAATAAAACTGAACATGAAGTATCACACATCAGGATTCTTCATCACCTTTGCAATTTATCCCAATAGACCCCACATATCTAACTCTCGACTGTATAGCTTTACATAAAAACCGAGCTGTGATAATAGATATTTTTGAATCTTGGCCACTCATGAAGTAAGTGATTCTGACATGGGTATCCCAAAACATTGTTCTTTTGGTATAAGGACCAAGATACTGATCTCTTTCCTGTTGGTACAGATTACACTTGAATAAAATATGAGCTAAATCCTCAATTTCTCAGTCTCCACAGATACAAATTTGCTCATTGTAAGGAATACCATTGAATCGTCCGTATCTTACCATGGTGTCAAGCTGGTCAAATCTAGCTCTAGTAAATGCCTCCCTCAGGTATTTTGGCATGTGTATTTTTAGATAATTTGCTCTTTGAAAAGAGTGTTTAAATCGGCTCAGCAATTTTAAATTACCTACTGTACATTGCTAAGGGAGGGTATATCTTTTTGGGCTTCAGTATCCAAGATTCTCTGTCTCACACCCTTTTCTGCTTGGTCATTCACTGTGCAGGAATCAGCAAGACCACAGCTCTTTATAAAGTTTGTTATTTGCATAAACCAAGAGGACTGAACACTTAAATTGTAAATTTAACATATGCAGAGTGTTCATACATGTTATTGTTACTCTATAGTAGTCTTGATAGTAGACTCTAACAGAGAAAGTTCTGTATGTCTATTTAGAAGTAAGCTGCACTGAGTTCAGTGGATCCTATTGCTAGGTAATAGAATTGTAGTCCAATTTATCTTATGAGTAGTTGATCAGATCAGTAATGTCACCCAATCGCTTTGCTGACTTCATTCACAAATTAAGTAATTGTCCCATTCTTGAACTATTCTTCTTCAACAGTATAATGCTTCTACTCAGAAGTTAGACCCATTGAATTCAGTGGGACTTGTTCACAGATGCATAGGATTGCCACCAAAAAGATTGTTCTTTAATTGTTTGCCATCATTCATAGCCTCATTAAAATTGTAAATACTCTTCTGTTCCCTCTTAGCATAGCTGAAACTCCTTTTCAGAAAAGCTTCTCTTTTTGTGCACCAGGCATTTGTTTACATGCAAATGGTGGTATTCACAAGAAGAGCCTTCCAGTTTTCTGTGTGAACACAACCAGTTGGCCCCAGTGAATAATAAAAGTAGAGTATTTCTCATGGAAGGGGTAGGAAGAGTGTTGAGAATCCTTTCATTGTTTGTATAAAATCACAACCCCATCTTCTAATCAAGACTCTTGAGATGGCTTAAAAATATGTTTAAAATAAAATTAATAAGTTAATAAATTAAAAATATAACAAAACATATCCACCCCAATTAGAACAGTTACAAAATTAGTCAGCTTATTATTTGAAAGATTAAATGCCTGTCTGAACAAACACACCTTCCTTTTGTGTACACATCAGACCAGCTGAAGTGGAGATGGACTTTCATAAACAATGTGCCACTAAGAAGAAGGCACTCTCACTTTCTTTCAAGTGGTTGCCCTCCTCAGTTTGGAGGCTTCCAGTTCAGATGTTGGTTGGGTAACCCTTCCCAGTGGTTGGGAAAATGCATGTGGGAATGAATAATATTTCAAAATAGCTTAATCCCAAAGTATTTAGGGCATTCAATTACTTTGGATTCTATCTGTGCACACGCGCCGTGCACACGCGCCGCCATTGGGGACAACTTCCGGATTTGCCATGCGCGTATGCTCAAATCCGCGCATGGCAAATCCGCGTATAATGAGGGCCGACTGTATATGCATAGAGTCTCATTGTGATGTGCTTGTTGAGCAACACTACACTCAGATTAGTTGCTGATGATCCCATGTTGTGATGATGCATGTTGGCAGTAGGCTTCAGACAGAGAAGTTACTTTTTATGAATTACAGCTCCCAAAACTTTCCAGCCATCATGTAATATCATGTAATTCTGGGAGCCATAGGCCAAAAAAAATAACACTTCCAATCTCTAGATCAGGAGTTGCTTGTACAGGGATTGCTTCAATTTTGTCCCACTGTGTATACTTTGTATCCAGAGATACATCTGAGCCTCTCTATGACTGTACCTGTACAGTGGAAATAATGCAGTTTGACACTGCTTTAACTGCCATGGCTCAGTGCTATAAAATACTAAGATTTACAGTTTTGTGAGATTTTTAGCCTTCTCTGTCAGAGAGTTCTGGTGTCACAGCAAACTGTAAATCCCAGAATTCCATAGGATGGAGCCATAGCAGTTAAAGAGGTGTCAAACTGCATTATTTCTGCAGTGTAGATGCAGTCTATGTTTCCAGAAGGAATAGTTCTGGGGGGAAATGATGCTGATTTCCCAGCTTCTTTATATTAATGGAGGTGGAGGCAACACAGGCTTTTCCTCTGAAGCTTCCCATACAGAGCAGTAAAGGCTAGTTGTCTATTTTAAAATGCCAGCCAAAGGAAGAATAATGTTTTCTGCTCACTATCAAGCGTAATATGTATTGTCTCCCTCACTGTATGCAGTGAAGAAGAAGCATTAATTCAATCTGTAAACTGTGTTTTTGTGTTCTGCAACTACTGCTATAACTGTCTGACTTCTGTTCAAGGTGGGCAGTTCCTGCTTTGTCATGACCCAGGTAGAGGTTTTGCCCTTATATCCCAGAGTGGTGTGTCTGCCTAGTGTCCTCAGCCCAAAGGAGATCACTAGATCAGAGTGTCTTGGTCTATGGCAGAATCATTGTACATGTCCTAGAGCTTTCTATGGTTGAAAATCACCATCCTAAACCCGCTTGATCTTCACAAAGCCATTTGAAGACAGGTCATTTCACTGGAGGGAAGGGTGCAATACAGTACACATTGCTGAGAAATCTAATCCCATAAATATTTGTCTGTGAACAGGCAGCATTGTTCTATTGGCCTGTGTTTGCTAAGGCTTGCTGCCCATGAGAGTAAACAGAATCATGCTTTAGATATACTAAGAACCAGAATGCTTCTAATATTAATTTGCTTTGAAATCCTGATATGCCCATGGAAGCTTCTTATTTAATTCTGATCTAGATTTATCATCAAACTAAAATGTGCTAAAAAGAAGCAAGAGAGATCCTGAAAGGTGTACAAACATATTTTATTTTTCTCTGTTGTTACCCTCCCCTCTTCCAACACCTATGACAATATGTGAAATGCTTTTGCTATATCTATGCAGAGCTTCCTGTGCTCACTTATCCACATGCTTAACCAAGCCATTCCGGTGGGGTGGTGGAATTCCCAGAACTTTGGACCTTGATGAATGCTTTGGAGGTAGATAATTGTAACAACATATTCCTGTGAGCTCATTTGGCAGATAGGTCTTGCTACTGGACTTAGTTGCAGATGTCTGAAATAGTGTGTGTTCTTCCACACAAGAGTATAGCATGTGTTTGTGCAAATATGTGTGCATGGAGGGAGGGAAGAAGGAGAGATGAAATGTTTCTCCAGTTTAGATTCCTGCAATGCACTTAAGTGCTTCACCTGTCATTATTTTATTTTATTGATTTCCAAGTTAAAGTTTAACAAGGCTGCACCTAGTTGTTTCATACTAAGTAGCCTTAGGAATTTATTGTAAAAAAAAACCCTGTTAACTGTGGTGGCGATAGCAAACCTTTTCTACTTTTTTCCAAATTGATAGGATGCATAAATCTTGATGCTAGAGCAGCAGTCATAATGCTTACAAGCACATTCTGATCTCGACATCTGCTTAAATATTGGGGAAATGGCATATTGTCACTTTGGGTGTGAAAAAACAAATATGTTTTAGACTTTAAGAAAGATGATTTCTGAAAACATAGGGAAATACTGGGTCTGATCCCATGGTCAGGAATACTAAAAAAGGAGGGAGTTCATGATGGATGGGTTTCTTAAAAACTGTTTGAAATTGTGCCTTCAGTACAGTGCACCCTTGTTTTATGTGAGGGATTCGTTCTGGATCCCCTCACGTAAAACAAAAGAAGTATGCTCAAGCCCCATTACAAGTAATAGGACTCATGCTTGTGGCAGCACACGGCGGTGGCTGTGCATGTGCTCCACGGGCGCATGCACCATTGTTTCTTCCGGCTCATGGCAGTGGAAGAAGCGGCACTGCTTTTGGTGTATGACTGTATATCATTTTTAAGAAACTCCCCTGCGTCCTGAACTCTCTCCTCTTTTTGTTTATGTCAGTCCTCACCTGGAATACTGTGTCCAGTTCTGGGTACCACAGTTCAATAAAGGTATTGGTAAGCTGGAACATGTCCCGAGGAGGGCCACCAAAATGTGGCAAGGTCTGGAAACCATACTCTGTGATGAATGGTTTACAGTGCCTGGTATGTTTAGCCTGGAAGGTTAAAGAATGTCATGATAGCCATGTTTAAATATTTGAAGGGATGCCATATTGAGGATGGAGCAAGCTTGTTTTCTGCTGCTCCATAGACTAGCACATGGAGCAGTGATTCAAACTACAGGAAAGAGATTCTGTATAAACATTCAGAAGAACATCCTGATGGTGAGAACTGTTCATCAGTGGAATACACTGGCTTAGAGTGTAGTGGAGTCTCTTTCTTTCAAGGTTTTTAAACAAAGGCTGAATGGTCTTTAGTTGGCAGTGCTTTGATTGTGTCTTCCTGCATGCCAGGTGCTTGGACTGGATGGTCCTTCCTACACCTTAATTTTATGATTCTAAACCCACATTTTGGATGGTTATAATTGGCTTCTTTGCCTGTAGTACTCAGAGACATAGCTGTGTTTGAGGTGAAGCAGACAGGAGGCTAGAAGTGGTCCCTGACTGCATCAGCTGTGATCAGACACCAATTGGCCTGGGACTGCGATACCTGGATGGCCCACTCCCAAAGCAGGTCACTACTGTGGTTCCGAATGGGCCACCAGCAGGAATGGATTAAATCTGCTCCTTTTGCTGGTGGCTTCAGGCCATTTAAAGTGGCCTCAAAGCTACTTCTGTGTGCTATGCCCCAAAGTTGCTGGAAGCCTCTTTATTTGACCCATCTGTTTTGGACTTCAATTTGCTTTCCTATGAAAAGGCATAAATGAATCTAGTAGCACTTCTGATGCTGCATCTGATGAAGTGGACTGAATCTATGAAACCTTATGCTAGAAATGCCTTCTTCCCAGTTAATCTCAAAGTGCTGATGGGTTCCTTTATGTCTTATTATAATTTTTTTTGGAGTTATTCTCAAGTTTTAGAATGGTGTCTTCTGAGGTGGCAGCTGGTGGCTCCCCAGTCAGCAATGTGGCGAATCAGCTCTGTGGCTTAGTCAAATTTTAAAGGGGCTGCCCAAATTGCTGAAACCTGTCCTCAGAATGCACTCACCACCTTGGATAGCTCCTTTAAAATTAGGATTAATAGCTAGAGAAGATTTATCATTCCACTGATATGGGAGCAACTGATTGCCTTCTTGTGTCCTTGCATTTGATCAAATCCTGCATCATTTTTGAGATGGGGACAGTCTTTGTTGCATAATGTGATCAACCAAGAGGCCTTTGGGTGGCCTGCTATATATGGGTGGTGCTCCTGCTTTAATGTGAATGATTGTATGTGTGTTGTTGAGAGACCACTCCATGGGTTGAGCTAAATCCATTTGTTAATGTCAGAAAAGACCCATTTGTGGAATCCTGTTGATTCAGTGGGTCTATCCTAGTTGGGACTGGCAGTTAGATTTAAGACACATAATTTATTCCTGAATGGAAAAAAGAGGAGAACTATCATTTTTGAATTACAACACAGATGAGAGTTTCCTGCAAATGCAGAGAACTGGCAGCTGCTGAATGAAAGGGAGCTGAGATAGATACTTCTACATGTATAAATAAGAGAAGGAATTCTTTATTGTATCTATCATTAGTATTCTGCCTTTCTTCAAAATGTGGTACTCAAGGTAATCTGCAACAAAATAAAAAAGGAATAAGTAAAAAGAATGCAGTTATAGTATGAAAACACAATTAAGTTATTATTTTAAAACATAATTGCATTAGAAACAGTTGAAGAGTCATCAGTTAAAAATGCTGCATCAACATTTTAAAAGCCTCTGCCACAGTAGCAGTCAGCTGGCAAAATCCTGCCTGAATTTTGCAAAAAAAGTCTTTGCATTTTGAAGGGCAACATAGAGTGGACAAAACTAGCCTTTGCTGGAAGAGAGTTCCTTAGACTGAGAATATACACTGGTTTTGTACTTTCTTTTTTCCTCTTCTTATTTTCATTTCAGGGGAGTTTGGAGAGGAGACAGATTGATGTGGGGAGGCTCTAAAGAAAAGAAAAGAAAAAAGATTCCAACCAGGATTTGTCCAGAGGCAGGAGGGTAGCTGTAAAGACTGCAACTGTATCTGTAATACACAATTATATTGGTTTCAGACCACTTTTAGAGCTCAATTCTAAGAAATCCTGGGATCTGTACTTCAGAGGAGCAGAGAATTCAAAATACTTCAGCAAACTATAAATCTGAAGATTCCATACGATGGAGCCATGGCAATTAGAGATGTCATGAACCTGGCAACAACTATCTGATGAAGATATATTCTGAGATACATGGGGAGGAAGTAGAGTTTAGGCAGTTGAGGAGATCAAGTGTGGCCTTTGTCGGTGGAAGCAAAATATTCCATTCAGTTGTGAAAAGAAACAACAGTGAAGCAATTACTTTGGATGCCCATTTTTGCATAACCCTGTACTGAGGCCCATTTCTGGCGTCCAAATTTGGAACATCAGTTGGCTTCTAGATTACAGTTTAATTGCATCAGAGTTACCTGGCTGACCATCAACTCTGTTGTGCAGTATCCTTCTAATAGCAAAGTCAGCTGGTGAGTGTTGCCAGGACTGTAGCCAAAAATAAGATAATTAAGAAACAAGAGGGGAAGTATCAGCATGCTGGAGGAAGCCCTGAGGTGAAGTACAACAAATCTTTCTCCTGCCTAAACTCCTGAGGAGCCAGAAGCTCCCCAAATACAGTCAAAAAGAGGTCTAAGTGTGCCTAGGAAAAATCTGGGGGGGGGGGGGAAAGGACTGTATGGATGGGATGAAGCAGGGGCAGCAGAAAGAGAAGAGAACAGAATAGCCTGCTTGAGAGGATGGTTGAATGGAAGCAGGAAGATCATCACAAAATATTGTGAATGCTGTCAAAAGCCTCCTATGAAGGAACTTACTGGCTTTTGTTATACAAGCCAACATATATTTTCTGGATTGGACCAACCACTTAATACTATATGTTTGTTGTTTTGTGATTTACTGGTTGGCTGGTTTTGCAGTACTGTAGCAACTTATAGATCTTTCTCCCCATTTCATAGGCCACAGTTGCCACACAAGGTGATGAGTCAGTGAGTAATGGACAAATATTACCCTCCATCACAATAGACTTGATAGCATCCCAGACTGTAAAACATTTTATTGTTTGTTACTTGCTGATAGGAAGAACCAAAGTATGTAGGTGCCAGGGAGCGCTTTCCCTCAAATGTGAAAGCTGTAGCCTTCCAAGGAAAATGTGAAGGATAGCTAAGCCAGATGGGTAATTTTGTTAGTTATCCAGAAAAATAACTTTCCCAAGCTCTCCTCACTTGGCTAAGCTGGAATCATGCTAAGATTCTTTTCCAATCTAGATTCTTAACTCTGTACAAATGAGCAGATCTACTGAGTTATTATTTGGTCCAGTTCCCTCTCTAGATATGGAATTGGACTTTTGCTTCAGAAACCTCATTTAAGTCCTACAATAACGTGAAGTGCTTGCATTGTGAGCTTCACTAATTTTGTTCCAACTCTTTTATCATCCAAATACCTATTTATCTAAGGCCTGTCTCTGTTTTGTTAAGAGATCTGTGTTCTCTCCCTAGTTGATGCTATATTTACTTTGAATTCTCATCTGCCTCTTTAAGTGATCAGAACAATGGAAGACCAAGAGAATGTTACTAATAGGCTTCTTTTAGAGTTATAGTTGTTTCAAATAAAAAAAAAATATTTTGACAATAAGTAATAGATTTTTGCCCCATTTCATGAGATGTAATTTTCACAAATGGTGATGACTCATTCAGTGAGCAATAAACACCTCTCTCCATCACAATAGCCTTGACAGCATTGTAGACTGTAAAACTTTTTATTGTGTCTACCTGGTTTTTGCTGCAGTCATTGTTTTAACCTTGCTTTTAACCAATGAATTATTATGCGTTTGGGTTATTTGTACAGTTTTCTAAATACAGTACAACAGACATATACACACATAGCTACTTGAATGTGGATGTATTTGAATATGGTCATTTAAATTTAGAAAATGTGTTCTTCAGATTTATAATTTGAAAAACAGGATTTTATTTTATAAGATCATAGTAATATTTCAGTCAAGCCTGGCTTTCCAGGATTGGGGACATCAGTTACCGGATGGACTATGTGGAAAATGAAAAGTCTTTTCCCGACTCTTAAAAGAAGAAAATATACATTTTGTTAAAATGGTTAGCCTAGAGGTTGCTCATATATCTGTACAACTGACCATTTTTATTATTATAGCTAAATACCACTCAAATGTATTCACCACAAAAACCTTAAATATTATTCATGGATTGAAAACAATAGTTGTGAGGAATTAAGATGATTTAGAACATTTAAAAGTCCTTTTGTTTTTGAATCAGCATGTACTTTATTGGGAACTATTTACTGATTCCTTTATGACTATTTATTTTTTACAGTTGTGAACTGCTAAGAGAGCTTCAATTATTGGGTGATATAGAAGGGCAATAAAATACACATTTTGAATACTAGTGGTACTAATTATTTCATTTCTACCCTGTCTTACTTCAAAAATTGGGATTCCTACATTTTATTATCACAAAAACCCTATATGATGGGTTAGGTTGAGAGATAATAATAGGCTCAGTAGAATTGGAACTTAAGTTCTGTCAACCTATGTCTACGGTCATGATTATAATATCATATTGCCTTAGAATTTGATTTAGCTATTGTGCTATTGAGAGTCAGTGTGGTGTAGTGGTTTGAGTGTTGGACTAGGACTCAGGAGACCAGGGTTTAAATCCCAGCTCAGCCATGTAAACCCACTTGGTGACCTTGGGAGGATAGCAATAGCAAACCCCCTCTGATGAAACTTGCCAAGAAAATCTTAGGTTTGCCTTAAGGTCAGAAATTACTTGTGGTACACAACAAATTATTGTACTTCAAAAATCCTTGGCTTTTACCATTGAAAATATGGGGGGAAATGCATTGGCGGTCAAGAGAATCTTGCTTGGTTTGAAAGGCCCGAGAGTCAGACAAAGTTAGAATGTAATTGTTTTTATTCATGCTAGATCTTAACTAGCTATTCAGCCTCGAAACCCACTGGGTGACCATGATCAGGTCACATGCTTACAGCCTCAAGAGGAGGCAATGGTAAATTTTCTCTGAACAAATCTTGCAAAGAAAACTCCATGATAGAGTCACCTTATAGTTTCCATAAATTGGAAATGGCTAGAAGGGACTGAACAACAACAACAGCTGTGGAACTGTAGTAGTGGTGGATTTCATGAAACACTGAGATACCTTTTCCTGAGAAATACTAACACTCTTTTTAAAAAAATTGACAGTAACTGCTGCCTGTAAAAGCCCTCCACATTTTGGATTTGAGATACTGGAAGCTCTTGGGCCTGCTATCATTGGAAGCATGCTTGGAGAGGAGGAAAGGGCTTTCTTGCTGGCTGCTGTGAGGTTGTAGATATCTCTGATAAGGGAATCTAGGCTGGCTCCACAGCCTTGCCCATCCCTCAGCAAGCAAAGACTTTTATTTAGGCAGGCCTTTGGAAACCTACTGACTGCTTAGGAGAGGACCTTAAATGGCCTCTGCATGCTGTACTGTACTGCCTTCTTTCTCCTTTCAAAATTGATTATAATCCACTTGTTCTTTTGATACAATAATCTGTTTCTTTGTGTTGCAGTGTATGATTTTAGTTGTATCTTTTTTCTTTCCTTTCCTTTTCCTGTACTTACAGTATGAGACACCTTGAATCCAAGTCCTGGAGAAAGGAGTGATATTGATGATTTAATCCATTAAATAATACTTGTAGGTTTGAACGTTGCCAATGGATACTATGTTGAAATCTGACTTGATTTGATTATGCTAGGATTTGCAAAAGTTACCCTTCTTTTCCACAAATAAATGTTGGCATTCTTAGTGAGTTAGCAGTTTGCTAGCTTAGTGTTCATGGTTTACTCAGGGGGACACATCATTGCTTCTCAAGTTCTTGTTTACTATCATTCATGGTTACCTATGTTTGTAAATGTCCAAAGAAAAGAAATGCCATACTCATAATATGTAACCATTTAGATTTAAGAGTGGTTGTAACTCTGGGCCAGTACAAACCGGCAAAAAGAGATGATTTCCTGGTGTTTAGACAGCAGCACATGTCTGGGCATGGTGTTTAGAGAACAGCACACCCCTGTGCTGCCGGGAAGCCGCATGGCGACTGCTTGTGTGATGGCTTCAAAGTGTTTCTGTGCCACAGCATTTACACACACTGCTCCGCAGAAACCTGGTAAATGTGCTGTGGCAGTGGTGGCGGCAAAAGCACCTTTTTCCCAGATCAAAGAGGAGCGGCTTTTATGCTTCAATTTTCATCTTTGGGTTGGCTTTTTGAATGATTCCTGTGGTTGTATAAATACAGAAGTATGTTACCACAATGTATCTCATGTGTAATGTATTTATGATAGGGCATATGAGAGTGCTTTTACAGTTACCTTATGAGAAGTACAATAAATATAGCAAACAAAATCAACACGTCTCAGATCAGCATCAATTTAGTTAAGCATAGCTGAAACTGTATAGCAAAATGACTGGAATATCAGAACGGTTTTTCCTAGTCTAAGATGCTCATTTGGGGAAACAAGGAGGGAATTCTTTGTTGACATATACAATAAGCTAAACTCTCCTTGAGGCTGAGGCTGTTGTATTTGGGCACATCATGAAAAGACATGACTCATTAGAAAAAGAATGCCAGGAAAGGTAGAAGGCAGTAGAAAGAGAGGAAGATCGCATGCCAGATGGATAGACTCCATCATAATAATAAATAATAAGAAAGCACTTGGGGAAGATCACATGCCAGATGGATAGATTCAATCAGAGAGGCCATGGGTCTGAGTTTACAGGACCCAAGCAGAGCAGTGGAGGACAGGGAGGCTTGGAGATGTCTCATACCCAGGGTCACCATGAGTTGAGGTTGACTTGAGGACAACTAACACCAAATAATACAAAATTACTTGGGGTCCATTCGTACTATACAATTATAGTACCATTATTCTGCTTTAACTGCCATGGTTCAATCCTATGGAATCCTGGGATTTGTAGTTTGGTGAGACACTTAAGGAACTCTCTGGCTGAGAATTCTAAAAGATCCACCCTAAATTGCCAGTACCAGGATTCCATTGGTTGGAACCATGGCAGTTAAGTTGGAATAATAATGTTGCATTCTAGTGTGAATGGGCCCCAGGTTTCCATAAAAGAGTTTTTTCCCTGCTCTGAAGAAGTCTCACATAATGAGTTTTTTTTTTAAAAAAAACACCTTAATAATCTAAGATCCAGCTCAGATTGATCAACCATGAAAAAGTTTTATGTACAAAGCAGGTTTTCTTTTAAATCATTCCCAAACTGTCCTGAGGTAATACAGTAACTTATTGAAGGAATCTCGTAAGAGTTGTGCCACCCAGGAACAAGTCTGTATAACAAGAGGATGACAGTATGGTATCTTTTGCGTGAGAGGGAGTGTATTTCAATAGCTTCCCTTAAATGCCATCCCATATTTTAAAAGATGAATGACACAGGTGCTCAAGTTCCTTTTAGAACCTTCTTCTTTAGAAAAGGTAGGACATTTTTACATCAACAGAGATGAAGTTGTTTCCAAAAGTATTGTTGATGATTGAAAATGAAGAATTGTAAGCCCAATTCATCTTGGTGAACACTGGGTGTGAGTAATGCTGACTGGGGCCAGACATTGACATACGGGCCGCCATCAAACTAATTGTTGTTTGAATTACCTGTTATGATCCGATGACAAATCTCCTTCACTCTTGCCACTGGAGCAGAAAATGTAGCTCGAATTGTCGTGATGTTAGCAAGTGTAAACTGTACTTCAACAAGATGGATAAACCCAATTATGGGGCAGACCTGTAGAGAGAAAATCCATTTAAATCTCGTAATGTTAAGCAGAGCTGTGTTTAATTCATTTGGGCCAATTTGAGAATGATGTATGAGTCTTGGCGAACATTAGTCAAAGGAGGAAACAACATAGGAAAAAGATGTTCTATAGGCTGCAACAGTGTGGAGTCAGAGTGGCAGGCCACAGCCGAGTGCTGTGCCATTTCAGTGCCTAATGCTAATGACTCTGGAAAGCCGAAATGACAAAAAGATGTACTAACAGCTATTGTGAGAACAGTGCTGTGCAAATGAGCCAACTGGAGAAATATAGAGGATAACTGGATTTGTTATGGGTTCTTTCTTTCTTTTTTCTTTTTGCTTGGAACTATTGATCTGTCAAATGCTTTAGGAAATATTTTTTCTTGAGCTTTGTTTTTTGGTACAGTGTGTAGGGACCACATTGATTTAGGTTCAAACAAAAAAAATGTCAGATTGTTTTTAATTGAATTGGACTTCTGAAATGGGAACCTCCATGGGTAGGAGAAGCCTGAAAAATAATTAAAATTTTCAACTTGCTGTGGAATTCCCATTTGTAGGATAACATGAACATTCTAGCACATCGTTTTACACCAGGGACATTACTGATGGAAAAAGATATTTCAGAGTATCTTCTTACTCTACATTAATGTTTACACGGAGAAAAGGATGAACATATGCAAGAGAATGATAGTATGTACCAGGGCTCTGCATGCCACAAACAGTGGAAAGAAGTCAATTTCATGCCTCCAAAAAACATATCTTTAAAGTTAGTAAGGCACTATGCATTGATTGTATGGTAATTAGTCAGGTATTCATTATCTGATTGTTTGAATGAGGTTTGGCACAAACACTCATGGACTTTCTTTGTCTCAGTTATCTTTGTTAGCTAGTTCAAAGAGCTCTGCTGGTTTTCCACCAAAGATTTAGAACCAGAAAAAATAACTGTGAAGACGGCAAACTATGTTTTATTGCAGGTAATGAAGAGCAGTAGTATTAATGGCCCTCACAGCAACTGGTGTTTGTTTTATCTCCATTACTTTTCAAAGAAGCATTTGTTGCCTTTAGTTGTATTTAGTATGTCTAACACTGCATAGAGTTCTGGAATATAATTCTTTCCGAGGCTAAAGCTGGAGTTGTTTTTGCATCTGTTTGCAGATGATTTTGATAAAGTAGACCCACTGAATTGTTTATGTTTACCTAGGTTTGTCACACTGACTTTTGTTCAATTAAAGACATGAATATCATGTTTTTGTTTGCGTTCATGATTGATGTCTTCTTTACACATTGCAAATTACTCCTTAGGTTCCCAGAGGTCCATTTAGTTTCCCAACCTTTTAGGGTGCTATACTCAATCTTAATCTGTAATATAAGCATAAGGTAATTGACAATGTAAGAATTTTGCTTTTGAATTGCACTCACAGAAACAGAGATCTGATAGTTTTATTTTTATTCTGTGATTTTTGTCATTTTCTCCATAATTTGAAAGGTTTGCTATCACTTGTCTTAGATGTTGCATTTTTGTGTTGCTGTGTAGGAATCTTTAGAACATTACTCAGTTAACATGTGAAGAGCCTTTTTATTTAACAGTTTATATGTTTTTAAACTGTTTAATTAAAGTAACATAAAAAGGGAACCTGTCATGAGCCTAGCTCACCCATCATGAATTTCTTTGCTGCAGAGCTCCACTTTCAAAAAAGAACCCTAACTCAGAAATGCTGCTCCTGTTTGCTGCTTCTTCTCCTTCATCCTCTGCGTCTTCTACTGCTTCTTCTTCATGAAAGCAACATGCTTTTCTCAAACACTTGAAAGTACTTGGTGTACTTTGTAAATTATTTCAGCCTTTGCTTTTAATTAGCATGATAAACAAGACATAGTCTCCACTCAAGTGAAATCTTTTAATTAATTGCTATCTTTTCTCAATATTTTTGTAGGGTTGTGCATGTGTACTTTGCAATCATGCCCCATAAACACAGAGACAACTACTGACCAAGCATAGAATGTAGCAGTGTGGAATGGGTTCTCTGATAATTTTGCTTAGGATTGTAGTTTTAGCTTCTAAAATCAACTGGGAGGAACAATTTCAACAGTATAGTCATAAGACCAGTATTTTGATTTCTGATATTATTAACCTTATTATTATTATTATTATTATTATTATTATTATTATTATTAAATGTGTTGTGCCAGCTCACTTCATAAGTTGCATTCTGTGTCATTCTGTAAAAACTTCATGACCCTGGAATAGGCTGTGATCCATGAAAGTTAATGCAAGTATAGTACATCTGTTGTTGTTTGGGGCACTGTAGTGCCCCATCCACAGCAGCTTCTGGCCTTCATCATGGTAACAAAGTTGTCAATTGTTTGCTCTTCCAGTGCTTGGAAATCTACCACTTCATCCAGAAATCCAAAATGTTTGGCAATCTGAATTGTCACCACAGGTTGAGTTTCTCTTACCTGGAATTTCAAAATCCAGAATACTCCAAAAACTAAAACGTTTTTCATGGGTGACTAAGATGTACATAATCATTTTACACAATCTTTGTAAATTTTTGTTTATTTAAAATATTGAGAAGAGATAGCAATTAATTAACTTCAGGCTGAGTGTACAAGGTGTACGGGAAACATAAATGAATTTTGTGTTTAGACTTGGGTCTCATCTCCAAGATATCTCATTATAGACATATATGCAAATACATGTATTCTAAAAAAAGGAGGGGGGGTCTTAGGCATATCACATGATGGAGACTTAGCCTATATTAATGTTGCTATGCTTTTTAATTTCTTGGTAACAATTTATCTTAATTCTCTAGTTACTTTAGTGGTGAAGTGGATGTATACATTTAAATCTATAGTTTTGTGTCTTGTGTGGAAATTTTTTAATGGCGTTTGTGATTATTTCTAATATTATTCTCATGGTATTAAATCCTTTCAAAGTATTGATTATTAATATGACATGTAATTATTTCCCCTAACTTTTTGTTATTCATTTTTTAATTCATGTACCTTTTTAAATGTATGTGTGATCTGCCTTGAATTCTGTTCAGGGGAGATGGGATCTCTCTCTCTCTCTCTCTCTCTCTCTCTCTCTCTCTCTGTGTGTGTGTGTGTGTGTGTGTGTGTGTATATATATATATATATATAGAGAGAGAGAGAGAGTAGTCAAAGTTAAATTGAGAAATGCAACTTGTATTACTTGAACTACTGATTCAAGATAGGATTTTGATTGGATTATCTTTGAAATTATTCTATAAATGAGTAACCAGAAAAGTTATGTCCAGAAAGTAAATGAAATTTTAACTTATACACCATTTGGAAAGATCAACAATTAATCAACTAAAATGGAATATATTGACATTGTCATTTTCATTCAAGAGCTGTGCAGAGAGTTATGATTTAAGAATCTGCAAAAGAACCAAATTAGTGGGTTTGTTTTTTTAGGAAACCACATGCAAAGCATATATGGTTTTGATTTCTGCATCAGTGGTTCAGTTATCATTTTTATTTACATAGAGAGTGGCTTTTTATCTTAAGTATTTTGTACTCTTTCAAACTAGTTCCTCAAAGTTTATGACTTGTGGTTTTCACTTATAACACATCTATAATTTATCTGATGTTATGATTTTAATATGTCTTTCATTCATGTTTAGAATTGGTTTTGAACATTATATACCTTCTCTCCCTTTTTGTTACTTTTTTTAACCAGTATAAACATAATTGCCTATGAAATTGTCAGGCCTAAATGAACACCTTGGTAATCTGGTAGGAATCACTAGTTAATGTGTTTATATACCTTCAAGTTACCTGTTGACTTATAGTGACTCCATGAATTTCCTAGCCTTTTCTTAGGCAAGGAATAATCAGCTGTAGCTTTACCAGTTGGTTCCTGTAGTCGGATGTGACTTGACAACCTTGTTAAAGGGGAAATCTTTACCTTTACCTTTTGCTCGGAAATGTAGCCTACAACATCTGGTATTTGTTGGTGATCTCCCATCCAAGTACTAGCCAGGACTGACCCTGTTTAGCTTCACAAGATCAGATGTGACTGGTGCCTTCAGGATATTTATACAGGGTGGCCAGATGTCATAACCACAAAGGAGGACAATGTAAAGATGTAGGACATTCAAGAAAAATGCAGGACATTATTAAATAAAAATAAAAACACTCATATAAATATAAATTCACTCCATATGGTTTATTTACAGCTGTATTACATATACTGTACTGTATTTTATTATGTATCCAACCATGTTTACCTGATAAACTTATCTTCTTTATATCACCCCCCCCCCCCAATCCCTGGTTTTTGCCCATATTGCACCTTCTGATCTTCCCAGTGTTGTTCTTCCTCTTCTTTTCCTCCTCTTCACTTGAGCTTCTGAAACAGCTCTTAAAATTTGCAGCCCTGGCTGTCTGTTGTACTGATTCTGCCCCCTCTGTGTGCATGTTCCTCTTCTCCTGTCACCCAGCCAACCTGTTCTCAGCACAAGCCAGATGACACAAGGACAGGGTTTATGAGCCTAGGATATGCCAGTGGAGCCCCAAAGAGATGAGCACTCTCTTTTTTTGGGTGTGTGTATGTTAAAAAAATGATCTGTACAGCATGTCAAACATGCTCAAAATGGAGGACATTTTGGAATTCCCCCTGGGCAGAAGGTTGAAATGTAGGCTATGTCCTGGAAAAGGAGGATGTTTGCTCACCCTGCAATACTTTAAAATATATGCAATTCCAATTATTTGGACACTAGTCCACAAATAAGTCTCTTTGTCTGTGTGATGGTAGAGAGGACCTGGCTATCCATGACAAAATTGAAAAATGATATGAATCAAAGCTTCCGGAGTACTAGAACATGTAACCCATCCAATAATCATACAAGTTTACTCCTACTCTGAGGTGTAGAAACTAAGACCTCTCCTATTGTCTTATCTAAAGCATTAGGCTGAGTGTACTAGTGACCGGAGGGAATATGATTCCAAATTGCAGTATTAATACTGGAAATTGTATGTTACTGGCCCAATCAATACGACTATTTGTTGCAGATTTGTCAAGCCCTTAGTACAGTCAGCTCTCCTTATGCACTGATTTTTTTATCCATGGATTCAAGCATCCATGGCTTGAATATATTCAGAAAAAACATAAATTCCAAATAGCAAACCTTGATTTTTCACTTTATATAAGAAACATCATTTTGCTATGCCATTGGATTGCATGGGACTTGAACAGCCACTGATTTTGTTATCCATGGGGGATCCTGGAACCAAGCCCCAGCAGATAACAAGGGCCCACTGTATGTCTATACAAAAGTGCCGATTTTCTTTAGGAGTTGGCTTGTTTGTTTGAATACCTGTTCACAACCATGATCTCAATGTTCTTTGAGCAATTAATTATCCTTCTGTAAATTGTTCAGTAACACCTATGAACATATAGTTACAACTGTTTATGGAAATAGACAATGACATTCTCTACTCCACTATAATAATATTTTGCTACACGTGAAGATCTGGTAACATCTATAAATAATCTCATTCAAACTGGAAGAAATTAGTTCAGTTAATGACCCACACCAGATCATTAACTAATTAACCAACATCAGCACTATAATATTTGTGTAATGTGTTCATGATTTGAGTGTAAACTCCATTTATTTTAATGAGGGTACTTTTTTTTAAAGAGAATTCCTTAACTAAATGGCTTCCTGCCTATGAGTTTGTTTACTTGTTTTTTTTAAAAGAAAGGATGACAAGAAGTATCCTGATTAAGACTGAAAGCCTAACTACAATGGGGTGGGTAGAGCCCATTGCATTCTATGGGATTTTCTTGTATGAACAACTTTAGGATGTATTTTTACACATGTACTCTTCCATAACATGTTTACAACTAGAGAGGTAGAATTTTGGATTCTGCCACCCATTTTCTCTCTTCCCCCTTTTCTCCTTGCCCCCCTAGGAAGGATGTCATGCTTGAAAAACATTATTTCAACTATGTCTCTTTTAATTTCTTCACATCCTAGCACCATTGTTGTTTTAATTAAACCTAAAGCTATAAAATTGCTGATGAGCTTTGCTGAGGCACTAATCATGTTTACTCTTTGCAGTTCAGCCTCCATAAGCAACAGTAAAAATCATCCTCTTAAATCATCTCTACTTCTGCTTTGCTGCTAATTGTGAGCTTTAATTTATTTATTTTTCAAACATTTGCCTTGAGGCATTTATATCATCATTAAACCTTTTTGTTTTTTCTCTCTTTCTACATTTCTCTCTCTCTCTCCTCTCTTCTCTCTCTCTCTCTTCTCTCACACCCACACACAGAGAGAGAGAGAGAGAGAGAGTCCAGTTTCATCCCCCCCCCTCAAATAAAGGAAAACTCATACTTTGGATATTGGTTTGTCTGATCCATGTGGCCAGTATTCAGTTAACAATTGCCAGGAAAAAAAAGGGCATAACATATGACCTAACTGATATCCCTGGGGTGCTGGGACAAAAGGTTCCAGAGGAGAAGGATTTTGGAATTCTCCAGCTCACTTGATAGGCATGAAATTAACATCAGCGAGAAGAGAAATCTGTTGCCAGTTGTGCCATTTTGTTCCATGTCAGCTTCTTTTATGCACACAAAATTCCTGTCACGGAAGACTTTATTTCCATTTTACAGCCTTCAGCCAACTTGTTAGAATACTAGACTTTGGCCTTTCGAGGCTAGAAGGTTTCCTTCATTAAGTGCAGGAGCATGTTTTTATAGGTTCAATAAACATCTGAAAATTGCCTATCCCAATTAATATGTATGTAATACCCATCCTGTTGTTTATAGAAGTTGATTAAAATAATATTACTGTGTTACTACTGGTGAGAAGCCTTGTGTTTCCTCCGTAAAATTCCAAGTTAGGAATTCTGAAACTTGCATAAAAAGACACAAGGAACACTTTGCACTGTTATCACTTCATCTGCTTGTCTTTTCAGTCCACATCCTGTACGCTCATTGCAGGCCCTTCAGACTTACTTACTCTGTTTTTACAAATAAATAAAGGAAATCCTCCCCCTCAAACCAAGATGATTGAATTTCACACTTAGGCTTGGGGCATTTCATATGCTTTGGTTTAGAATGTTAAAGTACTTTATAACATTTGGTAGCACAAAATGTGTATTTCTTCCATGTAGAAGGCAATGTCCTTTTCCTTTCCTGGAAGAAAAAGTGGATTCCTTCGTACCGGTGGGAGTGCTTGAGGAAATGAGATTCAGGCTCACATGCAGTGGATTTTATCTGAGGATGAATATATGATGGACCAATGTCAAGTTTGCATTGGATCTGTGAGCCCTTTGGCATCCATTGTGGATGGTGGAGACTACTGCAGTTGATGGAATTAGCTATGTCCTACTACCATCAGCAAGAGAGCAGGACTCACCCTCTGACAGAAAGGTTGAAGCCACCAGTAATTCATATTACCTCCATTTCCCTTTCGTTAATGAAGCAGATGTTAGCAGCAGCAGCAGTTCCAATATTTCACCAGTTAGTGTTGCTGGTATGACTGCCATTTTAATTCCACTGCAGTGTCTTGTGGTTCTCTTTGGCATCTTACTCTAGATTAATATTCCATTAGAACTACAGCTAAATTGCATATTGAGATAAAATGATGGGTGCAACTAACTTTTTTGCTCCTGGTGGTGTGTACTTACACAATGGAAAACATGAAGGGACACTGACTTGATGGATTCTTTTAGGGGCATGACCTCAAGCAATCCACTCTCTGACTTTGAGGTATTTCATATACTTACCTAACAAGTGGAGAAGTAAAAAATTAGACTAAGTAATAATGCTGCTGATATAAATAATTGCACCAGGAGTTGTAATCTACCAACCTTGTTTTCATACTGTGAACTTTGGGCTGCCTATTCAATACATCCCAGATTGCCAAATATTGTGGGAATATTGGTTTTCACTGTAAGGTGACATAATAATTCTGTTGCTGCTATAATGCAGTATTAGTGGTAATTGTTTACACAATAAGAAACATGTACTCTTTCTTCCATCTGTATGGTAGGCTATGTTGTTGTGCCAAAGGGCAAAATATTTAGAAGTTGAACAGGCAATTTAGAATGCAAAGCAAAAATAGAATAGAAAGGAGTTTATTTTGCTTGATTTATCAAGATTTAAATATTATTCTTTCCCCTCTCTTTTTTGCTTTTATTGAAAAAAAAAAAGAATATGAAATGCAGTTGGCCCTTCTGTATCCCCAGATTCTTCATCCATGGATTTAACCATCCATGGCTTGAAAATCTTCAAAATGAAATTCCAATGAGTTTTCATGCTGTGAATCTTTACTTCATAACCATCTCAGCTTAAAAGCTGCTTATTGTTGTAAAGAAAATATTATATTTTGTGCATTCTTGTCTTATTAGAGCAGAATCCTTCTTCATTTGATGGCCAGTTATGGTGATTTGCCATAAATGAACAAATATGTTTCACTTTCAAAAGGTGAAATAAGATTTTTCTTTTGAAAGTTGTGGTTGGTAACATAATATCTACAGTGTTGTTCATGACGGTTGTGTAGTACATGTTTTCCTTGAATCTATACTGACTTCCCTCCGTTTTATTCAGTGCTTGAGGAAGTGTAAATTAAAACACCACTGCATCCCTTAAGAAGCTCTTGTTTGTCTTGACTTGGGTTACAGAGGACTAAAGTTAAAAGAACTGAGTTGTAATTTGAGAAACTGAAAAGCATTCCCAATCAATGGACTCTTAACTCTGAAGACTTGGGTAACATGTATTTATTGTTTAGTGGGATAAATAATAGATTAGGTTGGTATGATGGCTTTTATTTATTATTTATTACACATATTTTATCCACTTCTCAGCCTCACATGGTCCCTGAGGCAGTTTACAACAACCCAAAATACATATAATAGAAATGATAATATTTAGCCAAAGCACATAATAAAGCAGTAGCTGGAATGAATAAAACCTCAACATACAGTTTGAGTCAATGTAGGGAGGGAGATAAGCAATTGGGTATTTTTCAGGATGGGGGTTCTGAAAGGGTACCATAACAGAGAAAGTCCTCAGCCCAATTGCCATCCTTGACACAAAGCTGACCCATAACTAGGTTTCTTTCAGAATTCAGTGGACAGGTTATGAGGGACACAGAAAAATGCATTGATTCAGGCACTACTTCAGATGTCTGGCCCACAAGTCACATCGGAACCAGTGGAGTTGATTGAGAGCTAGAGTTGCATACAGAAGAAGTGTTAGTTCGTGCTTTATTAGGTAGCCCCTTACAGAGTTGATTGCACTGATTTAATGCAGAGTTTAGCAGATGAAATACCAGAGTTATATCTATATCCTCCCAGCAGTGGGCATAGCATCTTTTCCAAAGCTGGAAAAAGGCAACTCTGTCAACATTTGTTGGCTGAGGTCTGAGCAGCAAAGTACTATCAAGGAGTATACCAAGTTGTAGACCAGAACCATTACTGGCATTGCAACTGCATCAATAAGATGATGGCAGCCTATTACAATGATAACTTTAAATGATAAACAGTTCATGTCTAAGTTGACCTTCAGTTTATTGGAACTCAATAGTCAAATTAGTCATTCCAAGGTTCAAGGTTTATCACTTCAGTAGAAGTCATGGAAAGGGAGAGATATATCCTGACAGTTACTGTTAAATATATGTGACAACAACCGATGAAGAAGGAATTGGACATAGCTCCCACTTTGGAAGAAACCGTTAAGGCCATACAGCAGATGAAAAATGGCAAGGCTGCTGGGATTGATGAAATTCCACCTGAAGCTTGGAAACATGGAGGTCATGTACTCCATGCTAAACTCCACAAGCTCCTTGTGAGTTGCTGGGAAAAAGGCGAACTGCCATCAGATCTCCGAGACGCAGTCATCATCACCCTGTACAAGAAAAATGGAGCAAAATCAGATTGCTCAAACTATCGAGGTATAACACTGTTCTCCATCGCTGGAAAAATCCTTGCAAGGATACTGCTGAACAGATTAGTCCCTGCTATTGCAGAAGATCTTCTCCCTGAAAGCCAATGTGGCTTTAGAGCTAATAGGAGCACTACAGACATGGTATTTGCCCTTAGACAACTGCAAGAGAAATGTAGAGAGCAGAACAAAGGATTCTATGTAACATTTGTCGACCTCACCAAAGCCTTTGACACTGTGAGTAGAAAAGTTCTGTGGCAGATCCTGGAACGACTAGGATGCCCCCCCAAATTCCTCAAAATGATCATCCTGCTACATGAAGGCCAGCAAGGTCAAGTCAGATATGGCGACGCTCTCTCGGAGCCCTTTCTAATAACTAATGGTGTGAAACAAGGTTGTGTTCTCGCTCCAATTCTATTTACAATCTTCTTTAGCATGATGCTCCAAAGGGCTACGGCAGATCTCAAAGAAGAAGACGACATTTATATACGCTACCATACTGATGGTAGCCTGTTTAACTTAAGCTGCCTGAGGGCCCACACTAAGACTCTAAACTATCTAGTCCGTGATCTGCTTTTTGCTGACGACACTGCCCTCGTTGCCCATACGGAAGCAGCTCTGCAGCGCCTCACATCTTGTTTTGCAACAGCTGCAGAGCTCTTTGGACTGGAAGTCAGCCTGAAGAAAATGGAAGTTCTCTACCAGCCGGCACCTCAGGAAGAACACTACCATCCGCACATCACTGTAGGCACATCAGTGCTTAAGTCCGTCCAGCAGTTCACCTACCTGGGAAGCATCATCTCCTCAGATGCCAAGATTGATAAAGAGATCGATCACAGACTGGCAAAGGCATATAGCGCATTCGGAAGGCTTCACAAAAGAGTCTGGAGTAACAAAACACTTGAGGCAAAGCACAAAAATCAGTGTATATAGAGCCATTGTACTGTCTATTCTCCTCATTTTTTATTGCCTTTTCAAATAAAATTGTTCACATCCATGCCATTTGATGCCCACTTTAACAGAGTTAGAGTGGGTGCAGCTGGCATATACTACATTATAGGCATAGTGTTGTTTCTGTTACCCAGGTTTAGTGACCACCATTTTTGGAGAACTGAATCATAGAATCATCAAGTTGGAAGAGACCACAAGGGCCATGCATCCAGCCACTTGCCATGCAGAATACAATCAAAGCTCTTGATGGAGTTTCTTTTCCTGTGTTTGAATCCTTTGCTCTGCATCCTAGTCTCTTGAGCAGCATAAAATAGGCTTGCACTTTCTTCAATACAACATACTTTCAAATATTTAAACATGGCTATCATATCCCTTTAACCTTCTCTTCTCCAGGCTAAACATATCCACTCCCTAAGATGTTCCTCATATGTCATGGTCCCCAGAACTTTCCTCTTTACATGTTCCAACTTTTCAATATCCTTGAATTGTTGTGCCCAGAGCTGGGTACAATATTCAGGCGGGGTTTGACCAAAGCAGAATAATATTATTGCTTCCTCTACTTAGACACTATACTTTTATTGATGCAGCCTAGAATTGCACTGGCTTTTTAAATTGCCACATCACACTATTGACTCATGTTCAGCTTATTATGTGTAGACACCTAGAACTCTTCCCATGTTATATGTCAAGTCAGGTGTACTCTATCGTATATCCTTTCATTTTTCAGGCCTATGTAGTTCTTACATTTCTTCTTGCTGTTAGTTTGGCCAGCTTTCTCATCTGTTAAGGTCATTTTGAATTCTGCTCCTGGGGTATAAGCTATTATCTGCCTGTTAGTCCTTTCTCATCTTGGTTTTTAAGTTGCCATGATAGGACTTGCAATTTAATGCTCAGAAGTAATAATTGCTTCTTTGAAGGAGGGACATACCTGCCACCTTAGAAAGGTATTGATTAAGTATAGAATCATAGAATCCTAGAGTTGGAAGGGCATCCAGTCCAACCACCTGCCATGCAGAAACTCTCAATCAAACTATACCTGACAGATGGCCATCCAGCCTCCCTTTAAAGACTTCCAAGGGTAGATTCCACAATTCTCTGAGGGAGTGTGTTCCACTGTCGAACAGCCCTACTGTCCTAATGTCGAGGTTGAATCTCTTTTCCTGTAGCTTGCATCCATTTTTCCAGTCCTGTTCTCTGGAACAGAGAAAACAAGCTAGCTCCCTGCTCAATATGACATCCCTTCAAATATTTTAACGGGCTATCATATCACCTCTTATCCTCTCTTCTCCAGGCTAAACACCCCAGCTCCCTAAGTCGTTCCTCATAGGACATGGTTTCCCAGACCCTCACCTTTAGTCGCCCTCCTTTGGACACGCTCCAGTCCTAAAGAAAAAGTTAAATCAGACTCCAAAGTATGTACCTTTCTGTTTCCCCCCCACATTTGAGGAAGGTTTGGGAGACGATGTGTCAAATTCAGGTATCTAGAAACCCTTTTATATGGATTTATGGGCTCATTTAGGGTTTGGCACAGAAAGAGTTCTGATCACCTGGTGACTTACAATCAGGAACTCTCTTAACTTTCAGTACCTGAATCAGGACATCTTACTGAGTTGACTGCCTGGGGGTCCTTTTGGAGTATGACTTTATAGTGGTTGTAAGCCTGAGGGCAGGGATCTGTCAAATTAAAAGATTGTATGTACAGCGCTGTGTAAATTTACAGCGCTTTATAAATAAGGTTAATAATAATAATACTATAATAATATAATAATAAATAATAAAATAGTGGCACGATCTCAGATGGCAATGTTGCGCCACTTCCCCATGTCATATAGCCTTGGGGTTTTGCAGAGCTTCTTATTGCTCTCCACAGTATTGATCATCTTTATGAAATCACTGGAGAAGGTCATGTGGAAGTTTGGACTCTAGTGACATGTGTACGGGATGCAATTTTGCCTTTGCTTTCTACCTAGAAATGCCATGGAACTTCCAAACAGGTGCTTGAACCCAGCAGCTTTGAAATGGATTTCAGTAAATTTTAATGCAGATAAGATTCATGTAATTTGATTGGGGAAATTTGCTGATCTGGATAGTGGAATACAGAGCTGCATTCTCATTGAAGAACCACATTTGTATCTAGAGTGTCTGTTATGAGTTCTAGCAGTTAGGAGTATTTTTTGCCAACTATGGTATCTTAGGATACTATGTCTAGGATGAATAGATCTGTTTACAGTTATGTATGCCCATGAGATGAAACAGATGGGCAAGAAGGAGCAGCCCAAGTCTGTTCCGGTCACAAGTAGATTGGGTCTGTGGCAACTGCACGGCCCACTCTGAAAGTGTGCTGTGGCTGCAGGACCCAAGCTGCATGACCAGGAGTCAGATTTTCTGAGCTCCTTTTTGTTCTGGTCCAAAGGACCAGAGTGTGAGTTCAGGCCATGTTGGAGGCATGCGTCACCTAAACACCATGCCTCCAAAGTGGCCAGAAGCTGCTTCTTTGGTCTCATGTGTTTTGGGACTAAGTTAGAATAAGCTTGGACTGCTGTAGCATTTTATACCAGGGGTTCTGCCTTTAAGGCTGAATCATATGGCCAGATCCAACCTGCATTGGTTGGGAGGACATTCTTGGGTTCAACTCAGAGTGTTGGTTTGGATGGTCAAAGAGGTGAATGCTTTGGGTTCATTGTTTGGAGAGCTGTCTTAGACTTTAGTGAGGCTGGTTAAAAAACCACCTAGACCTTTAATGTTGATGACTCCTTCCTGTGGAATTCCTCATGGCTATGTAGCTGGACCCATCTGCAACTGTTTTCTAAAATAGTTTTGAAAACCTAACTTGTTCAGACTGGCTTTTAATTGAAGCATTTATGGTATTTGCTGCTGATGGATATTTCAAAATAGTCTTTTGCTATGTTTGATTTAGTTATAATTGTTCATATTAACTGCATTTAGAAAATGTTTGTCTAGCTTTATTTTAATGATATTTGGCTGCCTTGTTTTGGAAAGATGGATAGATGGCTAAACAAATAGGAACATGATGGAACCCTGAGGTTCCCTAAAGATCAGTGAGCAGCGGGTGGAGCACAGTTCCCCTCGGAAGTTCCTCTTCTCCACTTTTTATTCTTTCCCTCCAGATAAACAGCAAGAAACCTAATACTGTTCCTCCTTCTGGTCTAGTCTGGTTAGAAAGCCCAGAAATATTCCATGATGGTAAGGAAGGCTGCCAGTAGTTCCAAGAGATCTAAAATGATGGAATTATCTCCATATATTTACTGGTGTAAGGTATCTACTAGGGTGAACATGACTGTTTCTGGTCCCAAATGGTGTTGGAAATGAGTTTACATTTTGTGATATGTATATATGTATGTATGTATGTATGTATGTATATGTATAATCAACATGATGTCAAAAATTTCTTCAACTAATTTTTACCCTCGTTCATAAACACATTAGGCTGTCAAGTTTTAACTTGCTTGCAATTTAGTATTGGTTTCTTTTTCAATCTGTCTCCCTTTCTCCTTCAGTCCTCTACTTACAGAGAAGTATAATTACTACTACTGTGTTCAGTTTCTGCTGGCTTCATTCCAGTAACAACATCCCTGTCTTTTTTCATCTGAGCAAAAGCAATCTGAAGGCTCTGTAATTCTTTAAATTGGATTTTAATTCTGATCCCCTTACATTCTGTAAACAGAGTATTTTATGGAACCTCATTGTTTTCTGAATAATAAGCCAGTGATAGTTTTGAGTGCACTTGTTCTCTGAGTAGTGGGGCTGCTGGTCAGCAGAATTGGAAAAGGAGAACGTGTGTGTTGTGGGGAAAATGCAAGATAGGTTATCAGAAATCTACCACCAAAACGGTGTGCAAACCAGACGTCTCTCAGTGGAAGGGACTTGGAAATAATGGGCAGTGGATTTTAGATAAACTAGAGCTTTGGCATTCCTCAATTAAACATAGTTGGAAACAGAGGATGACGGAGATATCCTTTCTCTCTAGTACATTTGCTTCCACTTCTTCTATGTTTAGCAAAACAAAGCTTTAAAAAAAGGAAAGAAAAAAAGAAAAACATGTTCCCTGTACTTAAAAATTGTGCAAACAGGAAAGGATTTGGGTTGTGCTTTTGTTATTTTCTCTAAGGTCTTTTTCTGAATATACAAGTGTTTTCTTTCCTCAAAACTGTGAAAGATTAAGGAAGAAACCCAAAACATTTAATTTGTGTGATGCATCCTATAATATACCAGTCAGCGTAACTATGGCGGTGATCAGACTGCCCCTTTGGGACGGCCTGCACCTGCTCCTTTCCCCGACGGATCGTGGCCTCAGCTGCCACAGCAGCAGCCCTGAGGCCCCGATCGCCGCTTTTCCAAGCCGCGGGGAAGCGGCAAAAGGCCGCTTCCCCACAGCCTGGAAAGGGGTGTCCTTGGGGCTTCATGCTTACAGCTGGCACAACCATGTAAAGGTGACACAAACAAAGGAAGGAGCTCTGTTTGGAGGTGGCGCGGCTGTGACGTCGTAATGGTGGCACCTATGTAGAATGGGCACCGCCATTACAATGGACTAGGGTTGTGGTGCGTCTGGAAAGGATGCCCCGAGGCAACCCTAGTACGTGTGCAGGCCGGTGCAAAGTGCCGGTCTGTACAGCGCCTATGTTCATCTGTCTGTACTTTTGCTTGTGTCTGTCTGTTATATCAGTGTAGTCTTGCAGTTATTTTATAGACAAGTAATGCTCTGCATGGATTGTCTTTTAAATATAAAATCCTGGGTCAGATAGCAGTAGTTATTCATATTTTGAAACCAAGATGTTTAAAATAAACAAAAATAAAGGAAAAAAATAATTTATAATGTAACCTCAGTATTAAATATATTGCTTTTGGAGCCAATCATCAATAATAAATGTTCTGAAACAAAGGTTCAGCAGCTAATGAATGTTTAACATTAACATCAGTTAAACTGATATTCTACATTAGCTACTTAGTTATGTCTGATCCAAGATGGATCAGCCCCGTGTTCAGAGATAGCAGCCAGATTGGACAAAGGAATTCTATTTGGTTTCTGATTGGGGTGCAAAAAGGAGGAAATTTCCACCACCTTCTGCCAATCAGTGGCAAACGTCTTTGCGCCACAGTTGTAAGCTGAGAACACCTTCTTCTCCCACTCCAGCTGCTGACTCTTAAAATGGGTTCTGGTGGGATTTACATAGTTTGAAAGTAGGAGTACTTAGTGTTAGTGAGTAGAGAGCAGTATTGCATAACTGCAATATTGAATGATAGCTGTGGTTCACAACATATTAAAATCCAAAAGATTTCAACCTAAAAGATTTAGAAAAAGGTGTGCTAATTCTAAATAGAAACATCTACACAATATATAGAATTAAATAATGTAAAGTTTATTACAGTGCTTCCCAACCTTTTCTATACCCCGCAATCCTAGGAAATGTTTGATTAATGTTTGCACCTCCTGCAAAAGTAACATCACATTTGAAGGTGAAAAATTCTAATTTTTGAATCACACACAATAGTGTGGGAGAACAAATCGATGGCCTTTACAAAAATAAGCTTTTTATGCAGTGCGTAAAATACAAATCTAAATTTAGCAGTTCAGGAAAAAAAAATGGAGTGATGACTACTGATTGTCACTCAAGGACATAAGCCATTCTTTGATGACCCCCTGAAATTTCATTTCACACCTCCTGGTGGTGTGGGCACCCCAGATTTACTACAAAGATGTCTGGCATTTGCTGAGTAACATAATGTTAGTAGGGATGTGTGACAGAAGACTAATGGAGAGTGTTTTTCTTCATAGGTTACTAGTCTTGGCATTTATTAATTAAAAAATAAATAACTGTTTCTAACCAGTTTGTATTGCATTTATACAATTTTTCCAGAAGATGTATCATAGTGTATTCTTTAATTTTTCAGCTAAAAATGGTTGAGAACTCATTTGAACAACTAGGAATGAGAGCACAGTGTAGATGAATTTGTTTTTGGTAAATACCTTGAGGGCTGGAAGGAATGCAGTAGAACCAGTTGGTATTTCTTGGGTGTATTCTGAGATATAACATAGTGGGAAAGACATTATTTACTTGTGATAGGTACTGTCATGGAGTAATTGTGACACATGAAAGAAAAAACAAAAGAAATCATAGAAAAATTGGATAACTTTTTTCTTATGAAAAGCCATTTTAAATTGAACAGTGTGAAATACTCTGATCTATCAAATTAGTTACAAAATACTAATTCAAATACTGAAGTGTGATACAGTGCAGTTAGAATTACTTACATAGTGGCTTCAACCCAAGGCATTATGTCCAAAGCCAACATAAAAATTACAACACTTGGGGAAAATGTTTAAACAGAAACTTTGGCATAGATGGAAACTTTGGCAAGACTCCAGAGTATGGAAGGATCTCATTTTTGGGATCATAACTCAAATGCCTGAGAAATGTCCTAATGTTTCAGAGCTGGTATTGAGGATACTTTTGTCTGGTATGCTTTGGATCTTGCATATATATCTTCATTTGTATGTGTGGCACTTAACATAGCACAAGGAACAGATCTATTCTCCAAGGTGTTTAAATTCAACAAAGGGAAGAAACAGAAAAGGAGGAGGAGAGCAAATAGGGGATGAGTTAAACAAGGAAATAATATATGCTGTTTCATTCGCAGATGCTTCAACTTAATTACTGTAGACTTTGCAAAGTAGGGCATGGCGAAATAGATCCAATCAGACAAAATAGCATTCAAACTCAGAGGAAACCTAGGGGAATAGCCACTACATTAAGAGTCCTATGAGGAAACTGTCCTAGAAGCACAAAATCTTGAAAGTGTTTTTGTTTTGTTCTCCATACCTAAGTCTTAGGCCCTAAGCAAATAAGCAGGATATCACAGGCCAAGCCCATGGTATCCTGCCCTAGATCCTGACCTGGGTCAGTCCCCTGGCCAGTGCAATGAAAGGTAGGCTTGCCTGCAGTGAAAGGTGCCTGCTTGCCTGGACCAAGTGCCGCTGTGTGCATTGTATCTGCCTCTGCCATTGCATCAGAAAACCCCTGTGAATATGGCCCATAAGGGTGAAAATAGGGTGCCTGGCTTCACCTGTGTGACCAGATGCCCCCATCCATCATCACATTCTGCTCTGGGGGCCTTCTGAGCAGACAAAATGGAGGAGGCATGTATGGGGCATACAGGGCCATTAGGCCTGCCATCTGTTAACTGTGTAGTTTCTAGGAAACTCCATGCAAACAATGGTCTTTTTAGGATGGGTTATGGCCCCTTTGAGCCAGGATTAGGCCAGATCCACCGGATCCACATTTAGTCTGCCTGATTCTGGCATGGAGCTAATGATCTGTAGTGTCTGGACAGGATACCGTGAGGCTAGGGGTTATGCAGACATAAACTGGTCTTAGTGAATACATCCCCTTAGTCATCCTTATGACCTCTCTGATTGGTTCCGGAAAGAAACAGGGAGTGGATTGGTTAGGTACAAACCACACGTGATGATGTAGCCATATGAGATAAATGTTTTTGCAGCTTGTTTCCATCCTGGAATAAGGGAAACATTCTTCAGAGGGAAAATATGAAATAAATAAACAAAGAAAGGGCATCAAGGAAGTGCTTAACTGTTTCCCTGCACCAGCCTTTTCTTCCTGATTTGTTTCCCTCTCCTGTTTTGCTTCACCAGCATTCTGGTGCCATTTTTACATTCCTAATAAAGCCTAGAGCACTGGGGTGGAATTTCAAAATAAAGAGGTTGCCAGACTAATGGCTAAAACTCCCTTTCTTTTTGTTACTTCACCAAGGCAAACCTGACATTTCCCGAGGATGCTTTGTAACAGATAAGATGTTGTTCTGGCTGTATTATGGGCAACCGCAGTGTAACATGTAGTTTGCCCCTTACAGTGGTGATATAAGCAAGTTGTTGCTCTCAGGTATGATAGATTGGATTTCTCATGTTTTATCTGATAAAGCCTAAATTAACAGCCAGTTTGGTTAGAGTTCTTTGGGATCTAACTGAGGGATTATAACCATTCTCAAGTGAGTCAGTCTACTTTAATTTATTTCATTTCTATCAAAAAAAGATCAATCAAGGCTCTTTTGAAAGTAAAGCTGTAATCAGCCTGTGTACTTAGATGTCACTCCTGTTGTACTAATTTGCTTTTCTAGTGAGGAAAAAAAAAGGTTCAGTCTGAGGCTAAGCAGATATACTGTATTGGCGTGTGTGTGTGTGTGTGTGTGTGTGTGTGTGTGTGTCTCACACTGCCTTTTTAAAATTCAACATTGTTTTGTGAACTGTGTACAGTTCTAAACAATTTTCATATTTTGTGAAAATCTGAATGTGAAATTCTACATCAGTTGAAAACAATCTTGTGTTAATGTGTATTTTTAATTATCAGAATTTTATCTAGTATGTGTATTATTTTGTATGCACCACAGCTATTGGTTACAGCTTCTTGTTTTAAATTTATAGTCTTTATTAGACTATATTATTGTTTAATTTCATAATCTGGTACTAATTCTTATGCATTCCACCTGTCTATATGCTTTCCTTATGTGTTCCACCTATGATGGTGCTTCTCAGGCTTATTTGTAAATGTGGGTTTAACCTGCCCTGTCCACTAAATGTGTACAAGTGAACCCATAGATATTTCATTAATTATGAAGTGTTCTGTATATTTTAAAGAGTTAAAGAAGAGGAGTGCTTCATGGTTCGAGTTGCTAAAGGCCACTGAACATGAAAGAAAACCAGATGCTTAACTTGGTTAAGAGATTGGAGGTATACTGCAGAATCATAGAATCCTTTTCTTCAGGACTTCCACTTGGGTACAGTTTGGCACTGATATCTAGCCCAGGACTTCAGTTTGAACACACTTAGAAGGCAGGGTTCAAACCAAGCTAACAATTGGTTAGCCTTAGCTGGAACTGATGCTGATGACCTTAATAACAGTCCAGGTATGAGGCAGATATTTGCTTTGGCATCAGCATACAAGGAAGAAATGCAGCATTTTGAAGTCGTCTACTCTTCATTGTGAAGAGCCATTACAATCACTCATCATTATTTATGAGAGCATATAGAGCTGTTATGTGTTCACAGCTTTTAAATTTCACTTGCATTAGAAAACATGATCTCAAGCATATAGAACTCATCACATATTCCCCCAGAAGCATCCATAACCAAAAATAAGATCTCTGTCATATTAAGTGGATAAAAGTTAATAGGGGCCAAATCTCCTAACAAGAAGAAGGAAGATCTCAGTAGCTGGCTTGAACAGAAAGCTATAATATGAATTACTTTCTTCCTTGTTCCTGGCTAATCTGATGCTATGACAGCATCTGCCTGTAAGAAGAGAACTGGAAAATATGACCTTATATTCTTGGTAACCCTACAATTCTGTGGTTTTGTGATACTATATTTTGAAGGCTTCTAAACACAGGATTCTCATTGCAGCACAACACAAATGTTTGACCCTGCTATTTGACTGCTACGTCATTTCATCTTCCTTGGTGGAATAATTTCAGTTCACAAAATTAGAGCATACAAAATCTGTCATGCTACAGCTATTTCTAATTAACATTCATATAGTGCCAACATTCTGCTAGAACCTAGTACTTAGGTCCTACATATGACAGATTGAGGTGGTCTTCACATGTGGGCCTCTTAGTAGTTGGTAGCTGATAGTGCAGGGATAGCATACAAGGCCAGCATGAGCTTTTCATTTGACCATCTTCTGTAACTAATTTCCATTTTGGGCATAAAACCCTGAATGTATGCAAAGGGATCTTGTAGCACCTTTAAGACATGGGATTATTGCATCACTGAAAAACACGTCTTACCGCTGCCAAATTGAAGCTCATTCGGGCTGTACCCTGGTGTTATCACACAGCTTTTCTCCCCAAAACCACAATCCGGATACAGCCTGGCTTCAATGCAGATCCCTGAACTCGCTTCGGCGGCCATTTTTCAAAGTTGGAAAGCTCCCAAATTTGAAAAATGGCTGCCAAAGTGAATTCAGGGATCTGCATTGGAGCTGGGCTGTACGCGGGTGGCAATTTTGGGGAGAAAAGCCGTGTAATAACACCAGGGTACAGCCCGAATGAAGTTTCAATTCGGCAGTGCTAAGATGCATTTTTCAGCAGTGCAATAATCCCCTAACTGAGAAACAGAAGAAACCTGGCAGCATAAGCTCCTGAGGAAGTAGACTTAAGTTTATGAAAGCATATGCTACTACCTTCTTCCCCTCTTTCAGTCTCAAAGATGCTACAAGATCCCTTTCCATACTGATCCAGACTAACACAACTATGGGGAGATACAGACGGGCAGAAAGCGGTGGTGAGACGTTGCCCCTTTCTCCTGCGGATAGTTCCCATGGCAATTGCACATTGCAGCAACGATGCACCATGAAAATGCCATGAAATGCAGCTCCTTTTTCTTCCACTGCCAAGTCACCATTGGCACCCTGGTGTGGCACGGTGACGTCCCTTGTGCATCCTGCCATTTGGACGTGGTGCATGAGGCATATCATCGGCGCATATGCATGCCAAAATGGCACCCAGATAGCACGGTAGGGTTCGGGAGTGTGCAGATGCTCCAGAGCCCTCAAATCGGCCCCAGGCCAGTGCTTCTCGCCAGTTTGTACCAGGCCTATGTCTGTAAATCCTGAATGTGCAAGACTTCAATCATCTGCTCATCTTGGGAGCTTACCGCACAGCCCCCAGAGATGGGATTGGGGTGTGATGAAAGGGAGCGATTTTCCCACAGGAGGAGATTTTCAGGAACACTTCTGAACAGTTCCTGAAAATCACCCCCTGTGGGACGGATCAGGAATGGAATAGGAACTTCCGGGGACATCGGTGGCATTCCAGCATGCGATAAAAAGGGATGATAGCACCCATTCTGTTCCCATTCCACTCCCTTTTGTCACACCCTGATCCCGTCCCAGTGGGTTCTGTGGTAAGTTTATTGGATTCGTCTCTGCCTTAATAGGTAGCCTCTGGTGGGAAAAATTGGGTGTCAGCCTATTTACGTAAATCTGAATTGGATCTTCTAGCCTATGAATATGTTCATCCCTGCTTTCTTGATTATTTATTGGTTCTTACTAATGTTTGACATGCCATATTTAGTCGCGCCAGACTATTTATTGCCCCAGTATCTTCTGTCAGGAGAGCCAGCATGGTTTAGTGGTTTGAGTGCTGGAAGGAGACCAGGGTTCAGATCCCCACTCAGCTACAAAAACTCATGAGGTGACTTGGGCAAGTCATACACTCTCAAGCTCAGAGGATGGCAATAGTAAGGCCCCTCTGTTGAAACCTGCCAAGAAGCCTGTGATAGGTTTACCTTAGGGTCACCATAGGTCAGAAACAACTTGAAGGCCCACACAACATACATGTACAATCTTCTATCAGAGCTTGATATTTGACTAGAGAAAGGAGACTATAAAATAATATTAATATCCTTAGAGTTAGGAACATGTAGAAAATGAAGTTATACAATTTCTTTCCTGGTAAGAAAGAGAGAGAGAAATTAAGAGTGCACCTCCACTACATTTCACATCATCACTTTTGTATTTGAGGAGTGTAGAGAAATCCTGGTAGATCTTTTTGTTGGATTTGCTGGTTCAAGTCAGATACAGTAGGATCACTCAAACGTCTTTTTTTAAAGCTGAAGCTGATCATGATTATTTCCAAGAAAGCTTGTGATTTCTCTCCAGTGTCCACCCATATGCATCCAAACTTTAAGTTTATTTATAGTTTACTGCTCTCTAGCTGAGAAAAACAGTCATCTAATTCAGTTGACTTGTAATACATATTTGCTATCAATAATCAATTAAACCACACCCAAAATATATTAGATAATCACTATTCAGATTCTGAGATGCCATGAGCAAAACCATCATTTCATTGAGAAATACCAGGCAAAGATTCTATTTAATATTTGTCAATTAGTTTGGAGATTTGGTACCTTTGGAGAAATGTGTTTCTGTTTGAAATTCTGGAATTTCAGTGAGTGTTGATGGACTATAGTTTTGCATAAACAAAACAATTTTTCTTTCTGATTCCTGTACATGCTCTTGATAATTCCAAGAGTGTGTTTCCCTGTTTCCTTGCTGCCTAGTGGCCCGTTGCTCTGTCTTCCCTTCCATTGCTGAACTTGCCCCTTTAAAAGCAAGAACACTAAGAAGGTCTGCTGCCTTTGATGATGGTGTGTACTTGAACCTTTAATAATTAATTCTCCTCCCTATTACTTTTACCTTGGCTGAAAAGGAAAAAAAAAAAAGAAATCTCCAAGAGTAAATGCTAATAATTGTGCATGTAATGTAATGGAAGCGGTTCATTTACATGCTTGTGCAAGCTTCTTCATCTCAGTACTTGAATGTACACTACACATGCATTTACCTTCCTGTTTCTGTCCTTTGATGAAGGTAGGCCCCATTACAAATAAACTGGTTGCCATGGTGAACATCAGAGTCCTTGTCTATTCTGTGCAACCATTCCTATCTTTCGGGACATTATAGAGCGTGTGTAATAATATGTATGTATGTGTTTACTACTGGTAGATACTGTGTTCAGTGCCGAATAGTTTTATAGAATCTCATCTACTTTGAAAAGATGAGATGGGGCATAGATGTCAGATTTCTTATACATACGCCTTGTCCAAATTTGATTCAAAGTATTTAAAAACAAGATGACTCAGCAAACCTGAGAAGGACTCTGGGGCTCTTTTGGTGGGGAGAATCATTGTACCGACTTAGATCATTGATTGTGTGAGGCTGCAAGGTCAATTCATCCTCAGACAAATAGTTCAGGCTGGTGCAACAATGAAAGACTATGCTGGGCCAGCTAAGGAGCCTGTTGGGAACAGCTGATTAACGTGCTCATCATGTAGCTATCTTTGGATTTCAAGGACTTGGGAGTTTATTTTAGTCTCTATGACTGAAAGTAGCTGGATGAAGACTCTTCACTGTACTTTGTGAGACACTGCTCATTAAGCTATGAAGACCATTGTTTCTCCACATCACTGTGCTTTATTTTGTTTGCGTAACTGTAAGATGGGAAGAAGAGACACTAGATTATTTGAAACTGAAATAAAGGCAGTGTGAATTTGCAGGCACTGTCACTTTTCATTTGCTAGTGTAGGAAATTCTTTGTATCCTTTAATATTTCATGGGCTCTGATTCTTTGTCAGCTACCTTTGCTCTTAGCTAGACCACCTTCACCTGATATCAACAGTGCTTATTTTGAATTTCAGTATCAGACCATCTTACATACATGCAACTGTTGGCTATTCTTTCAAGATTTCTGTTTTAAAAATCTCAAGTGTTTTATAGTTGGAGTGATTTATGTAGCATACACACATATGAAATGGTTGATCCTTGTTTCTTCTCAATATAGCTAGAGTTTTCAACCACAGTCCCCCAAGTTCAGATGTCAGAGGGATCTAGGCTTTGTTTAAGAATGTAAGTGAATGCTTCTTCTCTTATAGTGCACAAAAGAGGATGAGAGGGCACAGGACCAAGGCCTGCCTCAGTCTGTTCAACTTAGTATTGAACCTGGTTTCATATTACTGCTGAACAAGGGCAGTGAAGATTATAGCTTTTAAGAGGTACTAAGATAGGCTTGCTACCCCCATGTTCTCTAGCTTTACATCACAACTTTGAGAACTAGTACTAGAACATTTTCTCTTATTTTAAAATGAAAAATGTATTCTGCTTGTGCCAATAAATTCTGCATCTGTCACTAGCTTCCACTTGTTCATATGACTGCAGTCATGGAGAAAAGATCTGTAGACCCTTGTCATTTCATATGGATGTATCCCAAACCTGCATGCCAGTTTTTAGTTGCCAATGCAACAGTTTTAAAACTGGACAGAGTTTTTTTGTTTTTGTTTTCCAGGACTAGATCATAAATATATGATCTTATGTCCAAGTTCTGTTGCAGAGCGTGTTGAAGCAGTATATACTGAAGACCAGGATTCACTACAGGCATCAGACAGGGAACAGGAAGCCCAGCAGAAGACTGGAAATATGTCTGGCCATTGGGACCTGGGAGAGTGCTAGAATCTTCCAGAAGTTGCAATACTAAGCATCGCAGGAAATGGATTCAAAGAAATTAGAAAAACAGGTTCCTCCTGCCTTTACAGGACTTGGTTTCTGGCAACTCATTCTTTTGATGCTTGGAAATTACAGATGAGTTCTATTAATTTAATGAGGGATCCACTCTTTTGTCAGTTCGTCTTGCCTAGGAGGCTTGCTTGGGATTGCTTGAGTGAGCATGTGCAGTCCCAAAGCTTGTCTTCAGAAAGTACATAACCCTCCTTGAATTAATGTAATTTATCTGTGTAATTTACAGGTGTGAAAACAGAAGAAGGTTGTGAGTTTTTCTTCCTACAGATGCTTGCTTTGGACTGCATGCACATGTGTGTGCTATTTGCAAAGCAATATGAGAGCTGGAAAAGGTGCCTAGCTGACAACAGAGGCTCATTTGTGACTTGAGCGAGTAATGTGTGGTGCCTTTGCTCCGTTCTTTCTGTGACTGCATACCATCTTTGCTCCTCTAATCTGTGTTCAATTCATGATGCTTCTGAGATTGTGGTCAGTACATCTCTTACAGTATTACTGTACGGTACAGTATTTGTGCTTAGAGTATACAATAAAATATAATATATATGTGGTAATATGATATACTTATATAATAATAAATACAGAGCAGAACAGGATATTAAAGGTAAACTTTAGTTCATTTTACTTTAGTTTTGTGTATATGTGTGTGTGTAGTGTGTTATGTAGCATTTGCACACATTCAAAAGTGATAAATATTGTGTTATTTATGTTTTTCAATGCCTGAAATGCATTTAGAAGCTAAAAAAAAATATGGGTTCCACTTTTTAATCAATTCTGCTTACTTACAGTCCTCTTGCCCCTGACACATCAAATAATCAGAAGCTTCCTGTATCTGAAATACCCATATACATTATGGAAGGGATCTACTAAATGATAATGTTTTAGCTGTGTACAGATAGCTGAACCATCTGCTAGGCTTTCTGCAGGCCATCCTGTTGCTTCAATAAATGGCTTAAGAAGAACCTGTCATTGCACAATCTGTCTCTCTGGAAAGGACAGCAGATTTGGTGAAAACTGTTGAGCCTGAGAGATTCAGTTTCTGAAACTCAGGTCTCAGTTACTACACATTCTTATCTTTATGGTATTATGCTGGCAAGGGATGAGAGGAAAACTGGCTGCAGCTTCAGAGGAATGCTAGGAAGTACTGACTGTGATACAGACAATGTAGTCCTGTCCACAGAACACATAGAATTTTTGATTTGGAAACTATTCTCACTGTTGCTGCATTCAGCTGGGCCTTAACTAGGCATTTCGGTCAGTCTGCAAATAGGTGGTTTGGGAAACTAGTTCCAGAATGAACAAACCGAGCATACTTTCAAAGTTGTTAAAGAAATGGATGAAGGGGAAGGGAAAGGGAACAAAATGGGTGGTGAAGGATAGAGATGGATATACTGTGGTAAGGTGTGAGATAGATATTGGGACATAATCAGCCCAAGTTGGTGGATGTGAAAGGAAACAAGTGTCCCATTAGAGGTAAAGTGGGAAGGGGAGTGAAATGCAGAACTAAGAGAGACATAGCTGACCTTCTGTATGGTTGAGCCATACATATTGATAGGTTGTATCAGTTTATAAAATACACAATTTTTCAATTTCTAGAGATATTATATAGGACAAAATTCCAAGATGCAGTGCAATTATTGTAATATTTGTAATGCCAATTATTGCGATGTTTGTAAAAAGGCAAGATTTGCTCAAAACGTACCTATTTGCTTCTGACTAAGAATGTCCCCATTTTTCACCATTCTGGAGATACATTTGTGGTTGGAGCTTGGGGTTACTATTCATTGCAAACCTGCTGTATTCTGTCCATTCTCTCTGCTTCATCTCCTGGCTAAAATTATCCACATGGCATTAATTCTTCTGCACTATATGCCATGTTCTTGCTAGGAATGGAAAGGCTTCTAATTTGAAGTATACTTCTATAGATATTCTAAACTCTTGAGAAGATTTCTGAAGCTCACTTTCTCTGTTACAGAGTATATTAATTTTAATTGAAAATGATGACATTTGTAAATGGTTGGACCCAAGCAATTGTGATTGTGAAAACTGCCTGGCCTAATGGAAGGCAGTCCTCGGTATTTGCAGGAGCAGAAGCTGAGTATCTATCTCATGTGATGGCCCAGTTCTTAGGGTCTCTTTTAATGATATGCTTAGGCACTTGGTTACAGATACCTGAAGTCAAAGTATGCATGTCACAGATCACCCAGTCATATATAAGCATTGATTTTCCTGAACAATACATCATTGAGTTTAGTAAAATTGTTGATCTTCCTAGCTTTGGAAATTCTCCAGATCTTAAGGCAATTTTTTTATGACCACCAATGGCTAGGTAAGTGAATGGACTGCTAGGAAATGTGGGGAGGGGTGAATATTCAGCTCCTCTTTCAGTCTCTGTGTCTCTGTGCCTCTATGCATCTAGCCCCTCTTTCAGAAACTATCTGAATTTCTGTGCTAGGCACAGAGAAAGCTCCTTTCTCATCCAGCAAGAATAAAAAGCAAGTTGATGTTGGTGGCGGCTTTTTCCTTCATTCCCATACTGGATTCAAACTTCCTATTGTATTCCCAGCATAGATATTAAAACAAAATAAAACATAGATTGCTTTGACACTAGACCCACACTGGGATGTAGGATTGAAACCTCTTCCCCCTTTTTTAGCAGAGAAACTAATTGGGATAATAAAGGAGACACATATTGCTCCCTGACTCTTTTCTTTCCTGCCCATTCCATTTCTAGGCTACGAAAACTTTTAGTACTTTACTTCTTACTCCTATGGCAAAGAAGAGACAGAGTGTTTTGTGCCTGTTCCATCAGATCATCTTATGATTTTTTTTAAAGAATGCAAATTCTTTTTTGTCAGATTAGTTACTGAAGGCAGTGCTTGCTAATTCACAAGACTTGCTTAAGCCTTTCCATCTTTTGACAACAGCATACATGAAATGTGCATGACACATTCCTTATAGAGTTGTTGTTATTTCTGACTCATGGTGACCCTAAGGCAAACCTATCATGGGGTTTTCTGAGGTTGTGATTGTGTGGCCTGCCCAAGGTGACCCAATGGGTTTCCATGGCTGAGTGGAGATTTGAACCGTGGCCTCCAGAGTCATAGTCCAGTGCTTAAACCACTATGCCACATTGGCTCCTTACAGTGCTGTACAACTTAAGATTTCAGGTGGGAGAAAGTTTGTTTAAATTCTGCCCTACATAAAATTGCTGCACACTTTTGAACAGCTGCAACCTCAATGCAGGCAGATAAAGATATAGATACAGTGGCAACTAGTGGCTTCTGGGTCAGCATATGAATTTTTAAGGAGCAATATAAGATGCTGGAACCTATTCCCAAATAGCCCAGTATCTTAGATAGTTCCTTTACAGTCCCTTTAAAATTCAGAATAGAACCTGGAACAGCTTCAACATTGCACTGATATGGTAGCCGCCAGCTCTCACTGTACAATATGTGTACATGATGATGTTCAGAAACTGGTGGTTCACTCCTGTTCAACAACTTTTAAGTTAGAATTCTTTTTTTTTAATCTCCCCTGAATTTTGTCGGATTATATATCTTAATATTTTGACTTCTTTTAAATTCTTCAATTTGTTTTGAGTTGTTGAAAATAAACTGACAACAGTGTTAATCCATCAGCCTGAGGTATGAATTCTATTTTTTTTTAAAAAAAGGCTTCTTGAAAATATTTTTTCTTGACATTCTTGCTCTGTTTTGTATTTTCTCTCACTCCTCTTGCTTCTATTTAAAAGGAGGAAAAATGGCTTGTTTTACTCATGCTCCGTTTTCTCCCATGTAGAGAGCCCCTAGATTTTGCCCCTGATTCCTTCAGAAATCTCCTAGTGAAGGTGAAATGTGTGTTACAATAGAGGTGGTTGTGAGGGCAGCTGACAGATGAAATGTTACAGTGGCATGTATTGTATCCTAAGCAGGGTTGTATATAGACCTCATGATGGGCTGGCTTAGGTATTTACTTAGAACCATTTCTAGAGGGCAACCTCATTGGACTAAAAAAGCATGTCTGAACAAGGAGCCTGTTGTTTGTGCTTGGCTCGTATCACTTGCCGGGAGAAAACACACACACACACACACACACACACACACACACACACACGCCTGGCAGTCAGAAAGCTGTCTTGTAGGCAGTAAAGTGTCTAGGATCCCTCATCAGATGCTAGAAAAAGCCTTCACCCTGTTGTAATTCCTAGATAAAAGCAGCATTTCATCAGCTGTCTTTTTTTTTGTATACTGTAAATGATTTAATAATTGTAATAAAATCACCCTAAGAACAGAATAGGGGACTTATAGGCTGGGTATGAAAAATACCTCTCTCTCTCCCTGTCCCTCAAATATCATTATTTAAGTCAAACAATAACATAAAGGGCAGATAGTTTGAGCTAAAAATCATGCTTTTGAAAATCAAGTTATCTACAGTTCTGGTTACTGAATCCACATTAGATGATTTCAGACTAGGAGTTACAAGTAGGAACACATACTGTGCTACCAGTTGCAATGCTGTCTTCCCATGTATTGGCTACCATTGTACATGGTATAAAACACATCTGAGTATGTGTGTTCCAGCTCCACATTAGCTCAGGTTTTGCATTGGCTCTGTTTTTGCCTACTGATGTTAATGGAAGCAAAAGGGAATTCCCCTTTAGCACTAAGGAGAAGAAACCAGGTCAAAGAGACAGTTTGGTTTTCTTCTCCCTCCTCCATATTTATCCCAGACCTGAGCCCTGTTCATAATCCACTCATGTGCAAGGCACTCACGGTCTGGAGCAGGAATGTGGCTGCTGTTCTTGACTCTTGTAAAGGATGCCCTCCACCATCTTGAGGGAGGGAAAGGCAAGGCAGCTCTAACAGGCCTTGCCTGAAAGGAAGAAGGCCCTCCCTCTATCCACCATCTGAAAGGAGAGAAAGACAAACCAGCTCCAACAGGCCTCCGAGAGAGAGCAGATCTGCTGGACTTTCCCCCATCCCCACTGCCATTCTCTTCTCCTTTTGTGTCTTATCTTCTTTTTTAGATTGTAAGCCTGAGGGCAGGAAAATGTCTAATTAACAAATTGTAAGCCACTCTTGATAGCCTTGGCTATATTATTATTATTATTATTATTATTATTATTATTATTATTATTATTATTATTATTATGCCTGCCTTTCAGGTTAGCAGTTTTTTGCAAACTGAGAGGCTTTGTGATATTGGTAACCCAGTGATGTGGAGGACCTGCAGATTCCTATAGGGGGTCCTTTGCAGAAAGCTGCACTCAACATGTACATGATGGAATATAAGGCTAAACAGTGATATGATGTTGGCACTGATATGAAGTGTGGCATCCCACTCCTGTGACACTGTATGTTAATCCTCTAAACATGAAACCTCCAAATAAGGTATGGTGTTGTGCTGCAAGTGAGCTTTAAATTAGGTCCTAGCAATTAAATTCCACAATAGAAAACTGAATTGTGTTGTTGCATGTTGTATTGTTGGTGTAGTACAACATGATGTAACACCTAAAGCCAAAGTTATGTATATTGGGCCCACTGTGTTGATGGGCTAGCTATCTGTGAATTTGAGTGCTCTGAGATTTTCATGCCTCATTTTATTTAATGGTGGCATGTGCATACCAGCAATGCTGGCACAGCTGCTTGCACATCACTGCCCTTTAATAAAATGGACCATGACCATCTGTTGTTTTTTCTATCCATAAGTCCAGAACTGAATATCACAGGTAGGAAGCAGGCAGTGTAATTTTTGTATCTATACATGTCACTATTTCAATGGTAGATCTGATTATTCTGGTGACTTTTGAGTATAATTCATAAATATCTGGGTATTGAATAATATTTAAATGTAAGTATAACCATAAATTATGCATGTAGGTTCTAAATGTTTTTTAATGTACATGGGTGGAGATATATAAACAAACATAATTAAAATGATTTTTTTTAAATTGACTTAGCCATGACTTAGCCATCAATGAAGATGAAATCATAGTTAGGATTTATGATACAAGCATTCAGTATTTAGAGGTGATGTATATTTGTAACATTTGTTCATGGCATCATAAACCATAGTTTACAAAGGTGTGGAAGTGGGCTTACAATGTTTCGTCCATCTTCCTGTTGTGTACCAGTTTTTAAGTGGAGATCATGGTTTATTTTAAGATAGAATTCCTTCCAAATGAACTCACTGTATTGTGATTTATTAACAACAGACACACATCTTCCTGTAGCTGTTGCAACTTCATCAACATTAATCACAGTTAGGGCTAACTGGTTCATTCCTAAATGAGATTGGAAGCACATTTAAAAAATTTTGTGTTTTTGGAAAAATGCGAATTAAAGTACTAGCATGTACCAGGCTGAATCTGGGATGGACCCAAGCAACAATTTATTTGCAATAACATCTGGCTGCATCCTGAATTAGGACTGAATTTGGGAAAGTTAAGCTGGGGTTTTAACCCAAGCAATAGGGTCCTAATACATTATTCGTTTATGCATTAGAATCACTAAATTCTATACATATCTCTTTTCTTCTGTTCTCTACCTGGGACAATGTACTATTGGTCAATATTTGTAGAAATTACCACCTCTCTTGGTAATACATTTGTTATATTTGTTGTTTGTCCTTTTTATACTTAAGTTGCCCTGAAGATGTCATGTACTATGTAGAAACTATAGTCTATTTTTTCATCTTTTTTTAATTGGGTAAGTCTAAAATATGGTACATCAGACAAATTGTTTGGCAATGTTTGTCCCTGCTAGCGGTTTGTACATCAATTTTCCATTATGTTAAATCAGTGCTCTTGGCAGTGGCATCTGGCAAGAAGCAAAAGACAAGGATTTACTTGCCAAAGTAAGATAAATTCAGCACCTTATACTTTCAAGCACTGGGAAATTTCCCAATTGGTAAATCATTTGTTGAATGGTGAGTCACCATGTAGGTAAAAACTACTGATTTACGGGTACTACTGTAGTTGGAAATAACCAGTAGGATTTAGGCCTAGGTATTAAAGGTAAAGTTGCAGTAAAAGAAAAATATATAGTTGTATCATTGATCTTTTGCTGTTGTACAGTGCACCCTTACTTTATGCGGGGCATCCGTTCTGGACTCCCCCGCGTAAAACAAATTCCATGCATGTTCGAGCCTCATTTAAATGAATGGGGCTCGTCCATGCAGTGGCACGGCAGCGTGCGTGCGCCACAGGCGCATGCCCCATTACGCCCTATGGGATGGGCTGCCCCTTTCTCCTTGTGTGGCTTTGAGCTTATGCTGAAAGCTGTGTATGACGCGGGCACACTGTAATAGTCTTATGTCTCATGACTGAGGAAATACACAGCTTCCTCAGTTGTTAGGGTCGCAATGTTTAACTTTTGATGGAACTGATTTATGCTCGAACTCCATAGCTAGAAAAGGTGCTGCTCTTCATCCCTTCTTCACTCCATCATACAGAATCCTGGTAGTTGTAGTTTCATGACGTATTTGGAATTCTCTTTCAGAGTACACTAGTGTCTTCCAAAATGGCAAATCCCAGGATTCAGTAGGATGTAGTCATGGCAGTTACTGGGATCAAGCCAATATAATAACTGTGTTATGTGAAAAAAAACCCTCAACTGGAGACAGGTCCAAAACACACTGCAGAAATAATCCAGTTTCAGATGGCTTAGGGAATTCTGGGAATTGTAGTTTATTGTGGCACTAGAGTTCTCTGACAGAGAAAGCTAAATGTCTCACAGAACTACAGTTCCCAGAATGCTCTAGCACTGAGCCAGGGCAGTTAAAGCGGTCTCAAAGTGGATTATTTCTGCAATGTGTTTTGGATCATAGGCCTGAAACACATGAACCAAATAAGGGAGCTTTTGGCTGCTTTGGGAGCATGGTGTTCAAATGATACACGCCCCTAAAGTGGCCAGTAGTCATTCTTGAACCACTAGAAGGAGTCTAGCAGCACTGCAAAAAGAAACTGAAATAATGTGGCTCCTGGTGGTGCCGGCTTGGGACCGCCACAGTGGCCCACTTTCGAAGCAGGCCGTGTGGTTGCCTGGTCCTAGTGTGATCATGGCCAGAATGGCTGGAGGCTGCTCCTTTGGGGCTCTCTGCTTCACCCCATTTGTCCTCACCCTTGTGTATCGTTTCCCTTCTGTTTATCCTACTCCTCACTACCTCTGTAGAAACTTAAAATGTAAGTTGTTTGGGCCAGAAACCTGCCCTTTTGTTTATATTGCAGCATCAAATGCATGAGTGGCACCATACAGTATATATCCACTTAAATTCTTACTTGAGTACTCTGCTACAAAGCTGAAGAACTAAAGACCACTGCAGACATAAGACGAGGGATGGTAGATTTGTCCCATGGCAGCAAAAAATTCTTTTTTAAATAGTTCCTTAGCTGTTCCTTAGCAGTGGGACAATCATATCTCTTTAACTGATTGGTATCTTACAATAAATACTTGTAACTATAAACATGCATTGGGATATATATTACTGAATTTTGGTATTGGACTCATTTTTATGGAAGCATATTGAAGATTAGTTTTGTGCAATCTTGTTATTACCTTCAACTGAGCTTGCCAGTTGTGTTGGTTGCAGTCATGGTGAATTATGGCAGTTGGCACCGTCTGTCTGTGAGTGGCTGTGCAAGTCCAGGGTGTGAGTGGTATTGATGGGGAACAACATATAAATGTTGTAGAAGCCTTCAGTTTGTGTTGAGTGCATAAAGAGATTTTCTTTTCTTGCATTCACTCCAAACAACATAACAGTGTTATCCAAATTGGCTTCTGCCAATTGATTTAGCTGATGATAATGACCTGAGTTGTCTCCCGAAACCATATGCAGGACTTATTTAAAACAAATAAACATTGTTTATACTGTATTTATAAGACATGCTGTAAATTCTTTATTAGAGTTCTTTCTAAGTAACTGTGTATCTGCATATGTATGTATGTACACACAGACAGTTTGTACTGGAGCTGCAAAGCCTTGATTTAGGGGGGAAAAACATAGCCAAAGACGCAAAGTCAATGCAGTAAAAAACACTACTGATATTTTGATTTCAAAACATTCTGTTTGTCTCTAGTGTATCCCCACTCTGTAGTTGTTGTTAAGAGCTATGACAGCTGAATCATTGCCTTGGTGAATATACTTTCTGTGTAATATCAGAGTATGACATAAACCTGGAGCCTTCCCCAATCCTCGGATATCTTGGACTACCAGTTCCCCCATTCCATCATTCTAGCCCATAATCCCAGAGGCAGTTGGGATTAGCTTGTTAGCTCTGAATAAAGCACAGAAGAAATGTCAACAAATGTTAAAAGTTGTATTGTTCTAGAATGCAACATTGGAAGAGATTAGAAACATAGAAGATGTTTTCTTGTTCAAATAAATTTGTTTGTCAATCAGAAAAGTCACCAACTATGACTATCTGGAGTGTAATAAGTTTATTTTCCCCCCCCGGTTAGAGTGGATGGGCAGGCACTCAATGTACTATTAGACTATTAGATAACCTAGTCCTACTAGAACTAAATATTTTTGTCATAGTTAAGAGAGAAAGGGCCTTTAGGTACACCCACAGTTTTTACATCTGGAAATGTTTTGAGTATGTCTATGGGGGCAAGATGAGGAGAGTACTGTATTAAGCAAAGAAACTGTACAGAAATATCAGGAAAACAGCGAAATGCCTTCTCAGCTAATTTACAGAATGTTCAATATAACTTTTTTTTGTGTCAGTTTCTTCAGGGAGCTTATGAGTGTGGAATATTACCAACTTGTGCTGAAGAATGAGTTCTGAGAAAATCTTTCCCTAGCTTGTGAAGAAAGAGCCCAAGGCTACAGTCATTCTTTTGGATTGTGACAGGAGTAGGAAAGCACTTTTCTGTTGACGTTTGGAGTTGGTGGTAGACATGAGACACTGTTTAAATCACTTGCTGCTAAATTAATTTCACCATCTATTTTAGTTTCATATTTATAGTATGGAAACTGCTTGCTACTATTTATTTCTGGGTGTCTTTACCTGTTTTTCTGACAACAATTTTAATTTAATAAAACATTTTTAAAAGTTTTGTGGGTCGGATTGCATAGTGTATTCATTTGTTTAAACCTTGAAATTGAAAATAAGAATGAAGACACATATATAGATCTATGGGGAGGTGCTATCAATTTCTTAACCTTCTGCTTGGTGGAAGTTTATGAGAGCTTGCTTTATAGATAAGAAGCTGTCTTGCCTAACTTAATACATGCGAATACTGTATAAAACAGTTTGAAACACTGGGTCAGGCAAATCATTTCTAAGTCAAACATTTATTTTGGGCATCCCATATGTTAATTTTTAGATGGAAGTGCTGAGAATGGAACCTTTTAGAGAAACCATATTATACCCATTTTAGATGGATTGCATTGACTGCTAATGCATTTCCAACAAGAGTTTAGATGCTGATGATCACTTTCAAAGCCCTAAATGATTTGGGATCCTAAATGCTTTGGGATATTAGAGGGAACACTTCTCTCTGTTCTGCTGGGCCCTCTATTGACATCACTGGGAAGGGGGTATCATTTGAATCTGCACGAGAGGACTTTCTCAGCTATAATGCTTCAATTTTGGAATGCCCTCTCTTTGGAACAGCATTGAGATCATTTAAATGCCAAGTTAAAACTTGTCTCTTCATCTTTGCTTTTGAAACTTAGTGAAAACTCGCCTGTTTCTATGTTATATTTGCAGGTTATATTTTGATAGGTAAGTTGTTTTGATTCTTTGACATTTTAAATTGTTTTGATACTTTGAAATGTTAAAAAAAAAACAAAATTCATAATTTATGCACTGAAATCTTCTGATATAGGGAAGAATAGCTGTATGTGCATGCATACATACATTATGGTATATGAAAGTCTAGCAGTACATAGAGCCAGTGTGGTGTAGTGGTTTGACTGTTGGACTACTGGACATCAGGGTTCAATTCTCTTGTCAGCCATGAAAACCCACTGGGTGACCTTGGGTGAGTTACACGCTCTCCTCATTCCCCCAGAAAACCCTGTGATAGGTTCGCCTTCGAAGTCGACATAAGTCAGAAATGACTTGAAGACATACAACAACATAGCTGTACATGCATACATACAAACCCAAGGCAACATTAATATCATTGAGCTATCCTATATGGCCACTTAGACTCCTTAACTCCAATACAAGTTTCTGATGTTCTGCTGTATTCATTCATTTATTCATTTATCCATAGGGTTCATCTTAAAGAAATTATGTAAAAAATATAATCTGGTCCATGCTTCAATGGGCCTAAACCCAGATGTTCACTTGTATACTGTTTCTAATCTAGACCCTTCGGCTTTATATCCAGTTTTCAAGACAGGGTCTAGAAGTCATATGTGTAAAGCTGAATCTGTATCTGTTGATGTAGCTATTCTAAAACAGTGTCTCATTAGTAATTAGAACACCACATTTTCTATCTGCATTACTCTGATTTGCTTACATTTTCAATAACACTTAGGTGAAAGGTAAATTCCCTCCAAATCCTTTTCCAGCACCCCTTGGCACAAGTATTGCGCAGATGTACGATGTGAAAATTGCCAATGATGCAGCGGCAGGCAGACTAGGCCAAGATGGTTTGGCATAGCATATGTCCAATTGAGCTGAAAACCACTGAATTCAGTACTGCTTAAATAAGATTTTGGGCTCTTTTTCTGTAGCAGAGAATTAAAGTCTCTTGGGGGAATGAAGCAGCAACTTCTTGATGCTGAATTTGTTTATTCCCAAGGAAGATAGTGGTAATGAGAGATGGTTTTAGCTTGCTAGTTAAAAAATGTGGAAATGCTCCTCTGAGGTAGTGCCTATGATCCCTGGGAGGATTATATATCTGAGAAGGCTTACATACCTCCAATTCCATGAAATTTAGACTGCCTTGTGACATTATTTGAGGTATAGATGCATATATGTTCAACTAGTCATATCTTTTCAAATACATGCTTATACTGTAGTCTTATGTGTTCAAATATGGTTTAGACAGTCTTATCTGTTACATGTGCACCACATTCCCCTGTTTTTCTCTCCCCAGCCTTTTTTTTAATTGTTCCATGTTACAGGTATATTTTATGAGTTCCTAAAAATATTTTCTGTTTTGAAGGGTAGAAGAATAAACCACTTGGGTTGAGTGGGAAATGTTTGATATTACAACACTTGCATTCTTGTCCAATTACTTTTTGTTGTAGCATTTTTTAAAATTCAGGCATGTTGACAGGACATTTCAGAGCAAGAAAGGAACAGCTGGATGTCATAAAAAGAGTCCCTGGGTGCATCTATGCTGTAGAAATAATGCAGTTTGACACCACTTTAACTGGCTCCATCCTACAGAATTCTGGGATTTGTACTTTTGTGAAACACCAGCATTCTTTGGCTTTGTTTTCACCACATAATGAATTCAATTTGACACTGCTTTAACTGCCATGGCTCAGTGCTATGGAATTATGGGATTTGTAATGTACTAGATATTGAAACTTTTCTGTCAAAGAGCTCTGGTGCCCCGCCAAACTACAGATCCCAAAAGTCCATGGCATTGAGCCATGGCAGTTAAAGGGATATCAAACTGCATTATTTCTGGAGTGCAGATTCCATAAGCAGGAAAGGCTCAAGACCTTGCAGAACTACAACTCCCAGGATTCCATAGGATGGATCAATAGCACTTACAGTGGTGTCAGACTGCATTATTTCTACAGTGTGGAGGCACCCTTTTTCATATTTCTGTCTTAGTTCTTGATCCCTCTGCCCCTTGTTCTTCTTTCCTGTATTCCTTTCCACTTCCAGATTTCTTATCTTCTTGTAATAAGTCACCATTCCAGAGGCAGCTTCTTGTGGCCTTACAGCTAAAGGAGGCAAAGAGGGAGATAGAGAAAGAGAACAAACCCAGTTGTTCTGCCTTGACACTCATCTTAAATATCTACTGTGATAACTTGGTTGCTCAGGAGTGCTGATTGGTCAGCAGCAGCAGCAGCTATCAGAAATCTGTGGAGGTCTGCATACATCACTGCAACTGAAACTTTTATCACCACCACTGCAGGAGAAAGACTTTCATTTGGCTGTGCCAGTCCAACAAAGTATTTTATTTATGTGTTTCCAAGCCCTTAAAAATTCTTTTAGGGTACATCAGTAGGGAGTTAATAGAAACTTTGAAATAGGAAAAATGCCTGTGGGTTAAGCAGAAAACCCAGTTGACTGAATTGAGCAAAAAGCTTGTAATGTTGTTGATAGGTCATTTGCCGAAGGGGGAGCTGAATGGATTGGATTCCATTCCTTCCAATAGTAGTTGCTCTTATTTATTTTATTTTATTTTACTGGAGAGGAGTTATTGCCTACTTCTGAAGGCTAACTAGAAATGTCATTCAGTGAGACTATATTAAAGAAGAAACAGATGATTTTTTAATTGTCAACTTAATCATTAATCAATATTGTTGAATTGTAAGATCTAAGCAACAGCTTCAAACAAGGGATTGATTTAAAGTGTGTGTGTGTGTGTGTGTGTGTGTGTGTGTGTGTGTGTGTGTGTAAGCAAGTAAATAAGTAATAGATACTCTTCTTCAAGGAATAATTTAACTGAAGGTTTGAAAGATTAGGTAATGTAGAAGCCTGACTGTACCCTGTCTTTGCTATACCAACAACAGAGATGAAATAGAAAGAATCTTAATCTTTTCCCAAATACTCTTCAAGAGAAGCAATTAAAAAAAAAGTCACTTCCTTAAAAGACTAAAATGTCTTAAGCACAAATGTGCTTCTCTACCTCCTTTGTGCTAAATGGATTATAGGATTTAATTCTGTGAGAAATTTTAAATGTAGATGGGGGCAACTTTTCACATCTTTTAGGTGGGAAAAGGGGATGGAATGTGATATCCGCATCACATTCTCATCAGATCTTTTGCATTCTAACTTGTATTTTTTCTTCTTGTTGTGCTTTTGAGAGAAGGAGGGCTATTGGATCAGGAATATAATCCCAATTGGAGTTTGGTCTTTATTACACTAATCTATAGTTATAAGGAAAAGGGGAGGATGCACATGGCTATCGTGGGCCAGGACATCAATATGGTTTCTCAGGATGTAACCTATATTACATAAACAGGTATTAATATTGAGCATATGATATGGATATGACATATGGTCTCCGTTCTTAGTTTGTTTCTAAATACATATTTGCTCTCAAATGTTGCTTAAACTTGCTGTTTGTTTGGTACTGGTAGGAAAGGAACTTGAATGGATTTATACACAGATGCCCACTGATGAGGAAAAGATGTTTTTAAGGCAAAATGTTACTTGGCAGTGACACAAACTGGAAACAATTTGATACAAGGTTAAATTTTGTTTAAAATATCCATTCCTTCCCTCTTTAAAGAAATGTCTGGCTGTATATAGTAGTAATGTTGTTGTTGTGTGCCTTCAAGTCATTTCCAATTTAAGATGACCCCAAGGCAAACCTATCATGAGGCTTTCTAGGCAAGATTTGTTCAGACAGGGTTTGCCATTGCCTTCCTTTGGGGCTGAGAGTGTGTGACTCACACAAGATTACCCAGTACTATGAGGTAAAATTTGAATGGGAGTATTGTCTAATTTTAGTTCTAATTTATTTTGTCTTGATAAAGTGGACATTGTTGGCTACTGTTAATTTTTCTGTCTTTTCTGTATAGAATCCCTGTACAGTAGTTTATTTTATTACTGGCAGAAATGTATTCAAGGCAAACAAAATTTGACTTGTTATATTATTATAGGAATGGAATGCAACCCAGGATTTCAATTCAGATAGCTGCCAACTTGATTTTGGATTCTTCCAAGTCTTTGGGGCCAATGCTAGTTGGACTTCACAAATGCCAGAAACCCAATTTAGAAAATAGATCTTTATGCATAAGCTAGCACCTCTTCCTGTGCCACTTGTTGGATTAGTGACTGCAGGCATATGTCAATTGTACATTTTGTGTGCCAGAATAGATCTCCTGATTTTGCTTCATGGGCTATTAATTTAATTTAATTTAATTAACATAATTTTGAATCACTCCTACTCAATGAATGCTCAAGGCAATGAACAATAAAACAATGAGAAGAGGGGCCCCACTTAGGCAACTTAGGGTGGGGAGGTATGTTCAGAGGTGACTGGGTTGTTGGTGCTGGGATGCAGAATGGAAAGCCAGAGGTAGGGGAGTGCCAGTTTGCTGAGGAACTGGAATAACTGACATGTTGTAAACTTCATCTATGATGCCATTCCCCGATGACTTCATTCATCCTAAGTGGCATTTGTCACCATTCCAAATTTCTTGCAAGTCATATGGTAAATAATATTTAAACATGCAACAGTGCCTGGAGCTCAAAGTCTGTTTCACAGACTGAGATGCTTGCTATCTCAAAATCTTGCAATAATTATACAATGGTAGAATCCTTTAATATTATACAGCTCATAATAATTGACATTTTATGCTCCAAGGATGCCAACCGGCACTGAAATCTCTGCACCTAAAACATATTTTTAAAAACTGTACTAGGTGTTAAATGGAAAAATGGTAAGTTGCCTGGTATGGGGAATGGAAGAGAGACAGTTTGAGTGTTGGACTATGACTCTGGAAACGAGGGTTCGATTCTCTGTTTAACCATAAAAAGCACTGGGTGAACTTGGGGAAGTCACATGCTCTCAGCCTCAGGAGAAGGCAATGGCAAACCTCCTCTTAATAAATCTTGCCAAAAAAATCTCATCATAGGATTGTCTTAGGGTCACTTTAAGTCATAAACAACTTGAAGGCACACAATGACAAAAACATGGGGAATTAGAGGAAGGAATCACTTCAGGAGGAACTGAAAGGGAAACTCTCACAGGTGCCTGTAGATTTTTCTTCATAGCATTGTCTGAGTAAAGCAAATATGAGATTAGGCGAAGCTATAGCTGACTACTCCATTTCTCCATTGCTGAGAAAGGGGAGTCCCTCTGCCCTGAAGACAGTTGCTTAGAGTCCACAGATAGAGGACAATGATGGCAGGTGTCCACATTCTCCCTTCTGAAGTACATGCTTCATTTAGATTCCCAGAGCCTGAAAAAAGCTCATGCGTGGTGTACTGAAATCCTGATTTTAAAATCTGGCCTCTCAGTAGTACGTTAAGAAATAATTTAGTACTGCCAGCTGAAGCAGTACATGAAAACTGTGATGGGTAAGTTGTCATATTGGACATACAATTAGAAATGCATTTTGAGACAGAATATTTTCATGGTGTTTCTCTCTTTCCAGTAAACACTCAGCTCTGTGTTAATATTTTTATTTAAACAGGAGCTGTATTGTGCCAGTTCCTCCCATCGCAGCCCTGCTTGGATGCTTGCTTTTGCTGCCTTTTCCCCCTTCTTTCTTGTTCCTTCGTTCTTTTTTTTTTCTTCCAATTCCCTCCTCCCCACCCTTGTGCTCTCTTTTGGCCAGGATTTTAACATATATCACAGGCTGGTAGGCTAAGAGCCTGGGACTTCCCCTCACCACACTTGGAGCCTTTGATCTTTTGCTTTGGAGGTAACATCAAAAGGATGGCTGAGAAAGACAGCCAGGCTGTGAAGTTCAACATTCAAGTTAATAGCTTGACTGAAGGTTGTGCTGCATTGCTAGAGCTGTAGTAAACATGGGCAATTCAGCAACATTTCCCTGGAAATTGACCCAAATGTTTAATATTAAAAAAAGCCTTCATTTGCATTTGGATGAATGACAGACACTTTTTTTTAAAAAATGAAATTTCTACAGTCGTGAACACTAGGCAATAAAGAACTCAGATAATTCATGTGGAATCGTAGGCATGGCATTTAGTGATCATAGCAACCTGCCTTGTCTAGATATTGTGCCTCAGTACCTGGCCCTCCTATTTACACAGATTGGTTGTCACGTTTGATATTTCCTCTCCCTCATCAATATGATCACAGTAGTTGAAAGTAGTCAGATGTGGATGATAGTAGTCAAAAGGTTTGCAACACATATCCAGTCTATAGCCCAGAAATGCTGAAGAAAACACACCAACAGGTTTCTGGATTTCTGAGAATTTCCCTGAGATTTCTTTTTTTAAGGGCACATTTCTAGACCTTCTACATATCAACAGTGGGAGAGAGAAAAGGAGAAGCTCAGAAAAAAGGAGAGAATCTTCAGCCTGATTTCAGCTTTTCTAGGAGAGCCAGTGTGACATAGTGGTTTGAGTGTTGGACTACAACTCTGGAGATCAGGGTTCAATTTCCTATTTGGCCATGAAACCCCACTGGGTGACCTTCGGTGAGTCAGACACTCTCAGCCCCCAAATGACTTGAAGGCACACAACAGCAACACTCAATTAGGCAGGCAAATATTCTCACCTGGTACAAGTTACTTTCCTGTGTTCTGAAATAAAGTGCAATATTATTATCTGTTGCAATAAAGCAGTGGTACTCAAAACTTTCTACTCTTGGGACCCCTCATACATCTACATGTAGATGTTGTGCGTCCCCCACTTGATGTAATATATGAATAAAAATATTTTGTTTATTTTGTGTGTCTATTTTCATCCACACATTTATGTATATTAATATTTTAACATTTTATAAGAAAGTACAATTGTTCAAATTAAAAGTTTTATTTCAGTAAATTCGACATCTAACTCAATGCATGTGTAAATTTTACACATAAAAATGTTGGGAAGAGGAAGAGAAGGGGATCAGGACCTCCCAAGACTTGTGACCCCCTTGAGCTATCCTCGTGTCCCCCCTATGGGTGCCATCCCACCATTTGGGAACCACCACAATAAAGAATGAGATTTTGCAAAATTTTGTTTGAATAATATTCAAGACTGTCTTTGTTAGGCAATATGGGCCAAGCCAGTGAAAGGCATCATGTACCTATGCATGTTATTATGCATAGGTCATATCTGAGTAGTAGGTCAGTGCATGAAAAAATGTTCACTGTTGTGCATTCTGAAAGTGTTTGAATTTCCTTGGGTTTCTTTGTCTTCTAAATGAAGGCCAGCAGAGTTAAAATGCTAATAATCTTTGTTCTTTTTGTTTACCTATGTGGATGACCAGAGGAAACCAGATGTTTGCTTAATGCAATCAGTTGACTTAGTACAAATCACAGGTACTTCTCCCAGCAGTGATATTTGTGAAGGCAGAGCAGTCAGATTTTCTTTCCTCCTACAGGTAACATTCTGTAAACATTCTATAAATTCCCATTATATTTCCCGAGGGAGTCCCCTTGCCCCAGTAGATTAGCAGCCATTAGATCTTTGAATATTCTTTACTAAAGTCTGGCATTACATACTTGTGAATAGTAAGCTCCTTATGTACAAGACTGCAGATCATGCTGCCAGGACCTTGTGTTCAAAGGTCTTGTAAGTCGAAAGGTCCCTAAGGTGACTGCCTGTGCCATGCAAGCAAATGTTTGAATATAAATGCCCCTATGAAGATAGCATGAAACACATAACTCTCTCTCTCTCTTTCTCTCTCTCTTTGTGTGAATGTCTGTGGTTTGTGTGTATTGCAGACTCATTTGTTTCTCATGCCCATTTTGTTACTGTAATATATTTTTTTCTATTAGAGAGTTACTATCTAATTATTATGAAAGAGTATGGGGTACGGGTTAAATTATCTTCATTTGTCATTTCACATATGTAAGTTATTTACTCTTCTAATGGATAGGTATTAACTCCTCACTATGCTTCACCTAGTCAGTTGTGCCTATGGTTTGAAAACTTAGTACGGACTCTTATAACACATAAGATTATAACATGTTATTAGACTGGAGCTGCTGCTTTACTGGCTGTTCAGTAAATACACTGGTATCTCTTGGATATGCCCCGAGGCACTGAAACCTGAGGCCTGCCCACATCTTGAGTTCTACTTTCCTGCTTGCAAACTGCCTCTGGCTAGTAGTGCAGTCGATTCCCCCCTCCTTCCCATTTCCTTTCCTTTGGCCTGCTAATAAAAAGATTTTCTTGTTGTTGTTGTTGTTGTTGTTGCTGTTTAAATTTAAAAAAGGTTGTACTCATATTTTCTCTCTCTCTCTCAATCTCAAGTGTAACACACACACACTTTCCTAATGCACATAGAATCCAAATTTTGGAAGACAGATATATAGGTACATAAGGAGCTAGACATACTGATTCCTTTTTCTTGTCACTTAATGAGTCAGGTGCTGATGCTGTTAGAGGTTTGCCATGAAATACAGACTGATTGTCCAGTAAACATCCCCCACCCCTGGTCACCATTTCATCTCATACACACTGATTTCTACTGTTGTTATCAAATGTTAATGGTGTGGATTACTTTGTGGTGGATTACTTTGGGATAGGAAACCGATGAGAACAGTTTCTGAATGGTTGTCATGATCATGCAACCAGCATATTTGGAGGAATTAAACTTTATTTGTTACCAATTCTGTTGGAAAGTATTTCCACCAGCATTCGGCTTTTCTCCTTTCATAAAGTGTTCCAGACCATTGCTAGATGACTGGCAATGTTTTTGGATCGACACATTTTTATTTTCTCTTTCATCTTGAAGCCCTGTTTATTTTATTTAACATGTATGCTCTTTACCAGTTTATTGCTTCTGAGAGTTGACAACTCTGCCAGTCATAGCTAAATAGTTTTCATTTTAACCTTTATGCGGTAGGGCTATTTTAAGGGAAAGTTACTTTAAAAATAAACAGGGACACTACAATTTCATTCCTGTTTTAATTGTGTGTGTTTGTATTTGCTCTCTTGTGTTTGTATAATGGCAAAATGCGAGCACTCGTTCGTCCTGTTTCCCACTCCTAAAAACCACAGTACCCTAATTTTAAAATAAAATAAAATCAATATCAAGACTAGCCTTGTGGATCGGCTGTTTAAAAACCAAGCTATACTTAGTAACAAATGTATCGTTTTAGTTTATTTTAAGATTTTAAAAATCCAGTGGCTCCTTAGATTACCTCCTTGTCACAGCCTGAGGGTTAGGAGTATTTGGCCCAGAGACTAAGACTGTGGGATAGTGGATTTGGTAGGCGTGACTTAGTGGTCGAGATGCCTGCGGTGCTGTTTTGTCTACTGGGGGAAATGTGGTCAGAGGTTCTCAGAGTCAGTGTGCTTGGCATTCTTCAGTCTGGTTACTAGAGAAGAGTTATTCACATTGCTGTCTCCCTCACCCACCCACCCACACCCTGAAAGAATTTGTCTCATAAAGTACCACAAATATTTGGCACAGGGAAGGAAATGTCCACAGGAAGTAAAATATTAAGGAGTCCCAAATTATGCTCCTTAACATGCTGCCCTCAGTATTTTGGTCATGGCATCTTTCTTTGGAGCACAGGTGAGGCCCAGGGAAAATAAAGGATTTTTTTAAAACCCTGTATAGCATCACTTGTTTAAGTGTGTGTGTATGGCTTTTAAAAAAAATCTTTAAATTTAATGTTTGTTGCTTACTTAGGCATCTCTTAGTCATTATTCTATTTTGATAGAATGGGAATAAACCAAAATAGTCATCTGCCCTTCATGTATTTTAGTTTGTGAACTTATCCATAAGATTGCCTCCCAAGGGGCAAAAGGACCATGAATAGCTTGATTTTTTACACCATCTTCCAATAAACATTTTTGCCTGCTCTTGTATTTAAAAATTGATCCTGATGTTGAAAATACACTCGTCCCCCTACATTTGCGTCTTTGATTTTTGTGGATTTGATTATACACAGATTTTATTAATATGTTCTCTCTAGGAATATCAAGGTTCTCTGGCACAACTCTATGGTCAACTTTAACCAAAAACCGCATTGAAGGACCTAGAGATTCCTAGAGAGAACACTCTGCTAGACATTTGCAGCTCCTCAAATGCAATTTTGTGGTCAATGTCTGGCAGATATTGACCACAGAGTTGCACTGGGGGACCTAGAGATTCCTAGAGAGGTGTTCTCTCAGGTAAAAACATAGTGTTTTTGTTATTTGCGGGGGTTTTTCACATTCATAGGGATCCTGTGCTCCTAACCCTAGCGAATGTGGAGGGATGAGTGTATTTCAAGAATACCACTGATTCCAGATTACTTGCTTTCAGCAAAATAGCAGTATAAACAACGTGCAGATTTCAAATTTCATTTCTGTTTTTAGCCATTTTGGTCAGATCCTTTTAGATGGACAAAAAGAAAAAGAAACCATTAACCTTCCCAAGTGAAACTCTCCCAATAGTTTATATTATTCTAAATGTGAATTGACTCAAATCCTGCTCTTTGTGTTTTGTTGGAAAAGGTTAGCACACATATTATCTGTGTCCCTTGCCCCCCAAACCAAGAGAGGTTGTTTTCTTGGACACTGCTGTTTGTATGATTTTCACCTCTCCCTCCCCACCAGTGGTTCATTTTCCTTCCCCTGTGGTTATTTTTCATTTGAAAGTACTGTGAAATAATCTGGGTTGTGGGGTGTAGGCACAGAGGCTAATGGTCTGTGTTGAATGACTTGGATTAGACATTTGTAGTGTCCTATCAAATCACAAGTGTGCAGAGATAGTTAACCATTGTGTGAGGATTTCAGCCTTCATTTTTACTTTTCTAATGGACAATTGAGACATTCAAGCTTATGGGTTGAAAGGAAAATGGGTGCAAGTGGTTTTGCTGGCCTCCCAGGCTAATGCAGTAGAAGAAGCAAATAGAGAGAAGGATTATTGATGGGGGAAACAACTGCTCCTGAATCCTGGGAGGGAATGTTTATTTCTCTGCTCTCTAGGAGGGATTTGGAAAGAGCTGTAATCCTGGGTTAGGAGTAATTTGTTACAGCAAGATGATACTTGAGTGGCAGGAGGTTTCTGGCTGAGGCAGCAAGATTTTTTTTCTTTCCAGGGGAGTAGCTGGTCTCCTTCGAAGGTCAGCCTGACATAAATCCCCCTCCCTCCCTGTTTCACAACCGGCAAAATTAACCAAAAGGACGCTTGACCTTTTTGCATCAACTTAGGGCATCTGTGCACATACATCCTCCCTCCCTTCACCCTCTCTCTTGTTAAAAAAAAGATTACAACAAAGAATGTGCACAAGAATGAGAACACAGTGAAAAGTTTAAGTTTTCTGCTGGGACTTTAGAAATATTCCCTCCTTCTCCTGTGAGACCAGAATGTTTCTGGCTTTTAATATTAGCTCAGCAATTTCCACACTTTCTCTTCACCCCTGTTTTACTGAGATGACATTTTCTGTGTTAAAACATTGTGCTTATGTTTCTATCTATCTTTCTTTTCTATTTATTAAAATGTGCTTCCTGACCCTGGGGGAGAGAGAATTTTGCAAGAATTTTGCAAGTTCCTGAACTTTTCTGCTTTAGTGTGTGAGTGAGATGTGCTGAAATCTTTGGAGCCAAGAGTTTTGAAGTAGCGCCTTGTTACATTGCAGGCCCAGTCACTGAGGAAGCCACAAAAGATGCGACAGGAAATCCAATATGAAATTTTCTGGGTTTACTTGGGAGCATCTTTTAGCAATTGTTTCAGAATTGCCATTTTAGCAGAAACTGGTAAACAGCAGAAGTTTGTGCAGCACTGTAAGAAAACTGGATTACCTCTGTTAATCTGTGTAGTACTGTATCATCAAAAGATACTGGTGGCACCGGTAGTCTTCTAAAGGTTTTTTTTTAAAAGAAAGCAGATGAAATAACCAATGAAGTACTTCTCTATCACTGTAAAGTATTATACCAATGACAGTAATAGCAAAAATAGAAAAAAGTTTGTATCTGTTCTCTTCTAGATTCTGTCTCTTGACTAAATCTAATCAACGATTCCCAAACAAATATTGTCTGGAAAAATACAACTTTCATTTGCTTGTTTATCAAAGGAAGGATAGAAGATATTGTAAAAGACTAGAGTAGGGACAGACAGACTCTTGAACCTGCAAGGCTACACATTTTTGGCTCCTCTGGAGCTCCAGAGGGCCTCACAGATGGCATTTCAGACAATCGGAAATGATCTTGTATCACTTTCTGGCCACCTTGCATGCCATTCTGAGGGTTCATAAGTGCTGTTGTTATTTTGCAGTTTTTGAGTAACTTCTTTCTCAGAGGTATACTGCAGCAGCCTTCTGAGGATTTAAAAAAAAGTGTTTTAGCACAAAAATTATTTTGTCAGGTACCATACATCAAAAGAGTCATGGACAGAATAGGAAAACTGGTGAGGAAACACAACCTCCAAATGGTTTACAAACCGACCAAGAAAATTCAGCAAATGCTGTGCTCAGCAAAAGACAAGAGAGACCCTTTCACAGATGCAGGAGTTCACCGCATACCATGCAGCTGCGGACAAGTCTACATAGGGACCAACAAACATGGTGCTCAAGCACGAATCACAGGGACCACCTGAGTCAGCTGGAAAAATCAGCAGTAGCAGAACTCGTTATAAACCATCCTGGGCATAAAATGTTGTTTGAAAACACTGAAATTCTGGACCATACCAACAACTGTTAGGTAAGTATGCACAGAGAAGCCATTGGAATCCACAAACAACTGGACAACTTCAACAGGAAAGAAGAAACCTATAAAGTGAACAAAATTTGGCTACCAGTCCTGAACAACAGCAAAATCAGGACTCGGGAAATGCAAATGGAAACCACTCAGGGTCAGGGGTTTTCCCAGCAGACAATAATAACTAATTAAGCAGATACTAATCCTCTTTGCATATCCTCCCACCCTGAGGCCATCAACAACAGAACAATACACAGATTAACATGGAAATCACTCCTCCCTGCCTTGGGTCACAAAGTGTGTGTGTGTGTGTGTGTGTGTGTGTATACCCAACTCTCTTCCATGCCAGCATTCTCTGAAGATGCCAGCCACTAATGCAGGTGAAACACCAGGAATAAACTCTTCTAGAATATGGCCACATAGCCCGAAAAACCCACAAAAAACTGTTTTGTCATAGCAAAAAGAGAGAGAGAGAGAGAAGAAATAGAAAAGAAAATGGAGAAGGTTCACTGGTCACAGGAGGATTGGTGTGGGTCCAAAGGATCACACTAGATCAGGGGTAGGCAACCTTTTTGGGCCGGGGGCTGGGCCCAAAGAACGTCGCACGAGACTTTGGCGACATTTTGGGCGAAAAAATGGTGGCGCCCAGCGCAGCTTTTTGCTGCTCTGGGCACCATCATTTTTTTCGCCCAGCGGCGGTGGCGGCGGTAACCGCCCCCGGTGGCCACAAGGAAGGCCTCCGGGGGCTGGATCTGGCCCGCAGGCCGGAGGTTGCCGACCCCTGCACTAGATCTATTAGAGGGCCATAAGGGGTTCACTACCACACAGTTTCTGCCCATTTAGATTTTGATGTTTGCAACATCATAATTAGAGACCACTTGCTTCTTTCAGATTAGCTAAAGAATACTGGCAGGATTTACAACTACTAATAAGCCTTACTTCATGCCTTTTCTTTTTTTTATTTTTTGTCATCTTAGTGGTTTAGCAATAAATGGTTGATAACATTTATATTTTTGTAAGATGCAATATGAATCCTTACCTTTCCAAGGTTGGTGGGGGGAGGAACACCCTGTCCTTTGCCATTTTAAGTGTTTGCTTTCCCACCCCTATGATGACAATTTAAGTTTTTAAAGACAGCTTTTCCTTTTTACATTTTGGTTAAATGCCTGTACTGCAGCTACTCACTCAAAACTACAAGGTTGTGAGTTCAAGACCAGCAAAAGGGCTCAAGCTTGACTCAGGCTTGCATCATTCCGAGGGCGCTAAAATGAATACCCAGATTGTTGGGGGCAAAGCTTACAGTTGTAAACCGCTTAGACATCTGGAGATGGAAACCTATGATGCTCTAAAACAAGAATTCTCAACTTTCAATCCTTCAGTTTTGGACATAAAACTACCAGATTCTCTAACCACTGGCCATGCTGGCTGGGTCTTCTGGGAGTTGAAATCCAAAAAATTTGGAAGATCAAAGTTTGGGAACGACTGCTATATAAGACTCTAGAGAAACAATAATATTGTACAGTGGACCCTTGTTATACGTTGGGGTTAGATTCCAAAATCACCCATGGATAACAAAATCTGTGGATGCTCCAGTCCCATTAAATATAATGACATAGCAAAATGGTGTCCCTTATAAAAATGGAAAATCAAGGTTTAATATTTGAAATTTATACTTTTTTTGAACATTTTCAAACCATTAATGCTTGAATCAGTGTATAAAAATCTGTGTATAAGAAGGGCCAACTGTATTATGAATTCCTCTTGTTCTTGACGGTGTCAACAATGAAGACAGTGATCAGGACCCTCATCATTAGCATGAGCTAAACCTTTGCATAAGAATGAGAGAGGTAAAAATAATCTGAGATTCATTTTAAGGGGCCTGTATCAGAACCATCGTAAAACTTGTTTTATTATTCATATTTGAATAATAAAAGAAGTTTTAAGAAGGTTATAATACAGCCCCTTTCTAATGAATCCCAGATTATTTTTACCTCTCTCATTCTTATGCAAAGGTTTAGCTCATGGCAATGATAATGGTGCTGATCATTGTTGTCACTATCAAGAACAAGGAATTATGAGTCCTAGAAAACATATATGTAAAATATTCCTTCCCAAGGTCTTCATAAAAAGAAGAATCTAGAATAGGGGTAGTGGATATAGTTTACAATGATCAGACTAGTTTCTGTTCATTCTATGAGCCCTGATGGCGAAAGGAGCCCTGGTGGCGCAGTGGTTAAATGCCTGTACTGCAGCCATTCACTCGAAACCACAAGGTTGCGAGTTCAAGACCAGCAAAGGGGCCCAAGCTCGACTCAGGCTTGCATCCTTCCGAGGTCGCTAAAATGAGTACCCAGACTGTTGGGGGAAAATTAGCTTACTTGCTGTTCACCGCTATGATCTTTGGAATAGTGGTATATAAATAAAACAAATTATTATTATTATTATTACCAGGCATCTCCATTTTCAGTGCTTTGGGATAGGAACATTATAATAATATACTGCAGGACTGTCAACAATTTTAAGTGCTCTTAGTTCTTTTTCCTCTTACCATCCTATTGCAGTCCTTTGACTGTGGTGCCAAGGAAGCAGAAAACAGATAGATTTTCCCCTGCACCATTCATTTGAACTCCCTGGCCCCTGGTATACATGCATCTGAAATACTATAGGTAACATGTTGCTATGACACATGTCATTTTCATACAAATTTTAAGAAAAGAAAAGAAAATACAGAGTGCAAGAAGTAAAGGAAAGCAAATCACTTTCTCTCAGTTTGAACACTCACCCACCCTACAATACAGCTATCTCTGTAAAATGTTGCAGGTTTCTTTACAAATGCTACCATTATTCTGTATGCCATTTCCATTATATTCAATCCAAATCTGCCAAGCAATAAAGAAATGGAGATTCTGTCTCAAAAAAGCATATACCAACATTTAAACTGGCATAACACAAAGAAGCATATATCTATTCATCAGAAAACTGACAGGTATAATTTCCTACAGTAAGGGATGCCATCCAGTTTGGACATACCAAAATGAATAAATTATAGTTTGTTAATATTAAACAGTAGTCTAAATGAAACACACACAATCAAATTTCCGAATTGAGGTTTGAATTAGAATTCAGTGTGAACTAAATTACACAGTTTTCTTAACCACTGGTTTGTGATCAAAATTGACTTTGGGGTGTGTGCATACCCCTAATTAAAATCTTTTTTCCCCCCACCAACCAATTCATTGGAATTTGCTCCTGGGAATCAGATAGTCTGCATTTTGAGAGGCAAAGCAGAAAAAGACAAAGGATTAGAGACACTGAGGTCCAAAACATACTGCAGAAATAATCCTGTTTGAGAATGCTTTAACTGCACTGGCTCAGTGTTAGGGATTCCTGGGAATTTCAGTTTATTGTGGCACCAGAGGTCTCTGACAGAGAAGGCTCAATGTCTCACAAATCTACAGTTCACCAGGATTCCCTAGAATTAATCCAGGGCAGTTAAAACAGTCTCAGACTGGAAGATTTCTGCAGTGTGCTTTGGACCTTATAGATCTATCATTTCAGGTCTTCAACTCCAGCATCCAGTGCCAAAGCTGGAATTCTGGCAGAAAAATTAGGCTTGATGATGGTGGTGGTGGTTATCATTTTCCTGTTTCTACTTTTTATCTTTGCAGGCATTTGCAAGTTGGAGGGCCCTCTTCCTCATATTTACATTTGGTCCTGAAAGAATAGAATTTCCTGCTATTTTATGTAGGAGGAAGGAAAGGATTTACCTCTCTCCAGTAACAGGACAACATTGTCTTTTTTAAAAAATGAATAGATGCATTCTCCTGCAAGAATAAACCTGAGAAGGCAATTACACATTCCCCTCCTAATATATGCTGTGTAAGGGCTGTGATGTAACCCTTCCTCTGCCAAAAGAATCTTCCCCTTCTTCAGTTTCCAAACTAATACCTAAAGTATTGTGCATGGACGATGGGGCAATTACTTGGCAGTTCATTCCATTGTGCAAGCGTTGTTGTGGAGAGGATTGCTGCTGCTGCTGCTACGTAATTCCATAGCACTGCTTTCTCTTTCTCACTGTCTCACCATCTGGATTGAGTTAACTCACTCGGCAGTAGGACTGAGTCTCATTTCCTCCAACCAGTAATGTTATATAGGCAGTGATCCTGGCCTGCCCTAACATAATTGAAAATTATGTGTATTGTAGACTTGCAGCGCTGAAATGTAGACTCGTAAAAAACTGGGGCTCAGGTAGCCTGTGGAGATTGGATTTGGCACACAATGAAGCTTTTATGTAAAATAAGACTTATAAGCCACCACATTAATATTGTATTATAGCAATGATAATTCTTGGTCAGAAAGACTTTGAGGCAAGCTTGAAGCTGTTGAACAAAGCAAATGTTTTATTCTTTATCAATAAAGCAAGGTCTTTTTAGTAGGAAAGAGCTAAAATGAGGTGGGGATGGAATGACTGAGGTATTCATGAACATTCCTTCTCACTAAATGAAGCCCTGGCTTTTTTGGGGGGCGGGGGCTTCTGTTTTAAAAGATATTTTAAAATGCAAATGGTTTGTTGTAGAGAAGGCATCATCTTTCAGATACATTAAGTAGACTCATATCTGGCATTCACACAATAATGACAGCAGTGTTTTGTTTTAAGGTTTTGGTTTAGGTTTTTTTGAGCTTGAAAAACCTCCTTCCTGGACTATAATTCCCAGAAACTACTAGTCATCTTGGCTACCAGGGAATTCTGTTTTTGTGATCTATCATCCATCCAAGAGCCAGCATGGCATAGTAGTTTGAGTGTTAGACTATCACTCTGGAGATCAGGGTTTGATTCCCTGCTTGAGAATAAAAACTCATTTGATGACCTTGGGCAAGTCACAGTCTCTCAGCCTCAGAGGATGGCAATGGCACCCCCTCCCAAAGAAACATGCCAAGAAAACACAATGATAGGTTTACCTTAGGGTTTCCATAAGTTCAAAATGACTTGGGGGCACACAACAACAACAACAACCCCCCCCAATCCATCCATCCATCTAAAATATACTATCCTGTTTCCAAATTCTGGCTTTCTGCTGCTCCAATAGGTCTCCTTCTCCCCGACTTTCCTTTTTTATCTAGTCCTAGGAATAATGGGTGAATAGAAAGATTACATTTATAACTTGTAGGATCTAAAATTTCCACTGCTTATATCTAGAAACATCTGAGCATAGTGCTGGTCTTTGACCATAATAAACGTTTGTATTGTTATCATATTGAAGTTGCACTGTTCAGTGGCAGGATGGATTGGGGCTCCACGTTACAAATATGTTTTGAGGATCTCAGCTTTTATTCTTTTTTAAAGTTCAGGTTTGAAACAGTTTATGCCATTGAAGATAGGCTTGAAAGTATGTGACTAGCAGCTATGTATCCAGAAATGGGACTTTTATCAGATTTTCCAGTGAGCAAGAGGCTGATTTCATCTCACATACACATAAGAAACAAAACTAGAAGAAAGCTAAAGCACTATATAATTTGGGTTGATTTCTTCTTTATTACTAGACTAGAATTTCTGTTAGTTCTGACACAGTGGTTTGAAAGCAAAAATAAATAAATAAATAAATAAAAAATTGAAACCTGTTAAAGAATTTTAAAAATTGATTTTTAGGGGTGGAAAAAGTCTCAGCAAATAGAGACTCGTGTTATTCATATAAAATGATTATTTCTGAGGAGGATGAGAGTAAGATTCTTTTTGGCAGCTGAAGTTACATTTAGACACAGATCTGATTAGTTTGTTTCTGAGAAGCAAGAGGGGAACTGAGTTTCTATTTTTGCTAACCTGGCATCTGGCTACTCTGCTAAGGCTCCCAGTAAATATGTATTCCATTGTGTGACATTTACTGAAGTACTTCTGCATTTAAATTCTCTTTAGTGAACTGCATAAAATGTCATTCTATTTAAGAAGGATACTTTTTGCACCCTCCTTAACCCTGGAGTTGATAGTCACTTCAGCCTCATTTTAGCAGCAGCCATTCTCTTGAGAGGTCAAACATGTGGTGAATAGGTTCATACTGAGAACTTGGGAAAGTAACTGTCTTGGACTCCAACACCTTAAATCTCCTCAGCTGGGAGGTGTAACCCCAAAGTTATTTTCGCAAGCCTTGCTGCTGTTTATGCATCTGTTTGAATGCCTCTTCTTATTACAGCAGAACTGACAAATACAAATCTAGCCTGTATGAAATTATCTTAAACTAGCCATCTCTCTGGTCTGATAGTATTATTTGTGTGTGTGTGTGTGTGTGTGTGTGTGTGTGTGTGTGTTTCATGCATGTGCTTGCATTTTTGTGCGCGTGTTTTGCAGAGATTGTCCAGCCAGTAAAGTCTGGTAAAAAAGCTTCCCTGGTGTTTGGGCTGAAAAGTGGCTGGGTAAATTCAGCACATTCTTTCTTAGTGGGACCTGTTTCCTGTCTTAATTCTGAACCCTGCCTACTGACCTCACAAACCAGAATAATCCTTGGCTGCTATTGTTGGAGGCAGTGAGCTGTACCCTATTCCTGCTTGTGTATCATGAACAGGATTGTTTACTGAGTCTCAGTTTCATGGCCAATCCAGCCAGTGACTTATGCAAAGTCATTTAAGGCTGGGAGGTTGCTTTGGTGTCATGGGGCCACATGCTCTCCAAACCTTTTATAGCTTATGCTGATGGACAAGGAGGAAATGATTCTGTTAGACTAACGGAATTCAAATTGTGACAGTCTTTGAGAGCAGCATATACCTGATCGTGTGTATTATTGTTACTGCTGATGAACTATTGAAATGTCTATATATTAATCAGAAGTGTCTGGCTACCCTGTGTTAATTTCCTTTCAACTCTTATTTCAAACAGTGTTGTAGTCTACAGCAACAAATGTTGAAACTATGCCCCCCAAGGGCTTTATAGTTGATGGCTACTTCACTTATTGCAATTTTAGGCATCTATCAACATTATTTTACATGTCTCCTGGAAAAGATGACGATTGAATACAACAGAGAAATGTTTGGAGATAAGTGTATCGTGCAGCGGCCAGAGTATGTCTTACATTTGACGATAGCAAACCTGAGTTTTCCAGCAGTGATATATTTGACATAGAGCTGCAGCTAAATCTGGCTCCCTGACAAGTGTCTATACCTGCTTCTCACAGTTTTGCTTTATGTTAAAGTAGCTCAGATGCACAGTAAAAAAAAAAAAAAAAGAAGATTAATGTAGAATGCAGCCCATTTCTGTCAGGGAGACAGAATTAACTGAGGCTTCCTGTTGAGGATGTACGCTGTGGCAAATGATGGTTGATTTATGCACAGTAAGTGAAATGGCACAGAGTCGGGATTATGACTTAGGTTTCAAAAACTGAAACTGAATACTAGAGCCAAGCCATTCCCAGTACCAGTCCCTTAAAAGAAGGAATGGTGGTTGAAGTAATGCCCATCATGTATGTAGCTTCAATTTTATGAGGAATTTTTAAAGCAGTCATTTTTCAGCTATTATTCACTACAGCAAATAATTTTCAGGTTTAATACAGGATTAGCAAGTGCCTTTAATAAAAAAAAAAGTATAGTATTAAGTGGATTTTCCAGTTCTGGGACACAAAGAGTATTTCTGTTTATTCATTTACGGTAATGATATATATATTCTTTTTGCCCAGTCTTTTGTTCTTTTCCATGTTATTTCAATATTTCTGCAGAAGAGATTTACCATAACATTCCATGTGTGGAAGATAACACTGACATTGCCCTTTACGCCCCTTTTTATTAAATTGTATGAAAATGTTTACTTGCACCACTTTAGTTAAACCCAACCGTGAAACAAAAATATTTCTGTGGGATTTGTTTTACCTTTGCTTTGTTTTTGGTCCTAGTTGTTGCATACATTTGGGTTCCACCTCCTTCCCCGTGTTACCTAATGTTTGTTTATTTTTGAAACTTTTTGCTTTTCTTTTCTGACCTCATTTTTCTTTTTTCCCATTTTTGTTCCCTCCATCCAGTATCTCCAGATGAAATGGCCACTGCTTGATGTTCAGGCAGGGAGCCTACAGAGTAGGCAAGCTCTCAAGGATGCTAGGTCTCCATCTCCAGCACACATTGTTGTAAGTAAATTAAGAAGCATGTCTTTTTGTTTGTATGTGTGTTTTCTTGGGGGTAGGGGATGGGCAGTGGTTTAACAAGTTTTGTTTATCATTCCATTTAATTCTCCAGATATTCGTATGATGACATTTTGGGTATACATTCTTAGCCCCCCCCCCCCCTCCCCCGGTCTTTTGTCCATTACTTCTCTCTGTTCTGTTTTAAACGCTTAGAACTTTTGCTATAAAATTGTTATGAGTTTTGTCATCTAGTTAAGCTTAAAAAAAAGGTTGGGAGAAAAAAACATTTCATAAGCTTCTTATTTCCATTTTTATTGCAAGAACTTTTAACTCCAATGAATTTTTAAAAAATACTTCACTTTTTGGAGCATTGGGGATTGATAGGAGACTGTGTACAGTCAACCCTCCTTATTAATGGATTTTTAATCCATGGATTCAAGCATCCACAGCTTGAAAAAAAAAGTATAAATTCCAAATATCAAACCTTGACTTTGCCATTTTGTATAAGGGACACCATTTTACTATTCCCTTGTATTTAATGGGACTTGAGCATCTATGGATTTTGTTATCCTTGGGGGGGGGGTCTTGGAACCAAACCCCAATGGATAACAAGGGCCCACTGTACTTGTATCCTGCCTTGAGAGAAAAGCAAGCTATACTGCATCTGAACAGGGTTACAGTCTGAAAAACATTAGGATTTTATTTTATTTTATTTTAAAGTAGAGACATTTTTATGTATTATGTATTCATTCATATGTACATCTTCACAGGAATTGGGGGAACAGAATGACAATTAAAACAATTCTTAACCAGTTCTAAAGCATAGTTCATTTATGTGTTTAAGATAGCTACTAGAGTGATAAAACCCATCTATGGGAACAATTGTTTGAGAAATGCCTAAATACCTAATAAATCAATGTGTTTGTGCTACAGTGGTACCTTGTTTGTAACTATTTTTTTTAAAGAAGAACATTTTAAGGACATTGGCCACGTGTCATCTAACACTTTCAAGTGAAACTAATTTCAGAGTAAGAATACCCAGTTCTGCCCATTTGAAAGCAATGGAGATTTTGAAATGGTTAATCTGTTCTGGGCAGATGTGTGCCTTTTGTTCAGCTGTGCTGATAATCTCTGGAAGATAGTTCCTGTCTCAGACATCACATGAAACTGTAGGCTGAGAAACCAGGGCTTTCCTCTGCAGCCAGGTGGACAGGGGAGGTGAAAAGAGGATGAGAGTATGTTTGGACTAGTGCTTCTTCAAATGGCAAGAAACTGTGGCTTGTTGAAGCAAATGGTTATGCTTGAATTTTTCCAATTTATGGCTTTATGGAGTATATTTTTAAAATATGTTGCTATCATTATATTTCATTTATTTGATTTTTATAAATTGAAAAAAGTGAGTACTGTAGAAAACAATACCAGTTCTGGATTTAATGAAAAAGTATTAGAGAGAACTATTTTAGATTTGTAGCTGATCAATTGAATACCGACATTGGTCATTACAGAAAGTTCCTAACTTTGCATGTGTCTTTTTTTCTTTTTGTAGTAAGGGTGTACTCAAAATCTTTTCTGCATGGCAGACAGGGTAAAAATGTGTACATAAATGTGCTGGCTTACAGTATGGCAACCTGAGGCTGTTGTCTCTCTGTGCATAGTCATTCACTAACACTGACTCGGCACAATTATCCTGCTGTTGCTAGGAGTATGAGTAAGCTCTGCATATGAGAAAGGCTTGCATTTTTGCTGAATAGAGCTGAAACCAGAAACCATACTGCCTATAGTGGCATGATGAGAGGAAAAGAGGGTAGATTCTGTAGACTGTGTAACATACCCTTTTCTGGCCAGGGAAGGCAAGGAAGGAGAAAAATCACTGAGTCACATGGGAAAGGACACAGATTCAGAAAACGACCTTGTTCCAAGGCCTTGTGGGTTAGTGGACTGCCCAGTGTATCACATTTATTCCATGGAGCTGACGTTCCCCACCCATTTAGCTAATAAGGCATTGATACTGTGAATCTAGTAAGTGTACTGATCTGTTAGCATCTTCATTTCCCTGGAGTGCATCACCTGCAGAGCAGACTTTGGGGTAAACAGGAAGCTGGAAACAATTGGAAGATGACTGTGAGCAGTGGGGGAAAAATTGCTTCATAATGGTAGTGTGGAAGAACCAGTGGTTCAGGGATGAAGACTTCACATTTCCTTGGGAATTTCCATCATTTGATAGATAAGTTCTTAATCAAAATCAAAGGAAAGCCTTGTTAATAGTAAGCCACATCATGTCTCATATTGGGGAGAAAGCATCATATAAATCAATAGTAAAACAAATAATAGTATTTACTGTATTCCTTCCTATAAGAATCAGAAACCAGCTTCTTCCTGGACACCCTTATGTGAAAGGAGTCATTTTTCTCTGTCTGGTATAACTCGGTTATCATGAGAGAAGCACTAAGTTCTCATATGGAATAAGTAGTAGTTCTTGATGTGGAAGATCTTCAAGAAAGTTCTCAGTTTTCCTTTCTAATGTGCTATTCAGATGTCTTAGAATCTTTTAATTTTAGGCATGTTACAGACTGCCCGTTTGGGGCGGCCTGTATCTGGCCCTTTCCCTACCAGATCGGGGCCTCAACTGCCACAGCGGCAGCCTCTGAGGCCCCGATCCGCCGCTTTCCAGGCTGCGGGGAAGCGGCGAAAGGCCGCTTCCCCGTGGCCTGGAAAGGGGTATCCTTGGGGCTTCATGCCCCAAGGACACCCGACGGTGGCGGGGAGGAGGAGAAAGGGGCTGCTTGGCCCCTTTTTGCCTTGCGTCGCTGGCACAGCCGTATAAAGGCCGCGCCAGCGATGCAAATCCTAGAAGGAGCTCCGTTTCAGAGCTTCTTGCTGCACCGCGAAAGGGGTGCCCTAGGCGCCCTTGTGCGGTTTGAGGACATCATGTCCACGGCGCCCCGTTTGGAGGCGGCGCGTTCGTGACACCCTAATGGCGGCACCCATCTAGAATGGGTGCCACCATTTTTTTCGTACTGTGTATGTACTAGGGTTGAGAGCGTCTGGAAGAGACGTCCCTGGGCAACCCTAGTACATACACGGTACATACTTTAGGCGCCTTAGTTTTATTATCATTTTAAGAACATGGAAGAGAAGCCTGTCTCAGTGAAACAAAAACTTATGTATTACAAGTATATTTTCTTTTTAATGGCAAAACTGTGCAAAACATTAGACTTCCAGAGATGTTCTTTCCTTTACAAAATGCTTAATCCCATCGTTGTGCTTCATTCTCCACCCTTATGTGCATTGTGCATATTGATAAAAGATTCCATAGAAATATAAGGTATAAATGGTTCTTTAGAATTTATAGTTGAAACAGGATCTATCATTGTGGTGCCTGAGGCTTTTTGGTACCAGTACTTGTGTTTCTTTTAAATTGTTAACACTGAATATAAGAAATCTTGCTCTTTTGCACAAGTCTGTATGTTGTTATGCAATGAATAATGAACAATGCACAATCTTCTATTTATTCCATCAGTTAAAAGCTGAATATTCTCTTACAAGTAAGTATTCTAAATGAAAATGATTGCATATTATCACAGGATTAGAAATTCCTAATATAGCCTTTTGGGGTATTTTTTGGGGGGAGGGGGTATTATGTATTTATTTATTTTTGCTAAACCAAGTTTCAAGTTTCCTTATGCCTGAATAAAATCATGCCAGGCCAAAAATATTGTTGTCCAATAAAAAACAGATACACCCCATACAAAACTTCAGAACATTTCAGAGATTCCTCTGATTTAACTATGGTGAAGACTTTTGAAACCTATGTAAAATTTATCTTAGGGTGTGTTTACAATGGAGCTATACTGGATTCACCTGAATTCAGAAACAAGCTGGAATGAAATGGGATTCTTCAAAATGGGTTGATTCCCAAACAAGAATATACCTAAAGATATTTTTTCTTAGCGATTTCAGTTTAGAAGAACCCAGAGACATTATATCTGTAAACAATGATGCATTTCTCTCTATTCTCTTTGGAATTCCTGGTGGGCAGAAAACTGGGTAAAAATACAATTACTGTTACTAAAGCTATAAAGCAGATGGTGCAAGGTAGAGAGATTTAGGATGGAGAGAAGGCATGTAGTTTTTACCAGCAACTCTACCTTCTAATTAGAGGCTTTACCAGGGGTCCCCAAACCTGTGCTTTCAAGCAGGGATATTAAAATAATAAATTCTAGGACTGATCCAGTGTCCAGTGTGCTTTGGTAATTTTGCCCCTCAACAGCTGGACTAAAGTAGTATAGAGTCTATATTACTTGGGAGTGTTGAACACCCTATGTTTTCTTGGGTGATACTAAAGTTTCTTTCCTCCTTTTTCTGCCACTATGTGTTCAGTGTCTATCACCCGCACTGTCATGCTTTCTATAACTTTGATGCTAATTGAGCACAAACCAAAGAACAGCCTTATACAATCAGCCCTTCTTATACACGGGTTTTAAATCCACGGATTGAAAATGTTCAATAAAGTATAAATTTCAAATATCAAACTTTGATTTTCCATTTTTTATAAGAAACACCATTTTGCTATGTCATTATACTTAATGGGACTTGAGCATACATGGATTTTGTTATCCACAGGGGATCTTAGAACCAAACCCCAGCGTATAACAAGGGTGCACTATACTATTTATGTAATTTATCATACATAACTCCTACATATATCCACCTAATATTTTTGCCTATGTGACATATGCCAATTTTGCAGATATTGCAAAAAGAAATTAAAAACAAATGAAAGGGGGGGGGGTTTAAGGGAAAGCAGTTCACCCTCCTCCCATTTGAATGCTATTTCTTGGCAGTCCCCGATCCAAATAATATACAGACCTGACCCTGGTTAGCTTTGAGTACAACTTAGGGGCTGTACACACAGCCCCGAAGGGGTGGCCTGGAGCCGCCCCTGTTACAGCCAGATTGCGGCTGCGGCAGCTGTACACCGTGGCCCCAATCTGGCTTTTGCTGCTTTTTGCGCCCTGCAAAGGGCATGATAGCTGCATTGCCATGGCTTGGCGGCACTCCTTTTGTGCTGTGTTGTATGTACGCAGCGTCAGAGGAGCGCCATGACTCTGCCCTGGGGGCGGAGCTGGGGCATGCATCGTGGAGACGCTTTGCCCCGATTCCACCCCCAAGCCCGCCCAAACGGTCAATCTGCACAGCTCCTAAGCTAATAGTTCCTCCACCCATGAAACCCTATGAAACACAATGAAAAAACAAAATAAACCCATCCCCCGATATATAAAAGTTGCTCTTCCTCAGAATTCCCTGGACCTCTTCTTTCTCTAAGATTAATCATTTTAGAATGGGAAACTGTGGTGAAAATCTCACCCAATCCTGTTAAAAACAAACAAACAAAAAACCTCTAGAAAATTTATCCACAGTTCTCTTTAAAAAGAAAAATATGTAATAGAAAATTTCTGAAACTTAGGGTGGGTTACAGACCGCCGAAAAGCGGCGGCCTGCACCCGCCCCTTTCCTGGCCGGATCGGGCCCTCAATGGCTAGAGCGGCAGCCGCTGAGGCCCCGATCCACCGCTTTCCAGGCTGCGGGGAAGCGGCAAAAGGCCCCTTCCCCGCAGCCTGGAAAGGGGTGTCCATGGGGCTTCAAGCCCCAAGGACACCCTGCGGCGGCGGGGAGGAGGAGAAAGGGGCCGCTTGGCCCCTTTCTCCTCTGCGTCGCTGGGCGCAGCCGTCTGAATGCTGCACCCAGCGACACAAACGGCAAAAGGAGCTCCATTTCAGAGCTCCTTTTGCGGCCGGGGAAGGGGCGTACTATGCGCCCTGGTGCGGTGTGACAATGTCACGTCCGCGCCGCCCTGTATAGAGGCGGCACGGTTGTGATGTCATAATGGTGGCAGCTGTGTGGAACGGCCGCCGCCATTTTGTGTACGCTCCGCGCGTGCTAGGGTTGGGGGTGCCTAGCTACAGTGTCCAGAAATTTTATTCAGTTCTAACCACAACAACAGTAGTAGTAGAAGCAGCAGCCCCAGCAGCCACCACCATTTGTTTCTTTCCAACTATAGATGTTGAGTTATGAAGCTTTGGATTTCTAAAGTGAGAATCAGAGTCATGCCTGATTCGAATAAGGAAGTCTCCAAATTGGTCTGACACAAAGTAGAAAGTTATGGGCAATTTCTCGGGTCTATGCACAACTCTGTTTTGTAGTATATGACTTCCCTTCCTTTCTATTGTGTAATGAGCATATTATAAAACTAGGTTGAAACCTTAGGGGGAAAAGTACTGAGTGCTGTAATAGATCTACATTTACATGTATGTTTTTTGCTCGAGGAAAGGAAAATGCTGATTTTAAAATGCAAAAGGACAGGAGTAACTGAGGACAGAGGCTCCTAAAACCTCTTTGTTTGCAGTATATGAACCAGTTAAAATTCAGCATAAGTGTTTTGTCCATAGTTTTCAAAGTATGGGAGTAAATTTGGCCCATAAGGCAATTTGACCTTATTGCTCACATATTTATAAAGTGTAAATCAGGATGTGGTAAAAAAAAAATTAGCTCACAGTTTTTAGTCATAAAGAAAATTGTTTTCACAACTTGAAATAAAGTGATAACGATGTTCCACAATGGAGTGGAATAGTTGCTTTGGATTTTGCAGTCAGGGATGTAGCTAGGATTTTAGGAAGGGGGGGGGGTGTCCAGACTAAGTGCCACCATTATAATGGGGCTTGAGTGTGGCGGCGCAGCAGCACACACCATTCATTTTTCTAATGGAAGGGGGGGTCCGGACCCCCAGATCCCCCCCCTTGGCTACGTCCCTGTTGCAGTTAATGTATGGATGCATATAAGTATGTATTAGCCACAGCTTTATAGTTAGGTAATTTTATTGTATAAAAATATCATATGCAGAGCAGGCTTAGACTTAGAGGCAGGAGGAATGAAGACAGGGGGAAGGAACATTAATAACCTAAGATATACAGATGACACAATACTACTAACAATAACTAACAAAGAACTGAAACAATTACTGAAGAAGATCAAGGAGGAGAGCGCCAAGGTAGACATAATGCTGAACATTAAGAAAACAAAAATAATGACCATGGAAGATCTACAGGAATTCATCCTAGATAATGAGAAAATTAAAACAGTCAAATAGTTCCCACACCTTGGTTCAAATATTGATCAGAGCAGAGATTTCCACCAAGAAATCAACAGAAGAATAGGAATGGGAAGGGCAGCTATGAAAGAACTGGAGATTATAAAATGTAAAGGGTTAAGTCTGAACACTAAAGTGAGGACTGTCCCCAAGCCATTGTTTTTCCCATCATCATGTATGGATACGAGAGCTGGATGGTGAAGAAAACAGGAAAAATATCAACTCATTTGAGATGTGGTGCTGCTGCAAATTGTGGAGGGCCAAAAAGATAAACAAATGGGTTCTAAAACAGGACAATCCTGAACTATCACTAGAAGCGAAGATTACTAAATTGAGACAGTCATACTTTGGCCACATCTTGAAGCAAAATTAATCATTAGAAAAGATGGTAGGAAAACTGGAAGGCAGTAGAAAAAGGAAGACTCTGCACCAGATTGCTAGACTTAGGCCCGGTATGGACTAGAACAAAGTGCCAGCCTGTGGGTTGAGTCATGGTGGAGCGTCCACATGCTGGATGCCTTGACTCTGTCCCCTTGTGCCATGATGCCGTGCATCATTCTAGATGGCATGAGGCATCATGGTGCAGCCCTGGCGCTGCATCTAGATGATGTAGCATCAAAAAGCTGTCACAAAGTCACACCACCGCGGCTGTGACACCCTTTAGAGGGCACAAAAAGGAGCTGCATTTTGAGGTTCCTTTTTCTGCCAGAGGCTGAATCAGAGCCACAGTGTGTGGCGGCCGTGGCGCCAATCCAGCCAGTAAAAGTACAGCCCCTTAATCAAAGAGACCACAGGACTGAGTCTGCAGGGCCAGAGCAGAGAGACAGAGGACAGCAAGTCTTGGGGATGTCTCATCCATGGGGTTGCCATGAGTTGACGTCAACTTGAGAGCAGTTAACAAGAACAACAACAGATTTTAATTTGATTTTACTATTTTATCAGCTCTTAAAGGAGATTGATTGTGTATCAAAATTCACTTATAACAAGAACAATGTACCATTTTTTGAATTAAGTGTGCTTCTTCAAGTCCAGTCTGTAGCACTGTATTGTGAATTACAACAGAGCATGCGATGAAAGAGCTTGTGAACTCCTTTATGGAAAAGGTGGGCAATATGGGATTTGAAGGAGATAAGATAGGTGGCATTATGCAGGCCACTTAACATACAGAAGCCCTGGCATTTTATTTATTCATCTACAGTGGGCCCTTCCCTTACATGGGGGATCTGTTCCGGACCCCCTACATAAGGGAAATACCATGTATGCTCCAGCCCCATTGAAAACAATGGGGCTCATGCACATGGCGCAGCACACGTGCCATTGCCTCTTGTGGTTCACGGCTTCAGCATAAGCTGAAAGCCATGTATGGTTCGCCCGCATGTGACGCAGACGCACTGTATAAGCCATCTAAGTAGCCTCCCCTCTCCAAGTTGTTTTGGATTTCATGCAGCATATGTACTTGTGTCAGTTCCTTCTTCTACCCAAGTTTTTGAAAGGTACCATCTTTGCACACAGTCTGCATATTGAAAAACACCAAAATTCTGTGATACTACAAAGGGAAGGGATTGTGCATGTTCATTTCATTCTTTACACTGAAGAATGCTGCATAATATGAGGTCAAGAAGGGCTGAGTATTAGCATGAGTTGCAAAAGGGCAGGTTTTGGCATACAGACAATGCAAAGAGCATTGTAACCCCTTTATGAATAGTGGATGGGATGACAATTATTGCTTCCACGTGATATCACAAAAGAGCTGTTTTTCTAAGCAGTTTGGCCCAAATTAATCCTTGTGAATTATAAGCCTCACACATTATTTCTTAAGTAGATGTTAATTAATGCATGTTTATGCCCTCTGAATATGCAGATGACATCGGGACACATAGAGGGGGCAAGGCTAGGCTAAATGTGAAATACAGTACATGCAGGTCTTTCAACAATAATTCGTATATCTCAGTATGCATCTACATGAGCAGAAAAGGAAAAGCCATGTTGTTGTTGAGCATTTTATTTCACAGACATCCTCTCAGGGGAGGAAACTGATGCTTCACATGGTACTTCACTTTGTAACCATTGTGTGTTATTAGTTTTAAAATGAGATGATGATTTTGCCTGGTGATACACTGGAAATCACTAGCTTAAAAAAAGCTAAAAAAAAAAAAGGGTCCAGAGTGAAACAAGTAGTGAGTGTCATATTGTGTAGGCTGTTCTTCTGAGCTCTATCCTAGTAGCAAATAACTCCTTGGTGCAAAGGAATTGTTTTATAGTAAGCAACAGCAAACATTTGTTCAGTGGGGGCTTGCTCCCACATTACTGCATTATCTCTGTATTGCTGCAGGCAAGCTTTTGCAGCAGTTCCTAAAGTGACTGCGGTACTATATGGCATTGCGTATGACCCATATATAATCTAATCCAGGAGGGAGAAACATATGCTCCTACAAATGTTTCTGGGTTGTAAATCCTATCAGCCTTATCGATCATGGCCAATGATGAAGAATTATGGAAGTAAAGTTTAACATGTGGTGGGCCACACATTCAGGAAGTTTACTGTTTCTTCAATTATTATTCTGTACTATATACAGTCAGCCCTTCTTATACATGGATTTCTTATACACAGATTCAAACATCCACGGTTTAAAAATGTTCAAAAAAAAGTATAAATTTCAAATATCATACCTTGATTTTCCATTTTTTATAAGGGACACCATTTTGCTATGTCATTATATTTAATGGGACTTGAGCATACACGGATTTTATTATCCATGGGGTATCTTGGAACCAAACCCCAGCATATAACAAGGGTCCACTCTACTCAATTTTTTTGTGAGGTTTACTATAGTAGTATATAGTAGATTAGTTGGACTACCCAACATTTCCCATTGGTGAATGCTTGCTTACCAGTGAAGACCTTCACTTCACAGTGAAGACTTTGTTTGCCCAAGAATACATTTGCCCTGGCATTTCCAGTGTGGGTGATGCTGGAAGATATTATTCCTAGTCATGGGGAGGAAAGATAAACTCTAGTAAAGCCATAGTTCTCACGCAGATAGTATAAACTAATTACAATTTTTAAAGGATTTGTTAGCAAGCTTACACCACCTTACAAAAGTTGTTGGAGTGTAATTTCCATCATCCCTAGCTAGAATAGCCAAATGGTGAGAAATATTTAGAGTCCCAGGCTGCATGATTACCTTCTATGTCTTAGAGGAATAGTTGCCCTCTCTGTGCAACATGAACAGAAGGGATGGATTCTGCCCAGCCAAATATTGCATATACGTTATAGATGTTGAAGTACAAGAGGAAGAACAACTAACCCCTAAGTAGATATAATGAAACTTCTCAGCAGAGATAAAGCTGGCATGAGCTGAAGCCCTCTAGACCGCAGTTAACATCAACAGGTGATATACTTACAACATTGGTGGGTTTCCATAGATTGAATTCACATTATCCTTCTTATAGTGCTTATGTTGTCAATACAAATGTAGTTACTTACAAGTGCTGTGCTGGGTGGTATTTCATGATACAGTTGGCCCTCTGTTTTTGTGGGGGATCCGTTCTGCTCCCCCCCCCCCCGCGAAAACAGAGACTTTCACATATTCGAGCCTCATAGGTTTGAAAAGGGTGCACCACCGGTGCACGTGCCATTGGAAATAGCAAGAGGTTGCTCCCTCTATGGATATTCGAGGGCACGGATCCCAGATCTGTGAGTTAGGAGGGGTGACTGTACATTCAGATCTTTGTTCACTGTATTTTCTACCTTGGAATACACAGTATATATGGAAATATTTCATTCCATGCAGTTCAGGTATGTTTCTCATATATAGTACTTGGATTATATATTATCATATTTGGGCCACCATTGAGGGAAGTTGATAAAACAACCCCAAACTCTTATAATGTGGACTTTTACACACACACACGCACACACACACACGTACGTATCACCTGATTATTTCTTAAGACAATGCATAGCTTCATAATCTTCTGTTGAATGATAAGTCTAGGATTCCAGAGTGTATTACAGTGAATAGATACTGCCATGTATCCTGAAAAAAACAGACCAAGTACAGCTGTTGAATGTATGCTTACTACCATCTGTTGAGAGTTCTCGTCTTCTATCAGATTACACTGTTGTTGAATATCATTGCATTGCCTTAGAAGGCATGGCTTTGGGCATTCCAGAAACTTGGCATTTTGGTAGTCTTCATTCATATCCTATGATTGAAAGTTGCTGATGGAAAAAGCCTGAATTGAGACAGTGTATACAAAAGTTTTCAGTATTTCTTAGCTAACTTGGAGATGAAAATGTATCACAAAATCTGTATGTAATAAATGACATGTTATGCAATTGAGTCCCATTGAAACTAGATTTTTAAAATGGCTTACATGCAGTGGAGAAGTGAGTTAACATGACTGAAATATTAAAAATATGTGTTAGGTATTGTAGGTTGTGATAAGGTACACTGTAAGGTAGGTTGAGATAAGCATTCATATCCATCATACAGTGGTACCCCGGGATACGAAAGCACCGCGTTACGAAATTTCCGGGATACGAAAAAATTCTATAGGAAAAAACTGTTCCGGGTTACATTTTTTTTTTCGGCTTACGAAAAAATTTTTTGGTGCTTTTCGGCGCTTTTTCGCACCAAATCGCGGCTTCCAGCGCTAGCGCCTATGGCTTTTTCGGCTTGCGAAAGATTTCGGGTTACGAAGGGCGCCGCGGAACAGATTATTTTCGTAACCCGGGGTACCACTGTATTTATTTAACCATTAGCAGTTTTTTTAAAAAAAAATATTGTTTTAAATGAATAAACCAGTTTTTGCATGTATTCATTTACCATATGAGTTAAGATTCATCCATTGAGAGATTGGAGACAATAATGACTACAGATTCTATTGAAGCATAAAAGAAACTCTGGAGTGGGAAGATGATTGGGAGATTATTTTGTCAGTTCTGTTTTAAAGTTTATAAGAAATAGGTCATACTGCCTGAACAGATGGATGAAATAAGCCTGCTTCCAGGTGTCATTGGCATGTGGCATTTAGATGTGGCATGCTGCGATAAATAAATAAATACTAAAACTTTAATTTATATCTTGCTTTTTGTTACCACAATCAAAGCGGCGTACAACCTTTAAAAATACAATATATACAATTCCCCTCCCCTCTTAAAAGGATTAAACAATTCTATCCATTAGAATTACAGATAATAAAATCTAAAAATGACGCTGGGAAGTCGGCTTGTAGCTGCCCAGCTGTGTAGTTGTAGGTGGCTTTATGATGCTCAGGTATTGCACACTGCCAGAGCGTCATGAACCACCATGGGACTGCTGCAGGGGTGGCAAAGCTGGCTTTTCCCTGGCCAAAAAAGGAGTGGATGTTATTGCTCCTTTTTTGGCCGGGTTGAAGGTATATTGGGGCTGCAGCATGTGTTTGTCATGGCCACAATCTCTCCTCGGAAGGGACAGATTCGTGCTATGGTTTGCGGTTGTTGTGTGACTTTGTTCCATCCCAAATGTTGCCTCATCAATGTCGGAAACTTGGCTAGACTACATAGAATCATGGAATCATAGCATTGGAAGAGACCACAAAGGTCACCCAGTCCAACCTCCTGCCATGCAGGAACTCTCAATCAAAGCATACCTGACAGATGGCCATCCAGCCTCTGTTTAAAGACTTCCAAGGAGGGAGACTCCACCACACTCCGATGGTACAGCACTTCTACAGACAAGCTGTAACTAAAGTTAAAACTCAATGTAGTCTGAAGTTGCAATTAAGTAATTATAGATTGGCATTTTAGCAAGGGACGGACCTTTCCTGGGGAGAGGCACTCATGTAAAAATGACACATAGAATTAATTGCTTTGTAAGAAAAGAGGGACAGTGGCCATATATTTATATTCTAGCAATAACATTTCTGTTCTCATTTTGAACTAGATGCACTCTGGCAGTTTAGATACACCCTAATGAAAATGACAAATGCCTGATATTACAAAGCAAGGAAGTTGAAAATATTGTTGCTTAAACTGCTATAAGTTTATAATGTGGCTTTGTTACCACAATTCAGGAATTTTCCTTTATGTTTTAAAAGATATTATCTTCTTTGGGATAACTGCACGTAGAACTGGTGGTCATAACAGAACTGTCCCTGCTTCCCTCTGCAGCCCTCTGAGCTGCCCCCAAAGTGATCCCAGATCTTTTCTCATGCTCTCCTCATAATTGGTTTAGGAGTCACAAAGGGAGTTACAGTGGGCAGCTCAGTCAGCTCCTCCTTGTTTCCAAGGAGGTCCACCTTGAGTTGCAGCCTATTAGAAAGGCAGGATATAAATAAAGTGATGGGTGGATAATGGGTAGCACTATTGGATTCTGCCTACTGTGCTTATATTATGTTTCCTCTGGGACAGTGGTTCTCAAACTTTGATCCTCCAGGTGTTTTGGACTTCAGCTCCCAGAAGCCCTAGCTTGGCCCAGTCAGGAGTTCTGGGAGCTGAAGTTCATAATCTCTGAAGGACCAAAGTTTGGGAACCACAGCTCTAGGATAGCTCCTTTTGATTTGCAAGTGGAGAAAAATCACAGTGCTCAGAAGATTTCATTGAAAATGTAAAAAGTGTATCTTTTTTCTTACCCCTATTTGAAAGCTGTAGACCAGTGGTTCCCAACCTTTAGTCCTCCATTTCTGAACTTGTTCTGAACTTCAGGTCCCTGAAGGCCCAGCCAACTTGGCCAACAGTCAGGAATTATGGGAACTGAAGTCCAAATCGTCTGCAGGATCAAAGGTTAGGAACCACTACTGTAGAGAATTAGCCCTGCAGATTGGGGATACAGTGGTTCCTCTCCTTGGAGGGATCCAGAATGGAGGGATCTGGAAATCAGCGTGTGCTGGAGCTCCATAAGAAATAATGGGGCTTGCACCCACGATGCGCGGTGGCGTGGCGGTGCACCCCATTAGTTCTTCTGGGGTGTACAAAGGGCTGTTCTGGGACAGCTTTCAGTGTATGCTGAAAGCCATGTATGGCTCGCCCATGTAAAACGCGGGTGCACTGTATAAGAATTTGTCCAGTGAGAACCCTGTCCCTAAAACATCAAAACACTGTAATTTTATGCTTTTCTTTAATAACCAGGTAAATTAAAAAACCCAAAATCCTTAAAATTAAATATAGAACATGGATTAGGATTTGGTATTGGTAGCGTACTGAGATTTAAAAAAAAATTAGGAAAGAGATTTGGTTTAAAAACAGTTGCATTACTGAGAGGTAGAAATGTTCTGATCAGAAGGTGACACTTAAGAAAAAAGCTAGGCTTATGGCCCACCCACATTTTTTTCTAGAAGAAGTATTATGATGCACTGGTATATTCAAAGCATGTTTGTAAATACATAGCTCTTGGAAACCCTGTTGAATATACATAGGACATGAGAACTTTGCAGAGCTTGTTAGTGGATCCTGTGATTTTTAGCATCAACTAAATGGATGCCATCATGATGGCAGTGAAATCCAGATACTTCTCCAGTAATACATCCATTTAATATTGATGTTCAACATAATTTTAGCATGTATGATATGTATCAGTCCAGATCCATGAGACTGAAAAGATAATCGTTCAATACATTTTCATATATTGAATCTCATTCTCTCTCTCTTTCTTTCTCTCTCTCATCCTGTTCTTAGGTAATTATATATTATGGTGTGATCCTCAAGCTGCCATGTTTTGGTGCCTGTTGCTACATCTGCAAGCTGGACACTTCAGGGTGTGCACTTTATTACCACAATTTTAATGGACCATGGCACATTACTTGGGGTTATTAAGTGGGCCACCCAGAAGGAAATTGTTAGGCTTCTTTCCTAACAGGGTGCAATAGCTCATTAGCACTTGGGTATTGTCTGCAAACTCAGAAATCTTGTTGCAAACTGCAGGGCTCTTGAACTTTCAACCAGGGTTCACCAGTATTAAAGTCTGTTTAAGTAAAGCTTCCTTTTTCTGTAGAGTATTAAGATGCATTTGTGTTGACATTTACTTCCCATATGTAAGACATCTAGGCATAAGTAAGTTTAACCAGTTTTGCAGGACTGACGCTACATGAAGCAAATATTTTAAAATGGGGCAAAAAAAAAGACCCATATGTTTGTAGCGTGATTATGCTTATTGGTCTGCCACTAAAATCATGGTCTTAGCATACACAAAGTTTATTATGAGTTTGGACTCTTGACGATCTATCCCCCATTCTGTTTCTGTTTCTGTTTAGGCGAAGGCCTAAAAAATATGGATAATACTGGTTAACATATTCATATTGTTTTTTCTTAACCTTAATGGTTTCAAAATTACAAAGAGTTCAGTACATCTGGAAAAGGGAAGGAAGCTGTCCAAGAGTAGTTTCCAAAGCAGCTCTAAACACCTTCAGTTTTAATTTTAGATGGTAATTCTGCAAACAATATGTTGTATACAACATATCTTATGCCTCATATTGACTATAATGATGAACTTCCTGCCTCGTTGTCACTGGTGGCATGTTGTTATTAGATGGTTTATGATGTAAAATATACTGTAGGAAGGGGCAGTGCATTTGAATAAAACAAACATATATTTTGTTCTACTTAATGTTATCTAATGTGGCATGGGGAAGATACTACACCCGTGTGGTGTAGTGGTTTGAGCAGTGGACTAGGATTGTGGAGAACAAGGTTCAAATCCTGACTTGGCCATGGAAATGCACCTAGTGGTGACCTTGGGCAAGTCATGCTCTCTCAGCCTCAGAGGAAGGCAAAGGTAAAAACCCCTTTGAACAAATCAAGCCTAAAAGAACCCCACCCATGATAGGTTTGTCTTAGGGTTGCCATATAATTTGGAAATGACTTAAAGGCCCACAACGGCACGTGAAAGTAGGAACTTGCTTTCAGACTGTGAAAGTCTAGGAGCCCTGTACTGAATATCTCCTTCATAAAGCTTGTAGAAAGTTGCTATGTGCATTTTGTACCTCACTGCTGAGAGGGAGCGAGAGGGAGAAAGAGAGACAGGGAGACCTCCGGGAAGAGAATGACAGGGTTTGATATAAACCAGCAGGACTGCATTTCTGCCATTATTCAACAGTAAACCCTTTCACAATACCATATGCTGTGCATTCCAGCACAGCAGTGTAGGGTGTGATATAGTTAAAGCACATTCTGCAAACAGGAAATGCTGGTAACCACTACGTGTGCTTTTCATGGAGATAAAGTAATGGGAGAAAGTTTTAAAAATACTGCAGGCTTGGCAAAGAGAGGCAGGGAGGAAGGGGAAGGAGGGGGAGGTGTAGTAAGAGTGTGAGACAAATTTCAGTCCTAAACTATGGATCTATGTGAAAATTCAAGCAGAAAATGAAACAATAGTTGGCACAGTGAGCAACAGGTGAAAGTTGCTCCCGTCTGAAGGATTTGTTGTCACTAAATTTCAGTGTGGTGCTCCCTTACCTCACACAGTATGAATATGTGAGTGGCTTTAATTTTTTTCCTCCAGTGTTTTCCTGACATGCTTCTTTGATTTTGGTTCCAAAAAAATTGCACAAGGCTTATTTTTAAATGTTTGTCTCGCTATTACAAACAAACAAACAGAAACACGAAAGCATGGAGTTTTTGTTTCTCCTCAAGCTTGGCAAGCCCTGCAAATATTGGTATTAAAAAAATATTTAGTTACTTTTCTTGGCAGCCTTTTGGAAGAAGGAGTTGCAACACCAGCCCAGTAGGCGATAGTCCAAAAAATAAGGGAGGGAGAGACTTTGAATCATAAACAGATACCATACTTTTAATAAAATAAATGAAGTGAAGCCTGTTGAGCTGTGGGTGGACTACATTGGTGCAACTCAGACTCTACCATTGGTAGTGAAAATTGACAGGCTGAGAACTGGGACATAAACAAAAAATGTCAGTCCCTGGGAGTCTTGTTCGCTGGACAATGTCTCAATTGTTTCCTTGATTTTTCGCAGGCAGCAGGGGATACTGGGAGTTTAACTGTTTGCCATCCATATAGGCTTTAGAGGTGTTTGCAGGAAGAGGTGGCAGAAAATAGTGTTTTCAGTTTAGAAGTGATTAAACATGTCCATGAGAGATAAGGAAAAGGTCACCCTGTTCTCCATGTATTTGGCTAGCGTTCAGGCTGAATGTTCTCTCTGTGTTTAAAAGTTTGCTTTCTTCTTACAAACTTGCCTTTACATTCTGCAGAGTGGGTTGTTTAAATGAGAGATTGAGAGAGTGGGAGGAGGGTTAATGTTAGAGGTGGTTGAGGAAAAGACTTTTTTTATTATTGTTCACTTGAAAGATAGAAGAAAGCCTGCAGGAGGTTTGTTCTTTAATTGAGAAGGCAATCTAGTGTTGACAAGACAGTTTTGAAATAGTAGGAAATTTGAGAAGCAACATGTTGCCTCATCATGCTTTAGTTATTTAACTGTTTTGTGACAAAAATATACAGTATCTGTGGCAGGGACGAGTCTAACCACTTAGTCCCCCTCCGCATACTTGTGTTTCTTTGCAACAAAAATAAGCAAGGACAGCCCATAGCATTCCAGCTGTTACTAAATGTTTTATAGAAATTTGCAAACCTTTATTTGTTAGCATCTTTTAAATATGTATTTTGTTGCAAGGGGATAGGGCTGGGGGAAAAGCAGGCAAAAAAGATTCATCCCTTCTTTAGGGTGAAAAAATGTGAAGCATCACTGCGTGGAGAATAAAACTTGTTTTAGTAACACCACCATGTGTTAGAATTTAATACTCCTTAGGGCCATAAGCCAATCTTTCTGACAAACATAAGTCACTGTAATGGGTTTGGATGGAGAGGGAGGCTTAATTTACTGTATATCCTTTTCCAGTTTTTCTGCATTTTTGCATTGTTTTGTATCTGTTTTTGTTCATATTAATGTATCCTTCCTCCCCCATTCCCTCTGCCTTGTCTTTTCCTTTCAAACTGTTACTTCATGTCTACAGCCAGCTAAAGTCTGCAGCACTGCCTTATTCCCGTCAGACAGGAAATCAGTACCTAAGTGTCTACTATAGGCTAAAACAAAAGTATAACAAATCCGCTTGTTACACTTTATCTTGAAATATCAAACCACAGCAACAAAAGGTGTTTAAAGTTTTTACATGGATAGTGTCCTGTTTGTTTAAAGCTTCATATTTTATATTCTGATACATATCTTAAATTTCTCTGTGAGTATTGTTGTGTAACAATTTAATAATCCCCTAGTCTATATATTTAAAGAACATTTTGCTTCTGATGGTAGTTTTATCTTTTTTCCTGCAACAGCAATATAGCTGCCCATACTGCAGGCTGCAAACACTAGTTTTAATATATATTCTCCAAACATGTAATTTTAATAAACGTTTTAATAAATAGCACAAAAATCAGTGTGAATATAGACAGGGAGCAGATGAAAAACATTTTCAGAGCTTTCTTTGCCACATGATTTAGTCATTTCAACAAAAGCAAATGTCATATGACTCTAAAGATAACTACCAGTAAATAAAATGGCTATCATGGTGTGCAAATTTGTAAATGCCAATCTGAATTAATAGCATAGTTATAGAATTTAAGAGTTGAAAGGGATCTTAAGGGCTATCTAGTCCACCCACCCTACTAATATAAGAATCCACATGTAAAGAACCTTTACATGTCGGCATCCAAAATCTGATTTAAAAATTCCAGATAAAAAGACCACACCACCATCCAAAACAGTCTGTTCCTTGGTCAAGCAGATTTTACATTCAGGAAATTGTTCCAAATGCTTAGTTGAAATCTTATTTCTTGTAATTTGAAACCATTAGTTGACATCTCAAGCTCTGGAATAGCAAGGGAAAAAGCTCACTTCATTTTCTAGATGACACCTCTACAAATATTTAAAGATGACTATCATATCATTCTCAATCTTTTTTTCTCCTGGGTAAACATAGCAGACTCCCTCCAACATTCCTCATAGGGCTTGGTTTCTAGACCTTGTAACTATCTAGGTTACTGTCCTCTGGACAAGCCCTGGCTTCTCGGTGTCCTTCTTAAGGTCCATAACTGCAAACTGTATTCCTGATTAAGTTTATATACAGAGTGGTCTTGTTACTTCCTTTGATCTGAACACCATAGTTTTGTTGATAAAATTAGAAATTGGAAAGCTAGGTTCATTTATTGAAAAACATTAGCTCCTTCAGTTGCTTTGAATTACAACTGTGCAGCCACAACCCTTCAGTCTTTTAAGAACTGAAGTCCTAAACCAGGCTACCAAGCAGCCTGCCTTTGGAAGCATCTTGTGCCTGTCATGTCTAGTTAAGTTTCTTTCAGTTTAAGACACAAGCCTATACTCCCGGAGATCTTAGGATAAATGGTTTAAGTAAAACAGTAAGTCACCACTGGCAACTTCTTTCGGAAATTGCCTCTGTTCACTGTTTTACGTAAAACTGCAAGCTAAGGCAGAAAGACTGTTCCTCAGTTTTTACCTTTATGGAATTCTGAGATATGTTGTAATTCATTTTTAAGTGTAGAATTTGATCGAGGAAATCCAGACATTTTATAATATGTAGAATTTATTACCATTAATGTAGTTAATTATGGTTCTTCTGTGATATCTCTCCAGTAATATCTCTCCAGTTATAGGTTAGGTGTAGAAAAATATGTCATCATTATATATTTTAATGGTACCAGAAGTTACTTGTATACAATCCAATATTAATTTAAGCCAGTTAGATGTTTTTGATAGTTGATTCTAAAGCCCGGTCCTGTTTACATAAAGTTTTAACCAGAGCTTGGAGAAGTTCTTTTTTGAACTACTTTTCTCAAGTGTCCTCTAGCCAACATAGCAAGTGTCCATGCTGGCTGGAGATTCTGAAAGTTTTAATATAATAACTATCTTCTCCAAGCTGTGGTGATGAGTACATCTTTGAACAGGAAAGTGGTATGTTTGGCTCAAAAGTAAAATCTGAATAAAATGGTGTGCTGAAAAGCCTGCAGTCACAGCCATGAGTTTTCTCATATTAGTTAAGCATTCCACAAATCCCATTGCACTATTAACAAAAGGAGCAGCACAAACACACATACATATGGGCACACAGACACACACACTCACACACATTTGAACATACTTGTGTGTCGATCTGTGCATATACACATACCTTAGTCTTCAGTTTGGGGATAACACTGACCTAGTTTAAAGGTTTATTTAAGAATTACAACAAACTCTAAGCAATATGTAAATGCTTGCTGGTGTTGTTGTTCAGTGAAAGTGCCTGTCGGCCCACATAACTATACAGACAGTGCTGTAGCTCTTAGGCTAATTGGGATACACTGAAGTTGAATGGTATCTGCTTGCATTTTTTCAAGGGAGGCGGAAAGGGCTTTCAGGGTTTCCTTTTCCACATCTTGTGATTATTTACAGCACACTCTACCATGAAAACAAGGCAAGGTAAAACCCTGTAGATTATCACATTGCGTACTTTTGGTATTCTAGGTCAACAGTTGAAGGGAAGTGTATAAGCCTTGAACTATTACAGCATGACTAAAATATGTCATAGAGTAAGGCATGTAATGAAAACTTGCCTTCCCCTCTTTTTCCTTTCCCAAGCCAAGATAAATATCTGAACAAAAGCCAAGGTGCTAAAGCCATCTCTACAAAAATCAAATCAAAACAAAAATCCAACAGTGTTTGGATATTTGCATTGAATGGATACACAGAAATATATTTTGTTGGATTCAGTTTGTACCTTCCTTCCCCAACCTGTGGATGTAAATTTTTAAAAACTTTTAAATTGGATTAAATGGAAAGGAAAGTTTGTAAGAAATATCTGTACTGTGCCAAATAGGAAGTCATCAGTTTATAAGCCAACGATTCATTATATTGTACATGTGTTCTAAAATATTTTTTCTTATTTGTAGTATATCTGTTGTGGGTTAGGAAGGAGGGTCCATTAGTATTACCTTTTAGAAGTATATGTGGATTTCTGTCTGTGTTATTGTTATTTGGGAAGAGTTTAGTAATTGCTTTTGGATCTCCGGAGGCACGTGTCAAGAATCATCTCTGTGTTACTAGTCTAGTTCAACAAGTATGCTATAGAAATGGAGGGTTCTGTTATCCATCAATTTTTTCTGTTCCATTTGTTGCAGATGAAAGGAGAATGAATTTAGTGCTCACTTTCTTCTTACTCTGACAGTTATTGATCCTCTCTGGAACTTTACAACTCACAATCTGATCATGTGATGACACAGGGAATTCCCAATTTGTTCTAATAACTGAGCTCTCCAGTGCCATTTTTATTAATATACTGTTCCTTGGCCATGTTTCAAATACAGTTCTTAATAGTTTTTGTGAGTTTTGGGGGCTATGTGGCCATGTTCTAGAAGAATTTATTCCTGATGTTTCGCCTGCATCTGTGGCTGGCATTTTCAGAGAATGCTGGCATGCCAGCATTCTCTGAGGATGCCAACCATAGATGCTGGCAAAACATCAGAAATAAACTCTACTAGAACATGGCCGCATAGTCCAAAAACCCCACAAAAACTATGGATGTTGGCCATTAAAGCTTCAACTTCACATCGTTTTTAATATTTTCAGTGTTGCACCTTAATTAACTAAACTCAACTTCCTTGCTTTGAAGAAACAGCCAATTTAACAAAAAAGTTAATTTCTTCTTTAAAATGAACCCGTAGCTTTGTTGATGGACATGAGTGCAATGACTAGACTTTATTGATGGATATGAGCGCAATGACTTATTGCTGCTTGAAACTCAACCTCTAATCCTAGTTATACCCTATCTTTCTACATGTCCCACAGTAGCCATACATATGAAGTTACACCCCTATCTCTACTTTCTGTTCCTCTCTCCTATTCCTTCTGGGTGGTTTATGCAGGATTATTTCAATTGTTTCCTCACAGTCAGCAAATCAGAGTTAGAAATGGATCACATGCCCAAAATAAGAAATATATTCATATTTTGGTTTGAAAAATTGGCTTTTGCTTTGTCTCTGTGTGAGAGAGATTATTCAAGTTGGACATAAAGATTGTTTCACTCAGGTAAAGGTTGGATAGACCTGCCCATAAAAATAAATAAAAACTCTGGTTTTAGAGACTTGGAGTGACAGTGGTCTGTGGGTTTAGTGGCAAGACAGTTATTTTGTATAAGTTACCCACTGAATTGTTATGGAAAGTACTCATGGAAAGTACTAATTTATTTTTTATTAATAATAAAAAGAATCAAATACACCATTTAATGCTATCAGAAGGAAGAACAAGAATATTGTTATCTGTGGGGTAATAACTTATCCAAGCCTTCAATTAGCAGAAAGAGAGGGATTTGCCCTTTAAACTTTCCTCTTGAATTTTTGTTTCCATACTAGGGATGTATATCTTCATAAATCATTCGCACAGGCAAGAACAAATAATTTTACTATTTTAGTCTTTGTTGTGAGGTTATTGAAAACTGCCATTTTTCAAAGACTTCACTATTTGAAAACTATTCTGTGCCAAACATTATTTCTGTGCAGAAAACAAATTTCTTGCACAGAAAATATGTTTCCTACATAGAAAACAGCATTTTCTGCATCAACATGTCATTTTCTTCATTTAAAGATGCGCGGTTTTCATGCAGAATAAGTTCTGAATTGCAAAGACTCTTGCCTGTCTAGGATTCTCCTCACCAGTGATACTTGATAAACCCCTTTTCAATTGTTTTCCCAATATTTTAGAATATTCTTTCCATCCCTCTTACATACCTAGTTATATGAAAATAGCAATCTTAAATATGCTTACTAAGATATAAGCTCCACTGTGCAGTAAAAATTATTTGGCTTGCATTGTAATTTTAACTGTTCTTGTTTTCTGCTGCTTGAAGCAGAGGTGGAAAAAATGTTGTAAAGTCAAGAATCTACAAAGAATCTTGTCAGATCATACCAAAGCCATTTCCAGCATTCTGTTCACACATTGGGCAATCTCAGTTTCCCTCATTAAACTTTACCACCAGGATATGACTGCGTCATTCTCCCTTTGCTTCATATTTCCCTGTATTATTTCCAGGAGCATATTGCCTCTGAACTGAAGGAGATATTTAAGTCCAAAACACACAGCAGAAATAATCCAGTTTCAGACTGCTTTAACTGCCCTGCCTCAATGCTAGGGAATTCTGGGAACTGTAGTTTTGTGAGACATTTAGCCTGTCAGCACTGGTGCCACAATTAATCACAGTTCCCAGGATTCCTTAGCACTGAGAAAGGGCAGTTAAAGCAGTCTCAAACTGGATTATTTCTGCAGTATGTTTTGGACCATAGTCATCCTTACTAATAATCATTGGTGGCCCTAATTTCTATGAAGTTATCCAGTTCCCTTATAAAACCACCCAGGTTAGCAGCCGTAACTACATTTTATAGCAGAGAATTCCACAGTTTAACTATGTATTGTGTGAAAATGTACTTACTTTAGTGGATGGTCCTGATTCTCATTTTATGAGGAAATAATACCTTTGCCTATCTGCTTTCTTTATACTGATCTTAATTGTATACTTTTCTGTTACAGCATCTTTTCCTTTCCTTTGTATAAAGTTAGATATTTACCCTATGGCTATTAGTCCAGCCTCTTGATAGATTTTTCACTCTTTCTATAGTTTTTTGATAGGGTATTGATAGAACTGCACAAAGTATTCCAGATGTAGTTTCACTATGGATATGAATGAAAGAATTTTGATATTTGCTGTTTTCTTTTACATTCCTTTTGTAATTGGTTTCAACATGGAATTTGCCTTTGTTTAAAACTGGGTTAAACCTCACACTGGGTTGACATTATCTTTGAGCTATCTACCATAACTCCTCTGTCTCTTTCTTGGTCACTTGGTGCCAGTTGAGATCCCATCAATGCATAGGTGAAATTAGAACCTTTTTTCTCTAGTATACATAACTTTACCTTGGGTACATTTGCCATTTTAATGTCTGTTCCCCAAGTTTGAAAAGGTCCCTTTGAGGTTATTCCTTTGTTGCAGCTATAAAGAATACTGTGGCAGAAAAGGGCACAGTGAATTCCAATAGTAATCCTAGTTTAGGAAATATGTACTGGAAATGAATAATTTGTTACCTTTTAAAAGCTAGGGTGATATCTAGTCACAAAAGTAGAGTTGCCTGACTTGTACTGATTTAATTGCTTCTTCTACAACAATTCCTATGGGATCTCAACTGGCCAGTCCTACAACCTCAAAAAGCAGGTTTTCAATGGGTGAAAAAATTCTGTAGGAATAAACAGCTCTTCATATAGGATGTCCACTTGCAGAACTGGACCTATATTTCCTTTGCTAGACTACTAATTTCAGCATGATTGGATATGGTACAACTTGCCTTGGTGTAAAGGGCTGGATAGTTTCAAGCTGTTCAGTTCATATCATGCTAGAGGCTCTCATGTTTTATTTCAAAAGTTCTGCTCATGCAGAGGTTAACAGGACACAGCACTCCAAAGTATGGCTAGGGACCCAGAGCTTATTAGAGAAGGAGAGAGCTGAGTTGAACAGCAAATGTTGGAATGATGATAATCAGTCTTTCCCAGCTGGTTCTATGCATTGCAGGAGGTTGGCAGGGCCTTTAAACAGGAGAGCCTCACATCTGCTTTTGTTTATCCTTTTGCTGCAGGCAAGGCTGAAAACTTAATAAATGGCATGAAACCTAAGGAAGCATAAATATAAAAAAAGCATTAGATAAATTACACCACCCTTGCCTACCTGCAATGTTTTAATAACAAAAATAGAGTATGTATGTATGTATTATTTCTCTATAAAAGCCCCAGCTTTTCACTGAGGGTCCCTTGTTTGAAACATTCTTCTTTGTGGGGCCAGCTTTTCTGGGCTCTTGCTTCTAACTCCTCCCTAACACTATCATCCATTTTTCAGCAGCAGGCAGTTCTCTAAAGATGCAAGCATAGTTTTTCCAGAAGGGTATTTTATAAAGTGGTGTTTAAAATGTTATGGAACCTTATATCTCACAGAGCAGATGAAAGAAAGACCTGAGCAATGGATGCAGAATGTACAGCCAATGTCTCTTAATATTGCCTTTAATACACACATGTATTTGCTTTCATGTTTTTCTATCGTTTCTTCAATCCCGCTTTCCTGTCAGTAAGAGTGGTGTGAGTGGGGCTCACTGAAGAGAAACAATGGGCATTCAAGCCCAGCCACCTTGGAGGGAGAACGAAAAAGAGAAAGAGATTGTATTGAGTACATAGCTGTTCTTGTATGATCTATTATAAAAGAACTAGCATTTATGCATTAACCCCTAATATAAGGGTAATATAATGTACATTTGTAGAAGAACTCCAAAATATGTATTTCTACAGCTAATGGTTTGTTGAATACATTCAATGCAATTGTGCACTGATTATTAATAGAAGATGCGAATCGGGTCAAAAGAACAGTATAATTTGAAGACCTTGAACTGTTTCTCTTAGCTGACAGCTTCAGTCTGCATCCGCTTAAGATCAAATTAATTAATCTGGTGAATTGGAGACTTTCTAATGTGGCAAATCCAGAGTATGTTGGGAAAACTGTTTCTCTGTGAACATTCGGACACCAATACAAATGTCTCTAGCTGGAGGTTGACTGCAACCAGTTAAAATAAGACATGAACAGACAAAAACTGGGTGAACTCAAGCATACAGCTTTTCCTTGAAGTACAGTCTACTGGAAAGTTCTTTTGCATAAAGTATGTTCCTGTAAATGGCCTTTTATTCCCCTAGATCATGCACAGGACATGTGATTGTGAACAGCACCCACAATTTGTATGTGTCCTATTTTGACTATACATGTCAACCTTACAAAACGTTAAAATATGAATATACATGAATATGTGAATAAAAATATGCAGACTAAATAAACAAAATATTTTTATTCATGTATTGTGTTGAGTGGAGGGGTGCAACATCTGCATACATATATAAAGGCAGGCCCCATGGGTAAAAAGTTTGAGTACTACTGGTTTAGGATTTCAATCTTAACTTTCTCTTCTCAAAGACCTGGCTACAGATTGGAGGAGAAACTAGAACAAAATGCTTGTGGTTTACCAAGTAGCATGTATTCCTCAAGTAGTGATGCAGTGGGCAACTGCAACAGTGATTGTTGTAAAGAGCAGCATAGGTGATGAGGGATGGATTACATGCAAGGTGCTCCATGAAAATATTTGGATGAGAAACAGGAAAAATGCTTTAAAATATCTGTAGTGGAGACAGACATATATTTACATGTTGCTGTTGTGTGCCTTCAAGTCATTTCCAATTTATGATGATCCTAAGGTGACCCTATCATAGTGTTTTCTTGATAAGTTTCTTCATATGGGATTTACCACTGTCATCCTCTGAGGCTGGGAGTGTGTTACTTGCCAAGGTCACCCTGTGGGTTTACATGACCAAGCTAAGATTTGAACCCTGGTCCCCAGAGTCGTAGTCCAGTGCTCAAACCACTACACCACACCGGACACTGGATTTAAATACAAAGGAAAATAGAGAACCTGCATGTTATTCCAGCTAAAACAATCCCTTGAGGCACTATAAATCCTGTCTCAGTGAGCGCATAACAAGTTTTAAATCTGAAGGGCTCAGGACTCAAGTTTCTAAAGAGGAAGGTTATCCACTCTTGAACTTCGTTGTTTAGATCATGTGAAAGAAGTAAAAGCTTCTCCATTTCTTTCTAATTTTAGCCTTTCTATTTATGTTTCTAAAAGAACAAGACTATCATAAGATTTCCCAAAAGGGAATAAAGCCATGAACTCTGCAATATCATTACATGATTTAATCAATAATGCTAAAGAATAGTGAAGAGCTTAGAAATACTTTTGTATAATCTGTGCAGGAAAAAACAGATACACACTGATATTAGCAGATGACATCTACAGGCAAAACTCCATGCCCTGGCAGCCAGTGACAACTCAAGCCTTCCATGTCAATTGGGTGGTAAATCAACTTTGAGTTTTATTCTAAATTTTAAAGGATATATTCAAGGTTCTGAACCAGTTTGGGGTTTTATCACCGCCAATATTCTCATGTTCACACTGAAACATAGATCAGATTCTCCATCTCAATGACACAGAAGCTACATGTTGCCAGCAGTGGTGGAACAGACTGCTGCTACTGCCTGTCCATGGCCTTGTTGGAATACAACTTGTCAATGAAAGGAACTCTGAGTGGCTGTACCAAACCATCGTTTTAATTCCCTTACATATGACCCCATATGACCCCATGTCATATGACACTTACATATGACCCTTACATATGACCTCATGTCATCCACTCTAATAACAATGTTTTGTCAGGGTCTAGTCATGCTGCCTAGAGAATTAAAATGTCTGCTTGGATACTGGCAGCATGGACATTTGAAACTTTTCTCATTGCTTTTCCTGTTCCTCCCTCATCATCTATGCTGCTCTATAAACGGCACAGCTATTTTCAATGTCCCCCCCAGAGTAGTATAGTATGATATAGTATAACACATTTAATAAACAGGCAAGTTCCATAATATGTTTTAAAAACCAACTACATTTTGTTAACTCATTTAAACATTAAGAATTGAGCCCATGTCAGGCCATAATATGATAATGAGAAAGTTGGTTGCTTGGTGTTGGAGTTCACTGCGAACAGCTAGTATGATGGTGCTCCTTTGTTTTCTTTTCACACAAGCAGGTAGCCAGAAGACATAGCTTACAGTGAGAAAGAATTCCAGGATCATAAACGAACAACAAGCCATTACTTGTTGTGTTGCTTGTATCCTATGTTCAGATGTCACAATAATCTAATGTTTAGTCAAAGGCTTTCATGGTTGGCATCCCTAGATTTTTGTGGAGGTTTTGGGCTATGTGGCCATGTTCTAGAAGAGGTTATTCCTGACATTTCGCCAACATCTGTGGCTGGCATCTTCACAGATGCTGGAGAAACATCAGGAATAAACTCTTCTAGAACATGGCCACATAGCCTGAAAAACCCACAAAAATCATTCTAATGTTTCCTGGTTATGTTCCTGTGGAAGGATGAAAGAATGACTAACATACACCAGCATAACACTTGTGCATTGTGAACTATACATAGTAGATATTAATAAAACCATACCCACAAACCAAAACATATACATACTGAGAGAGGCACACATCTTCTTCTTGGTTTTACTTCACGAACGAAGATTCAGGAAGGACTCATCCATGCTTTCTACAAGTGCATTGATGATGCTGGATGTATCCTTTGAGCCTGTGCAATGGATTTTTCTGGTGGAGCACAGCATGCATAGAACTGGCGTCACCCTTTAAACCAGAGGTTCGTCTGCTGAGGCCTTGACAAGCATGGACGGTGGCAGCGAGGTCCTCGGTTCGTAGGTTTGATTAGAGCTTCCTTCTCTTAGATGGTTGACCTTACAGGGTTAGATGAGCACCATCTGCCCGGGTTGGGAATTAGAGTTTTCCTTCTCCTAGGATGGTTGCCATAAGGCTAGAGAGCCCATCCTGCCCTTTGGTGCTCTTGGTCAGACCCTTCGGTTGTGACCTGTCTGGCATGGGAGGCCCTACCAGTGGCTATTATACCACCGCCAGTATAGCTCACAACTTCATTAGGGTACGCAAGCTTCTCCCCCACACAGTCAGAGCATAGCTGGAGGGGAATAAGAGACCGGAAGATGACAGTTATGGAAGGAGGAGCCTCTTCCTTCAGGCTAGCCTGATGGAGCTGGGTCTGCCTGATCCCTCCCTCTCAGGCCGGAAGATGACAGTTATGGAGGGAGGAGTCTCTTCCTTCAGGCTAGCCCTGATGGAGCTGGGTCTGCCTGATCACTCCCTCTCAGGCACACATACATTATATAAAAATATAGTTTACTGTGTATTGATTAGAACATGTACTGCATTGATTGATAACTTTATCCTGGATCTCCTAGATGAGTTGTACTAAAATGCTACTACTTCCCCATGCAAGACTATATTTTAAGACAGTGATGGTGAACCTTTTAGAGATTGAGTGCCCAAACTCAAAGGCATTCCCACACTGGATATTACCTGACGCTGGGGGGGGGGGGATTTCTGGGGGTGGAACTTCCCTGGAGACAGCTGAAGGCCAGGGAGGGAAAAGGGAAGAAGAGGAACAGGCGCGTGCCTTCAGCTGCCTTCCTGCTGAAGGCCAGGGAGGGCAGGAGGAAGAGGCGCACACCTGTTCCTCTTATTCCCCTGCCCTCCCATGTCTTCAGCTATCTCCAGGGAGGCAGCTGAAGGCCTGGAAGGGCGGGGAAAACAGAACAAACAGGGACGTTCCCGGGCCTTTAACTGCCTCCCTAGAGGTCTCTGCATGCCCTCAGAAATGGCTTTGTGCGGCAGAGAAGGCACATGTGCCATAGATTCGCCATCTTGATTCTAAGGTAACTGATATCAGTGGCCTATTCTATAAATAGTTCTGGCCAGATCAGCTCCTAATAGCTTCCCAGTTAGTTTTATAATCTTACTCTTTACATGTAGTAAATAAAACTTGTTACCAGGAGGGCATGGCATTGCTAATGCAATTGAATTATGCTAGACAAACTTTGAAGTCTGAAGATTTTTCTATTATGTCTGGATTACCTCCATAAACATTTTGTTCAGACAACTGGAAGAATATGTAGTCCAAGGTAGGATTCCTATGCAATGAAATTTAGGTACTGCATAGGTCATATGAAGTTAACCGCTGCATATTATTTTAACTTTTTTTTGTAGTTGAAAGTTGTTCAGCAAAAGAATGTGTACAGTTTGCTTAAGGCGGAATGTCCAGACAGGGCCAGGAGACAAGGCCAAAGTGATTAACAAAAGAGTGTGTGAATGTCTCTGTGTTAAATAGAGACTGAAAGAAAGAATATGATCAAGTGCATGATCTTTTGCCTATTAAAAGACACAAGTCATTGCTTATATTACAAGCATGGAAACAGATCAGAAGGGTATAGAAATAGAAGGAAGATACACAGGGGAAAATACATTTATTTCAATTATTTTATTTAGAATTAGTCCTAGTAGACTGTGGCTGTTGCAGTTATAATTAATAATGCATATCATATTCATTATTTTATAATTGCTTTATGGTCTTTGTCCCATCCCAGCTTAGGAGTGAGAATTACACAGTCCTGGAGTGCAAATCATAGCAACCTTAACCTCAATAGTCATGGTGAGGCATGTAGGGAGTTAAAATCCAACAGCATTTGGAGAACTGAATGATTTCTATCCCAATTATAACTGTTCAGAAAGGCAATTCGCTTTGTAATTATTTAAATATTATTATATAATTTGAAAAATTAGTCTGATATTGACAGACTCACGGCGACCTGGAAAGCATGGTTTTGATTTAGACCTAGATCTTTCTAGTTCAGTTCCATATCTTTACTCATTTTATTACCTACAGGCAATAGCTTTTGAACTCAAGAGCTTCTTCCACAGCATAATACTGTCTTATTCTAGAAGGGTTCATCCTTCAGTTGAAGTCTGGGACACTGTCTCCTCCTATGTCTGGCTTATGTTCCGAACACTGGAATGAAACAGCTGCCATTCAAGTTTATTTTGATTACACAAGAACATTGCATTCACAGTGGGATCTCAGTTATCCCTGTGTATTGGGAGAAATGGATCTGTAGAACCTGTTTGCTACTGTAACTGCATGTGATTAGAAACAATTTCACCGCTATCCCCAAATTTCTAGAGATAAAAGTGGTTCGACTTAGTATGGAAAAACATGCTTCAAAAATCTCATTTTCATTTAATAATCGGAGAGGGGTGAGGTTCAACAAGAAGAGAAAATACTAACAAGAATGGGGAACAGATGAATTTGAAAGATACCACTCTAGAGGTTTGTAGAAAAAATAATTTTGGAACAGTGGGACTATCATAACCACCTCTTAAATCAGGAAAAATGTAGTCCTGTTTGGGAAGAATATTAGATGTAGTGAAGGGAAATTCAGATTTGCTCTGTTACCATGCCTAGTTAGTGAAAGTGAAAAGTGAAAAATGTGATATATTCTCTATCAAGCTCAAATATATTCTTCTCTCAGTCTCCTTCACCTGGCTTTGCAAATTAAATATCCAGTGATTCAGAAAGTAAACTTCCAAGACTCTTTGTAACATAGCATGCTAAGAAATCACCAAGTCAAGACAAGACAGCAGGACTAGTAGGAAGAGGTTTAGTACAAACAGAAAGAAAGGAAGTCAAGAAGGGTATGAAATCAAGGAGAATGGTCTGATCAGCTCCAGTCATTAAGACCAGGGACTAACTACTACCTGTTTGTAGTCCTAGCTCAGAAATGTGAAACTGGACCTCCAGAGAGGGTGAAAGGAATTTTTCGAATTCAACAAGACTTATTCCCAGGCAACATTAGTTTGCCAGTTCCTTGGATCTGGGCAGAACAGCACTATCAGCTACTTTCTTTCTGATTCCATTCTTTAATTTCCCTAATGTGAAGAAATGTAGGGCTATTAAAACATTTCCCAACTGACTGCTTCACTTTTGAACTTATTTTGAAGATTTCCTATAATTGATGATTGCTACATTTTGCTGAATGTAGAGGGCATGACGGAAGTGTGCTTGTTTTAGCTTTTATGCACACCAAACCATTTCATGAGAAGCTATTCCACGAGAGCATCAATACTCATGATCAGGAAGGTGCTCATCATTTTAATATTTAATACATCTGATTTCTCTTGTAAAGTTTTTACTTACAGTTTTTGTGATAACTAATTTGCACTACTTTTTTGGTGTTGCGATCAATAGATTTTATTAGGTGGCATAACAAAAACGATGGAGTAATAATAATAAAACTTGGTACACTTTCCAATTATTATTGTTCAGGAAGCTGTAAATTTTGGGTTGGCTTCTTTTATTTGTACATATGAAAAATTGGCTCTGCCAATTTCTTATTGCACGACAATCCATATTTCCATTGTAAATTTCTTGCTTTTTTGCTAACCAGCTTTTATAAAATATGCCATACAATGAGAATATGCAGTGTGGAACATAACTATTTCCTCGATATAAATTATCACATTTGTGGAGCTGGGAGATGTGTCTTTATTGCCCATTGATGAAGCCACATACAACATGTTATTCTGCTCCATGGTTTTAATAAGTGTTGCTTGAAAGAAGAACATCTCAAATAAAAATGCTTCTCAGTTCCTTTGGTTAATGGTTGTTTGATATAAGTACTTTAAAAACATAATTGAATAGGACTATAGTTTGGAAGTAACACACTGACGTGCCAAAGTTACTTTTCTTTGTGACAGCATGACAGGAAGTTAAGATCCAAAAGTAACAAAATTAGTGAGAATAAAGTCACTATAGAGGTAATAATGATTTTAGTTACTTTAAAAATATTGTTTATAAAGGTCATTTGAAGAATTTTTAAAAATTGATGGCATTTGTAACGAATAACCTTTCTATTGTGGCAGGCACTTGGGATTTTTGTTATCCCACCGCTGCCACCAATTTATATCACGAATCCACTCCTTCTCTTTATGGCAGTCCTATGGGGGTTTTCTTTTCTCACCCCACTGCCAACCAATTTATGTAACGAACCCCCTTTCTTATGTGGCAGGTTCCCAGTATTGTATATTATAGTAGCGTGGATATCATATATATGACAGACCAGCCTTGGAATAAAACAAAATATGAATTTTATTTAACAAAAGGTTTGAACAGATATTTCTTGAACTAAATGATATTACACAACTGTTAGTTCAGGCACGTGTTACTTCTTAATGGAGAGGCGGGAAATAGAAAAATAAAAATTATTATTATTATTATTATTATTATTATTACTTTGTTACCACAGTTCAACTTGCTACAGAGTATTTCTATTACCAGCTGACACTGTCCCTATTGTCTATTTTCCTAAGCTTAAACACCACAGTATTGCCTCTCGGGCTTACTATAATCCTTCTTTAATTAGAGTCCCTAACTGGTTAAAAGTCCCACTCTCTAGACTATAACCACATTCCCCTCTGGAACCGACTCTTCCCCTAACTGTCTCCTCAACTCAACTCCCACTTCAACCCTCAGGATTCTAAAAGTCCAACCTCATCTCTCAACATTCTAACCCCAACTGACTCAACCCAACTGCCAAATTCCCAAGCCAGCACCTGATTGGCTTAGGGCCTCTGGCTTCTGATTGGCTGGTTTGTAGTCAACTCGTTACAGCATTCTCTTGCAAAGTGAAAAGTAATATACAAAGAAATTACTTTTCAATCACCGTAAAAGGTAAAAGAAATGAAAACTATTTAAAAAGTAACTTTCCCAACATGGGTGCAATTACTTATCAAAAAGTTTAAAGGCCAGAACAGACCATCAGGAAGGGGCTGCTTGACGCTGCCCCTGCTGAAGACACATTAGGGCAGCAGCAACATACCACAGCCCCAATCCACCCTGAACATGGCCCAAAAGGAGCGGAAAAGATCAGCTCCTATTTGCAGTGGGAAAGGGCCACCTTTTCTGGACCCGCTGCACTCCAGGGTGACTTCAAGATGCTTCAGTGGCATTCAGTGTATAAACACTGCACCTCTAGACCATCTTGAAGCAACCCACATCCAGGCAACCAACCAGCTTCTGGGTGGCTTTCAGGTGACTCTGGAGCGCCGGGCTCTCAAGACGCCCAAAGTCATCTTTAACGAGCCGTCTGTTTCAGCCCTACTTTGAATGTAGTACAAATAGTAAGAGCATTTTATCCTGCACTGAAAGATAAATGATAAGTGCAAAAACCTGTCCAGCCAAAGACAAATCTGATGTCTGAAATAACAAGGACTATACCAAGGAAGAAGGTGTACGATGACACATATATAGGAAACCAGTCTATTATGGAACTGTGATAGTAGCAGTACTAGAATTTAGGAAACAAGAACCTGACAAATTAGAATAACCTTCATGAGTTATACATGCATCATGATATCCAATGAAGAGTAGCATTGGTTATTACACCAGCTACTGGGATTGGTCATGTATTTACCTTCTGTACTTTAGCTCACATCCGACTGTATTCATTGCTTGGTTGGCATACCATTACATTGTCTGAGGAGAAAGTACAATATTGGGAGGGATATGAAAGGGTGGATCTTCAAATGTTCAGCAATTCTGCATGGGAACAAATCATTCTTATGCTTAGCAATATTTAAATGAATGTAATACTTTACCGTAAATCTAACTTTCTCCCTTTATGTCAATGAGATGCCGGTAGTAAGTAATGGATGGTTCAACTTACTAGTTATATCTGCTTGAAAGACAGTAAGGCAATAAAACTTCACTGTAAGCTCCAAATATGTCATTTTGCTATGTGAGTAAAACATCTATAAATAAGGAAATAGCAGACATCTATAACTTTGGCATTTGTTGACATATTTTGCCAATGTTGCTGTTGCTTGACATAGAAAGCAGTAGGCCCAACAACGTTTCTCATTTGGATTTTGCAAAGAGTTTGTCAGATTTCTTCTTGTTTGTGATGCAGGCTTTGGCAGCTCCATTTCAGTTTCCTACTTAACCATAAATAAGTTAGCTTGTGATGCACTAGTACTTCCCTTGCCTTACACAAAGCTGATTGAAATGATAAACTTCATATCTTGTAAATCATAAAGGAGCACATTTGCATCTCTCAGTGCTTTCCCATCACCCAGAATTTTTAAAAAAGCTATTCAAAATGAATAAATAAGTTTTCTGTGCAATTTATGATAGAATATCAACCATGTCAGTATTTGTTGTGTAGCTGTTTATGCTGGCTTCAATCAAAGTACTGGTAGTAAGTGAAATCAGTGAGCTGAACCTTTTTCATCCCACCTCTGCTATCTTTGAGCATCAACTAAAGAATTAAATAGGTGACAGATCAAAATGAGGGTCATACCCAGGTTTGCAGTGAAACATTTTGCACACTTGAGAAACATTATTCTCTGCTGGAAATGTACAGTCGGCCTTCCATATTTACGGCTTTGGCTTTTGCACTTTGCTTATTCCAGGTTTCATTAACACAATCTGTCTAGGAATCTCTAAGTCGTCCAGTGGAACTCTGGGGTTAACTTCCGCTGGACGTTGCACTGGAAGATCTAGTGATTCCGAGCGAAAAACATTTTTCTAGGCATTTGTAGGTCCTCCTGCACAATTCTGTGGTCAACTTTTGGTGGATACTGACTAAAGAGTTACATTGGAGGACCTAGGGATTCCTAAAGATGTTCTTTCAGGTAAAAAAAGTGGGTTTTTATTTGCAGTTTTCCCACATTCATGGTGGATCTGCACCCCCAACCAAGAAAATGTGGAGGGTCCACTGTAATTAGCCAGGTAACGCAGTGGTTAAATGCCTGTACTGCAGCCACTTACAAGCCACAAGGTTGTGAATTCAAACCAGCCGGGGCTCTGGGTCAACTCAGTCTGGCATCCTTCTGTAGGTCACTAAAATGAATACCTAGCTTGTTTGCGGCAGTTGGCTTACACTTTGTAAACTGCTTAGTACATTGCTAACCAGTATAGAAATGTACTCAAAATTGCTATTGGTAACTGCAACTGCTTAGAGTGGGTTTTATGGTTTTCCTACTGGGTATAGTCAAATTTCAGAAGAATTTAAAAAATACAAAAGGGCTAAACTTGATGTCACAATGTCAGAAACAACACTCCCCTGGCTTTGAAGGATTTGCCAGCTTCCAGTACTCTCCAGAACAGGTTTTGGGACATGTTGGGGACTGCATATTATTGAATTCCAGGCAAAGTCAACAGGGCTAAATTAATATTACTTGTCTAGCATATATAAAGGTAAAGGTATTCCCCATTGACAAGGTTGTCAAGTTGTGTCCAACCATAGAGATACTAATTTCATGCTTCCATAATGAAAATCTTAAGTACCCTCCTCCTCTTCCGCCTCCTCTTCCTCCTGCTCCTCCTCCTTCTTCTTCAATTATCAACTTTGTATTAAAAAAAATCAGGTTAAAAAATCAACTCTTTTTACTGTGTGCAACTTCCCTTTAAAAAAATCTGCCATAGCTTAGCAGTTCACCAAGGGCATCTCTTTAAATACAAAATAAAATAAAAATAATTAAAACTAAGCAATCATAATGATATGAAAACTTACCCTTCCTTGCTGAAAGAGTTTTTCTTGCATACTGAGTTACTCCCTCATGAGCTGCATTCTGCCAGCTTCATCTTTGTGCTAAAAATCAACTTCTACCTGATCATTAGTAAAGATCACCCAAAGTCATTAGAGGCACAGATTTTCCCACCACCTATTTCAACTTCTTTAGTTAAATTTGTAAGACAAGGGCATTCCTTTATTGAAAGGAAAGACTGATCAAGGTCACAAGTGGTCCTATTTGTCTTAAAAGCATTGTAAAGATCTTGATTACATTATCCTAAAGCTGCATTCTTTAAAAAAATAATGAGGGCTAATCTTTTCTAAAAGTGTATACTGTTAGTGCTGTATTTCACATTTTAAACCTTGCCTGGTTATCTGTGGAAATAAATTAAAGGTGTAAATTGAAAAAAATAATAAGTGTTTGTGTGTCCTGTTTTAACCTCATGTTCAAATCAATGGCTTTACTGAAGAGAGTTGCCGTTTGTTCAAAAACTGGGGAAACTCATCTGCCAGTCATGTAATTAGCTGTTTTAGGAGGTGGAAATGGATCTCACAATGTTTAACGTGAAAATTATATGGAAACATCTAATTGGGCACATTTCCACCCTAGTGGTAGCCAGCTGAACCAACTTGAATTCTTTTTGACAATCTCTGATGGTTATTTTTTAATTTGTTGCATTGGGCCCCTGCTCCTTACTCGATTTTATTCTAATGTGTGCTACTGACATGTCATTATGGCTGAACAGTCATAATTTAATTAGGGGTTGTGGCACCCAAAATTACAGACACCCTTCATTTTCTCTCGAACAATCCTTCAGCCTTCTGGATTAAATCAGAGAAGTCTGATTTCCACAATGTGCTGATATTTTTTCTTTCCAGAAAACTCTTTAATTTTTTTTTAATGTATTTCATACATCATTAAAGGATGCAAAATAAAAAAAAGGTTTTGGCATTTTATTATTCTTATTCAGCTATCACATCATATCATATCACATTAGGACATTCTCAGTTGCCACTCCAAAAATTTGGAATGACTTGCCGGAGGAGACTCGCCAGATCACATCCCTCGATGCTTTTAAAAAGGCAATAAAAATGACCCTCTTCTGTCAGTCTTCCCAGACTGACCTCTACCCAGAACAGAATTAATTGCCCATTTGATCTGGCCCTCCTAGGTATTGCCACTTTTGTTAAACTGTTTTTAATTGTTTCTGTAAATAATATAATAAAAATTAATAAAACTTATTTATATCTCGCTTATTTGTAAGAAACAATAAAGCAGCTTCCAACAATTAAAATAGTACAGATGTGTAGAGATAACAATAATAAAAATATATACAAACCCCCCTCCCTTAAAAAGGAATTAAACCATTCTAAGATTAAAATTCAAACATTAAAATCAACACATTTATATTAAAATCACACAATATCATAGTGCAAAAGCAGTGGGCAAACTCATCATGGCCGGGATTGTACAAATACAGAATACTCCAAATATGGGGAATCTATATGTAGCTGGGGGCCATTCCGGGAAAGTCTGCTGGAAGAGATCCATCTTGACCGCTTTTTAAAAGCTATCTAAGGTGGTTTACAGACCGCCCCTTTGGGGTGGCCTGTTCCCGCCCCTTTCCTTGCTGTATCAGGGCCTCAGCTGCCACAGTGGCAGCCTCTGAGGCCCCAATCCGCCACTTTCCAGGTTGTGGGGAAATGGCAAAAGGCCGCTTCCCCGCACCCTGAAAAGAGGTGTCCTTGGGGTTTCAAGCCCCAAGGACCCCCGATGGCGGCGGGGACAAACAGAAAGGGGCCACTTGGCCCCTTTCTGCTTTGCATTGCTGGTGCAGCCATGTAAAGGCTGCACCCAGCGACGCAAAGCTGGAAGGAGCTCCAAAACAGAGCTCCTTCCGACGCTGCGGAAAGGGCGCCCCAGACACCCTTGTGCGGCGCCAGTACGTCACTTCCGCACCGCTCCATTTGGAGGCGGTGCGGTCGTGACGTACCAATGGCGGCGCCCATGTATATAGGGCGCCATCATTTTGTACGTGCTCGGCACGTACTAGGGTTAGGGTGTCCGGAAGGGACGCCCTTTCCTAATCTTAGTACGTGCCGAGCACGTAATATACACGCGTCTGTAACGCACCTAAGTTGGGTATTTGTTGGATCTCATCCAGCAGGCCCTTCCATAGGGTGGGAGCAACAGCAGAGAGGGTCCTCTGGGAGGTCGCCTTCAGTTTAGACCTTACAGGTTGCAATAAATCCCTCCCAGAGGATCTGAGTGCAATAAATTCCACCCAGAGGACTATATGGAAGCAGGTGATTCCTTGAATAGGTTGGGCCCAACCCATGTAGGGCTTTACAGGTGATAACTAACACCTTGTACTGTTCCTGGAAACTAATAGGTAGCCAGTGGAGTGACTTCAGTATTGGTGTAATATGGTTGCTCCTAGTTGTTCTGTAGTTATATGGGTTTTATTTTTTAATTTTGTATTGAAGGGAGGGTGGGTCGAAGGGGTAGGGGTTGGGGGATTGTTTTTCTTGTTATTATTTTCTGTATATGTTTTAATTCTTGTTGTTACCTGCCTTGATCCTCAAAAGGGAGAGGTGGGATACAAATAAATATTTATTGTTGTTGTTGTTGTTGTTGTTGTTGTCGTCATAAAGAAATTGGCAATTTGATACTAAGAACACTTACAGTGGACCCTTGTTATACGCTGGGGTTTGGTTCCAAGATATAATGACATAGCAAAATGGTGTCCCTTATTAAAAATGGAAAATCAAGGTTTGATATTTGAAATTTATACTTTTCTGGAACAGTTTCAAACTGTGTCTGTGTATAAAAAAATCCGTGTATAAGAAGGGCTGACTGTATTAGCAGCAAAAACACATTTTAATCTATTTCTAAAAGAAAGTAATTTGAAATCTTGCTGTTTGAGAATTGTTGTAAAACTATTTCTAGGGGAGTACTAGTTTAGGAAATTACCACTTGTAGCTAGTCAAGTGAACAGTACACATATGGAGTTGATCTGATAGCACACAACATGAAGCTTATTTTGTTGGTATTCTATTTAATTTCAACTATAAATGAATTGAGAGTGAGCATGGTATAGTGGTCTGAGTGCTGGACTACAGCCCTGGACACCATAATCCAAATCCCTGCTCAGCCATAGAAATCCACTGAATGACCTTAGGGAAGTCGCAGTCTCTCAGTCTGAAATCAAAGGCAAACTCTCTCTGAACAAAACTTATGAAGAAGAACCCTTGATATATATGCTTTAGAGTTGCCATAAGTCACTTCTTAGGGTTGCTACAAGTTAGAAAGGCACAGAACAACATAAATTCAAACAAAATCACAAGAAAACATTGCTTCAATTTTTTTTGTCTTTTTGCTATAACACATAGGCGGGTTACAAACCGCTGAAAAGCAGTGCTCTGCCGCCGCCGCCGGTTGCTGCGTCCGGGAACCACAGCAGCCAAACCACGCGGTTCCCAGATGCAGCAAAGAAGAAGCTCCAAAATGGCGCTTCTTCTTGTGCCCCGGATGGGACACCGCGATGCGCTACTCGCACACTCGCGGCATCACATCCGGGGCATGACGTGCGGATGCTAAGCGTCCAGCACATAAAGATGGCAGCGTCCGTGTATATAAGGCGCCGCCATCTTTATGCCCTTTTCACGTGCTAGGGGTGAGGCCGGTATGGACGTTAAGTCCTCGGCCAACCCCTAGCACATGATAGGGGTGCTGCAAAGGCCCGTTTGTAATGGGCCATAATTACTCTTCTGTAGTACAATGCGCCTGCATCATATGCAGCTTTCAGTTTATGCTGAAAGCGATGCGACAGAAATAAAATGGTGCTACAGGCACGGGCCCCATTATTGTCAATGTGGCTCGAGCATACGCGCTATTTGCTTTACGTGGGGGGGGTGGTGGTTCAGGAATGGATCCTCGCATAAAGCAAGGATGCACTGTATTATAACACAGCCTATTATCATCTCTGCTTCAGATAGAGACCAATTCTTTCAACTCTATTGGTTGGTTCAAGATCTGGTTTCTGTTGACAGAAGGAGTCTTAGAAGATCCTCCAGGTGATCTATGAGAATCCCTTATCCCTGTACATTATGGTTCACCCCATACAACAGTGCTCCCTCAACTGCATAGTACTTTCTAGGAGGTAGATGGGCTGCCATGAGGAGAAGGACAGGTAAATCTGCTTAATTCAACCCAGCTGCGCTCATCTAAATCTGCACTCATCTAAATTCATGTAGGCATTTAACTAGCTGGACAAGGTTTAGCACAGAGGAGAGCAGAATGTGATTTCAGGATTGTTTTTGTGCCCCCTCCAAGATGCCTGCCTAGGACTTTCAAGTGCACATGGGACAATTCTGCCACATTTTAAGAACTCCCTGGGCATTTGAGGCCCAAGAGGAGACCTTGTGGAAAAAACAGGTACTGTAGTACCTTTCTGTTATAAAAGTTTCTGATGTAAAAGTACCGTAGGTGTCTCCTAGGAGGACAAAAATGTGGTAAAAATTCTCCAGCCCCCTTGAGGGCATTTAGGGATAGACTGACTATATGTACTGTTTTAAATGGGACAGTACCATTTAAAAAAAATATTTACAGAGTGTCCTATAATTTTAATGTAAATGTCAAGTTTACCCTGTTTTCAAGAAAAATGCCCTGTTATGTTCTGAAAGTGGTTTGAAGATCCCTGTTTGAAACTGTGATTGTAAAAAAAAAAAATTGTATCATGGAGTGGCGTGAGACGTTTTATGATAAGATATTGAAAGATCGAAATTTGCTGCATGAAATTACTTCATCCGAGAAATATTCATGCTACAATTGTGATGAAATACAGCCCCCATAACATCTACCTAAATTTTTGTTTCAGTTAGGTCACTGAAATAATTGTTTGCTCAGTATGTTCATGTAATAAAACTTGTTGCCTTACTTTACATTAATATGGAATATTACATAACCTGGCCTGTTTTTGCCATCCCAGTGTCCTGTTTTTGTCTCAAGGAAATTTGGTCATCCTATTTAGGGAGGATTTTTGTGTGTGCGTTTTACAAGGGTGTGCAGCAGGGTTTGTGTGTATGAGTATCTCTGTGTGTGTGTGTGAGTGTAATTCTCCAAGGTCGCTTGAGAGGGCAGTGCAGCCCACAGCTCCCAAAAGTTGCTTACCTAGGTCTAGTGGGATATGATTGAACTTCAGTCAAGAAATCATGTCCTTAATTCTTACCCTCACTCACTGATAGCAAGCACTGGAAGAAACCCCAGGGGCTATATAATATAATATTCTGGATACCAGACAAAGCAAAGCTGGAGCATCTCTGGCATTGGTTCTCAAATGGTAGAGTGGGACCCTCAAGGGGCGCAACAGTTGCTCAAGGAGGTCCTGATTCCTCTTCCTCCTCCTCTTCCCAGATTTTTTTATGTGTAAAATTTACACATGTATTGAGTTACCATTTATACTCAATTATAAGTCGACCTTATGTATAAGTTGAGGGCAGGTTTGGGGACCAAAATTATGGATTTTGATATGACTCATGGATATATCAAAGGCAAAATTTAGGGGCATCTAACAAAGGATGTAAAGGGCAAAGCAAAGGAAAACAATGCCAAAGAATTTACAAAATTCCAGCAGGCATAACTGTTTGTGCTCATCCTAAAGGATAGATGAGTGAATAGAGGAGGTTCAGTAATTCCAGGGCAGATAATACTCTTGCCTTTCATCAGGGTATTGTTCCTTTTTTAAAAATGAGAGTTAAAGTATAGTACAGTAGTTACATTGATTCATGAATAAGTAACTCAGTTTTCTGGGTCAATTTTTTGACCTAAATTTCTAGACTTACACATGAGTAAATACAGTAAAAACTGAATTTACTTCAATAAAACTGTTCTAATTTGAACAATGTTATTTCCTTATAAAATGTTTAAAATATGAAACTACATGAATATGTGAATAACAATATGCACACTAACCAAAGAAAATATTTTTATTCATATATTGAGAGTTGGGCATGATGTTCACATGCAGATATAAATGGTGTCACAAGGGTAACAAGTCTTTTGAACAACTATATCTACCACATCTTATTTCTGTCCAGGTTGAATTGGAATCCAACACTATCTAAAGGGTCACAGGTTTTCCAGTCTGGCTGCAGAGAGAGCTTTTTTTCCCCTGCTTGTTGACAGCTATTACTCTTATGTCCAGTAGTGGTGAAACCCAGATGTGCTTCTTTTTGTCATTTTAAATTGCGGATTCTTCTCCATGCTATAAAATGAATGTTGGAAACTTGCTCCTTTAACTTCTTCTCAGCTGCCAGTCCTATCTGGATTAATAGCTCTCCAAAGCTCCATTGTCTTACTGTATCTTTCTTTGTAAAGGCAGTGAATAACGTTGAAATACTAAGTACACAACTAGGGGAGTTGGCCCCATGGATCTGGCCTTCTGAGAAAACATGCTGAGGATTGCTTTTGATTATGTCCAACTTTAGCTTGTGTGTAGGTGTCTCCTATATTGATTGGCAAACAGGCTGGAGCCACATAGCAATTGATTGCCCAGTGTTATCTTATCATGCATAACTATAGCTGCAGTTAAATAAGCATAAATTGGCCATTTTTATGACATCCTCCCACAGTATTTGACTTTTTAAACTGCTGTGTCTCACATGCTGTTTTATGGCAATTAAAATAATAAGAGCGGAAAATGCATACTCATCTCTCCACGTTGAATGCGAAGGCATATTGTTTACAATACTGACGACTTTAATTCATTGACCCACTAAGGACTCTGAAATTTAATCATGCACTTGTAAGATATTTCCCCCTAAGATGTTGATGGGTTACTTAGTCATCTGTAATTCAGAACTGTTTTTCATGACTTTTGAGACACTGGGCCAGTTTCATGGCTGAGCAGAAGTTCATACTCAGGTCTCACTGTTTCAAGTCAAGTGTTTCTTATGTGGCACAACAGCCACCCTGTGATAGCAAACCTCTGGAATAGCTTTTAAGGGTTTGTGGGAGGGCTTTTTGTTTGTTTGTTTTGGTGTGGAGAGAGAGGGTTGTTCCCTCACTCTTCTGTTGGTGCAAAACGTTCAGGCAGTGTGAAGGTATAGGCCTAAATCCAACTAGAGTAGAACAATTGAATTAGTGGCTAAAGGTTTGTTTACCACTCAGTGGTTAGTTCAGTGTCTTTAGGGAATAGCAGTTGCATTGAACCCATGGCTGGATATTTTCTGAATGTGAAATATCTGGAGTCACTGAAAAAAAAAATCAAGAAACCATGGCTATGGTAAAATCCAGCAGCTGGATGAAACAGTGTGTTCCTGTGTTGCAGCTTCTTTATTTTCTTTTATTTTTCCTGTTTCTTTTTCAAATAGAAAGCCAGGTGAATGGGAGGGTCAACCAATAAATCTGCCTGTTGAGATCTATCATGTACAAAATCCCTATGGTCACATCTCAGTTAGTATTACCTTTGTACCATGTCACAGTTTTGTATCATGTCACTCTGTTTTCATATGATCCACATTATGTGAATGATTTACCCTACAAAAAAAACCCCAAACAAATATCTGAGAAAGTTCAGTGTACAATAACTACTTTTCCCTTTTGCAACTTCCTTAACTTCATCTGTTTCAGCTATCTATACAACCTTGTATTTTTAAAAAAAAAAACACAACAAAAACAACAACCAAGAACAGAAAAGAAAAGGTAAACTATTTGTGTCAAATCTTTGAACAAGAAGCATTTTTGCTCACAGGGCTAAACGCCAGCATTCTCTTACCTCCAGTAGCAAGGTTCTAACACACTGTATGTGGTTTCCCCCTATTGTTGTTGTTCTTTGTTTTGCAATAATCATTCTTTTTAATGCATTTTTAATAAACAAGATTCTTTAGAGAGAGTCTTGAAATGATGCTACAGACAGCAGACAGAATGCCTTGTCCTAAAACACTTTCTCTTGTCATGTAGGTAGTTTTATCAGATAAAAGAAGCTATGCTTTGGGCATTGTATGTTTTATTCTATATATTATATAAATGTGTATAATAAAAAAGAGCGCCTTCTCTCTTCAGTACAGCACAAATACAGGAAAGAGAGAGAGAGAGAGAGAGAGAGAAGTTGGTAGTATTCTCATTTTTAACTCTTGCCTGTCACAAGATATTTTTATATGTAGATTGGTTTGGAGTTCAGCATAAAGGTCTATTTGAAGTGGAACATAGCTCTTAGTTAACAGTGAAAGTGATAAGTTGTCTAAAGCCCTGTTTAGACAGACAGAGCTTATTTGGCATCCACATTAAGCTGTTTGACAAAATGTTTCGAATGTAATTAGTTCACATCAAAGGTACACCATCTTCAGTGACGGGTAAAATTGATGAGAACTAAAGAGACTCAGATCAGCATGACCTAAATGGAGGCCTTAGGTTTCAAAGTTTTAGTGTTGCTACATTTTTTAAAAAAGCAACTCTTGCTGCCCCTTTCCATTACAACTTGTTTCTAATTTTCCTAAGAACTTGTGATTTTATGTTAAGCTCTCTGTTTTTCATTGGTCTTTTCAAACATTCACAACAGCTGTGCTGTGTCCCCAAAGAGGTATCATTTTCAATATGATTTTGAAATATTAACTGGGCTGCTTTGTTCATCTTACAATTACACCTGTTGAGAGCATGCTTCTATTTTGATCAGAGTTTCCCCACACCCCAACCTTAAAATCCAAGATTGGGCTCTTGAGGCCTTTCCAGGTGATAGTGCTCATTTTTAAAGAACATCCACATTTTCTCATTATCTGTAAACCCTCCATGTTTTATGTGGGATCTGCAGACTACTTTATACTTGATGAGTGGAAAACATTTATTTTAATGTATTTCACTTCATTTTCATCTCACCTGTCCACCAAATGATAAATGGTGGAAAAACAGAGGCTGGATGATGAAGCAGAGAAATCCAGATGTTTGACCAGATGTTGTAGCAATTCAGTTAAACTCAGATTCAAGATGAAGATTGAAGAATGAATAGATAATTGGGAGGTTTGCAGAGACCATGTTATCCCTAGGCAGACATACTAGGATGGAAAGACTATGGCGTGTCTCTGCTTCTAGGATTTGGTGGAAATCATAGCAGCAACTCAGAAACCTGATTCTTCCTCTGTCAAATTGTATGTTTCTTTTGCAGCATCTTCATGCCTAGTTTCAATTTCAGTGGGTCGGATATAATGGCAAAGTGTGGTTTGGTACTGTCTGGAAAAGCTTTGTGACTTGGATGCTCCCATCTTCTCTCACTCTTCCTGTTATATAGTGGGAATTTAACTCTGTAAAGTTGTATTGCTGAAAAGGAAAAAAGGTGATTTTTATTTTTCTGAAAAAATTAAAAATTAAATTACATTTTGAAAATGTGTTGTAGCCTTGCTTTGGGGGGCATGTACAAGCCATAATTTGCTAATTGGTATGCCATAGCAATGAAAGGGAGTTATTATATGATTGGAAAACATAACAGGAATATGGAATACAAGAACACAAGACTTGTGTGCCAAGAGAAGGCATACTTACTTGCTAATTAGCTTACTTGCTGTTCACCGCTATGATCTTTGGAATAGCGGTATATAAATAAAACAAATTATTATTATTATTAAATCTGAGCAGAGCTTATGACACTTTTGAGTCTTAACCAAATACTGAATGCAACAAATCTTGTTGTGTATATCAGTTTTGAGACTTGGCAGGAAGGGGAAGTGATTATTTATTTTCCAGAAGAATTGGGAAATAAACACTTTACAACTAATTAACAATGATTGAATTAAAGGAAAGCATGGTTTGATTTTTTTATTATTATTTTTTAGTCTTAATAAATACTATTGTAAAGTAAAACCCACATGTTGTAAAGATTCAGGGTTTATTGTAACAATGTGAAGCTATTAGGTAGTATTTGCTAGACTACATTAAGGTAAGGAATGGGGATGGAAGGGAAAAGAAGGATATCCTAAAGATGTTTCTATTACCTGAAAAGAACAGCCACAGTATGTACTAGAAGGCATAAGTACCATGAATGAGTTACACAGCAAATAGGCTAACAAATGCAGATAGTTTTACTCCCCCCCCCCTCCCCATGGGATTCCAGGTGACTTTCCATGGCCTTATTGCTTGGTTGTTTCTGATCATAGAAAATCCTCTTCATTGTTTTCTTTGTTTTTGTCTTCCAAGCAAATAAAAGGGAGAATTCCATTTTTAGCAGTCATATGGTGTGAACAATGAGAGCTCCGGCCCACCGATTCACCACTGGCATTATGGGATGAATCATTTCTGTGAGTAACAAAGGCTGAGTGACTTAAGTCCCAAATAACCAGTAATCTCTTGTTTTTCAGTCCACACTACACTGATAGCCTTTGAAAAGGAATGTTGTAACATACCTACGTGCCCATTTGGACTTAAATGGAGGAATTACAACTGTCATCATTCAGGAGTCTTCAGTAAAACCTTTTTGCCACCTAAAAAGGTGCAAGGAAGGGAAGGTGAAGAAAAAGAAAACACAGCAGCCATTATTTTTTGACACTTGGCAGCCAATTTCACCTGTGTGGTTCAAAAATTTGGTCTTTTCTCCTCTCTGCTCCTTTAGAAATCTGGAATATATATATATATATATATATATATATATATATATATAGTATTTTCCTTTTGTGATAGCCAATTCTAGCTCCTGTGCACAATTCCCACCACCTTCTGTTGTTGTGGGCCATCAAGTCATTTCTGACATGGCGAACCTAAGACGAACTTATCACAGAGTTTTCTTGGCAAGATTTGTTCAGAGGAGCTTTGCCTTTGCCTCCCACTGAGGTTTAGAGAGTGTGACTTGCCTGACGTTAGCTAGTGGGTTTCCATGGCTGTGCAGGAATTTGAGCCCTGGCTTCCAAAGTCATAGTCTAATGCTCAAACCACTGTACCACACTGGTACATGAGCCAAGTGTATGATGTTAAATCTCTTCCTACTCAGTTACTTCGTTCAGAGATGGTTTTTCTGCTTCTAACAGGGTAAGCAGTTGCAATACATGTTTGTTTCCTTCTCAGCCAGTAAATAACTGATTGGGCATTAGGAGAAATTCAACAGACACCCCAGGGCTTTATGAGTAGAGAAAACAATTAAAGGCCATAAGTTGCAAATTCCTCATTCTTGGCAAGAAAGGGCATCCCAATATGTTGGAACACCCAACAGAAAAATGGTCAGACCTGGGATTTATAGTTTGGTGAGGCACCAGAGCTCTCACACAGGCCAGGCTGAATACTTTACCAAACTACAAATCCCAGGATTATGTAGGTTAGCATCATGGTAGTTAAAGTGGCGTCAAACTGCTTTTATTACACAGTGTGGATACATTCTAGGTTATGCTCCCAAAACCATAACTGAAATACTTGCCTTCAGTCTGTTCATTTCTGACAGGAAAAATGGCTCTGCTTCCCTGCTTGTGTACACACATGGAGCTGCCCTATATGAGGAAGAATTGATTAACCTGGGCCTTGTCCCTTATATAAATTCACTGTAAGCACATGCATGTGCACACACATAGAGTTTCCTATGCTTGCTGAATATACAGAGAATAGAGGGTGTGGCTAGCTGTCATGGACCCACAACCTTGCTGTACATGTTTGAAATGTGTATGTTTTGGGGTGTGCAAACCTCATCAAGTTACAAGCAATGAAATGAATATTGATTGCGGTCTTCTGGACCAATGGATAAAACAGACAACTGTTGACGTATATTATGATTTTACTAATTCCAGTTGTTTGTTTTTACTATGTAAGTTACAAACAGAGGCAGAACATGTTTCCATGTAACACTTTATTTCTTATCATAAGACAAAAAGATGAAGTTTCATTGTGGAATCATACAGCAAGCCTTTCTTTCTCCCTTTCTTTCCTTTGCTTCCTTTCCTATCCTTTCCACATTCATTGTGGAAATGTAGCTGGTGCTAACAACATGAACATAAGAATAATGTGCTTTGCTTGCAAATAGCGCTCTCATAGGATGAGAAACACTGCTAATTTCCCTTAAATAATTCAATATAATGTCAATATCCCACTACTCCCTAGACTTAAGAGTGACAAGCTTGTTCAAATTAGTAGCCCTGAAGACTAGAGAATATTCAGGACATGCTTTTATCTTTGGAAAGACAGAGCTCAATGCGGATGCATAATTTTTGAAAGTAGGAGTCTGACGACCAGGCTTAAACAGGGATGTGACAAATTATTCAGTGCAAACACCATTACAGTTTGAGCAGTGTCAGTAGATTTTTAGTTTACTTTGTATCCAATTAATAAAACCACTACAATTTATCTTTATATGTTTTTTTAAAGTGGATAGTTTAAGAATATATTATAGTAAAGGACTTATAGAAAAATCTTAATTCATTTTTAAAAATAATGACTATATTGTGCAAAACTGGAGATATTTCATGGATTAAAATGTCATAAAATTATTTTTAAAAAGTAACTTAAAATGTAGCCAAAACAACAACACCAAACCAAGACTGCAAACTTAAACCCATTTACCTGAAAGCAAGTCCACCTGAATTCATTGGAGGATTATGGCTAAGCAGACATGCAGAAGATTGCACTGGAAATCATCTTGTTCAGTGGTTCAGGACTGTTTAATAGTTTATAATCTCAAAATTTTAGAATGTGGTCTACCTCTATACTTTGGTGTGCTATTATCTGTCACTGTCCTGACAATTTTATTTGTTTTTCTACTTGCTGGGAAGGTACCATTTGCTTTTAATAGCATGATTTGAATCATTTTGCCCTTGACATGATCCTGGAGAGTAGAGCAGTATTAGTGAGCCATCATGTGTAAATGGGATGCAGTGGCTTAGTGGTTAAGACGCCGACTCTGATGATTGCAAGATTGGCAGGTTGGCAACTCGAGGCCTAAATAAGTATGATGGAGTGAGCTCCCATCACTAGTCTCAACCTCTGCCAATGTAGCAGTTCAAAAGCAGGTAAAAATGCAAGATAAATATGTACCATTTTGGTAGCAAGGTAAGAACATTCTGTGCAAGTTTACATGATCACAGAGTTGTCTTTGACAATGCTGGTTCCCTCGGCTTAGTAACGGAGATGAGCACTGCCCCCTACAGTCAATCAGATAATCCATAATCATCATCATCATCATCATCATCATCATCATCATCTGCATCTGCTTAATCACTTGGGATCCAAGCGGATTACAACAATAAAAGAGGATACAATTAAAATTGTAAAACCCCTATCCCCCCCCCCCCCCCCCCCCGTGTTGGCTTTTAGTGTGGGATTCAGGCTCATTTGTAGTTGTGGCAATAGTGCTATGACCACTAGTGAGAGTACAAAGCTCTTACGTCTTAAGTCTACCTTGAGACATTGAAACTGGGAGCTGGCATGGTGCAGTGGTCTATGCATTGGACTATGACTCTGGAGAGAAGGGTTTGAATTTTGTTGGGTGACCTTGGGCACATTACACTCTCTCAGCCTTAGAGGAAATCCCCACTGGAGAAACATGCCTTCCCCTTAGGGTTGCCATAAGCTGAAAACAATGTGAAGGCAGACAACAACAACATGATGTCTGCCATTTTTGTTCAGTGTGAAAGAGTGCAGGTGTGGTTGCAACCTCCTTAAAGAACCAATTGCCTCTCCTGTTTATTAAGAACAGAAAAAGGGCAGTCCTGGAATTGTTGAGGGATTAACAAGAATAGTGTTGGGAGCCTAAGGCCCGAAGGCTGCACCATTCCTATCCCTCATGTACATTTTTAGTAGAGAATCTGCCAGTTGGGTCAAACAGTCCTTCACATCTGTATGTTTAGAGGGATTCTTTGCCTGAAGTAAGGACTAGCCTCTTGAATGATGACAGTCTCACACTGGTGTTGTTCAGTTACAGCAGCACATTTGGAAAGACAAATACAAGATCTCTGATCTGACTGCTGGTAGACAGTTTCATTCTCTCATTAACATTCAGGTTAGGAGGAAAGAGGGCCTTACTCTGCAAGGACTTCAGAATGAGAGGTGGAGCAGAATATTCAGAGACCCAGAAGTGATTGGATTCACAGTAACCTTTCTGTACATTTCACTGAATTTATGGAAGGCTTGGTGAGGCTTGGTGAGCTAGCCTCTGCAACTTCCAGAACCATGTGCTGCCTCCCTATCCCAGTGTATATCTATTGGCAGTCCTGAATTGTCCTCAATGCATACAGGCCCTTTCCAATCTAGATTCTTCCTTTAGTGTAGGACTGTGTGTACATATGTAGGCACTGAAAATGACTTCTCACAATATCCAACTGCTGTTCATTACTGGAGTGTGCAATTCTCGCCATGGACTTGGCTAGCCACTATAGTGTTACAAACCCCATTTATTGAATGAATAGAGGTTTAATGTAAGCAGTGATTGAGTTCAGCATGGGGGGAGTTGCTGGAAGATTATTGGGAAATATGGATGAATGTTATATTTGGAAAGTGTGCATGTGATAGAAAAGGATGAAGTGCAAGAATTATATGTGTAAACATTTTGGGTTTATGACCCCCACTCCATTTTCACAGTATGTATTCATAAGAAGTTTGAAAGTTTATTATATATATCTCCACTATTAAAAGAAGGCTTTTCTTTATGGTGCCGTGAGAGCTTGGCAAAACAAATATGTTATAATTCTACCTATAATCTGCTAACACCTTCCCTTGCAATCAAGCTGATTAATTTTTGTTCTTGCAAAATCACAGGAATGCATCCAGATTTAAAATGGCCTTATAATTGCAGTTAAAAAAACACAAATAAAGTATTGCGTAGTTCAAGCCAAGCCAAACACAGCTCTTGAAACTTGGCAAACAAGTACAATCTGCTTGTTCATGTTATAAACCTGAATGCCTTAACTTTCATTTTAAAATGACATATTTCTAGAACGCATGCCCTTGGGATACTGGGGATTCTTTTAAAATGTGAGCACATGCACACAAACTGTGTAGGATCCAGTTTTCTTTGTAGGAGTAAACACAGTGAAACCAGTGGGCCTTTGAGCAGCCATTGGGTCTACTCTGTGTATAAGGAAATCTGGATTCAACTCACTGTCTTTTAAGGGGTCTGCTGAACCAATCTTGCCAATAAAACTCCAGAATAGGATTGCCATAAATTGGAAATGAATTGAAGACACACAATAACAACAATAACAAGCACGTATACTATCACCTCAAATCTGTCTGTTTGTTTGTTTTTCCAGTTAATCTTATAATTCAAAGGTGCTCATGGTTTAATTTTGAGAGGAACAGTGTTTCTCTCTCCGTCTGATTGGTAGCCTGATAGGAGTTTCTCACAACTGTTGATTCTTAGGTTACATCTACCCTGTAGAAATAATCCAGTTTGACACCACTTTAATGACTGTGGCTTCATCTTACAGAATCAAGGGATTTGTAGTTTTGTGAGGCATCAGCACACCTAAAACTACAAATCTCAAGATTCCATAGGATGGTGCTACAGCACTTAAAGTGGCCTCAAACTGCATTATTTCTACAGTGTAGATGGACCCTTACTTAGTTCTTATGGTATTGTATCTAAAATTTATTTATTTATTTCAGCCTATTTATGCTGTCAGTTTTTAAAAGTATAGGGAGAACTATGAGTACATATTCTATTACACCACATTGTTATTTTCTGTGTGTTTCTAGGGAATGTCTGAAGAGGAATTATAACCGAGTCTAGCTGCATGCAAGTCAACATAGTTATTGCTCTCCATGTAGTCAGAAACCTTGTTTAAAGAGGACTTCTGATCATATGTAGCTCTGTGACCATGCTGAAGTAAATGTAGTTGCAGTTTTTTTTCAGACTTCCCTTACCAATACCAAGAAAACTGAATGGGGAAGATCAGAGCTAGAAGATGCAACTTCAGCTACACCTACTCACACTGAAAAATGCCCAGCTGACTAGGTCTTTTGTGTCAACCTGTAGTACCATTTTATTTAGGTATTTATGTAAATTTGGTACTTTTTTGTGTAGTGTTTCCATGGCTAATGGAAACCTTTCTGGACTACTGGAATAATAATCTAGGATTTGTATGCTTATGGTGCAAGTTGCCTCCACACAGAGCAATTTCTTTTGTTCTCCTCCCCCCCCCCCCCCCCCCCTTCCCCCCCTACAACTACACAGATAAAAAAAAAATCTCTCTTTCCCTCTTGCATTAAGGGGGGTAGATCAGTAGTACAAACATTGCTAAGTAAGTAAATATTGTAGAAAATGGATCATTCACTTCCTTTTGTTTAGTTATCGATAGATATTTGAAAGTAAACCACCCTAAGTAATTGCGTGTAGGTCATTAAACAAGGTTTAATAATGACAATAACAGGGTGTGTACTCAGGCAAAAGGTGAAGCTATGCACCTATAATTGCTCTAAGAGCAAGGTTATTAGTGATAGCAAAACAGCATGTCCTTTCTCATTAGGATTAGTGGACAGAGGACAGATTAATGGAAAACTTTTTTTGCATTTTTTTTAAACCAAAAGCTTCACTCTCCCAATTTCACTCTTGGCAACTCTCATGATTAGAAGCTGATCCTTTATATTTCCCCTGGGTTCTTATCTCCTGTATCATTCCTATGCAAAGCCCTTAGGTCTTGAGGCCTTTCCAGATCATGATATTGCCCATGATATTGTTGGGAAGTCTTTCCTGCAACTGTTATATCTTTTTCATGGAAATTAGTTTTTCTCTACAGTCAAGTAATAATATTTTGTTACTAAGAAAGTGACTCCATACTGATGGTGCACTGGTGTTCTGTTTTTGGAATCACTCCTTACTATATTAGCAATAGTTAAATACAGTTGCCTCAGATGTTGCTGTCAAATAACCACAGTACAACATGTTGGAAGTAAGGTCACAACTTTATTTGCAAACAATTGGTAGGGTTGGCACAAAGCATAAGGTCAGGATCTGTGCAATCAAACCACCCGATGTAGTCTGATTATCCAAACTGGGCACCCACCCGGTGCTTGGGATGACCTAGGGGCTAAGGAACACAACTTGACCGCAAACCTTGTCTTGCGTTCACCAATTCACAAAGCCCCTAGTCACCGGGAGGCGCTCCTGCGTTCTGGCCCCCGCAATGGCCAAACGCCTGCCCTATTCACCCCCGGGTACCTATTGACTCCCAAACCAGAGCTCCATAGCCCTGGTACCACAACGTGCAGATCCTGGCCTATGCTGCCGCCAAGTTGTGACTAAAAACCACCTAACAACAGCGGTGGATGGGCGGGCAGGAGAAGCACCAAGACTTGCTCCCTTCCACAGCTTGGCTCCGCTCTGCTCGAAGCCAAGCAACCGACTGAGGGAAAGGGCCAGCAACACGGCCTTATATAGGCCTAGGCCCCTCTCTCCCTGCGTGCTGTGCGGGGCCCCGCCTCCAAGGCCCAGCCCACCAATGGGCAGCCTTGGAGGACCGGAAGCCCTGCACGAACGAAACCGTCTCCCAGAGCGTCGCGGAGCAGAAAGGCCGCCCCTTCCGCCCCCGCGCACCAATAGGGAGCCGGGCAAGCCCCAGAGCACTCTGGGGCTTGTAGTTCAGCCGCGTCTAGCGGCAAAACGGTCTGCCCGGCGAGGTGGGCGACCGTTGCATATGGTAGTACAGTGTGCTCGCGTCATATGTGCGCGTGCCATACCCGGCTTCCAGCATATGCTGGAAGTCGTGCCGGAAAGACTTCTCTCGTGCCCTGGAAGAAGCAATGGGGTGCACACTGGGTGCATGCCGCGAGAACGAGCACCATTGTTTTTAATGGTGTTGAGTTTACGCAGTTTTTCCCTTACGCAGTGGGGGCCGGAACGGATCCCCCGCGTAAGAGAAGGACCAACTGTATTGTGTTAGTGAGCCAATGTGATGTAGTGAGTTGAGTCTTGGACTATGATTCTCGAGACCAGGGTTCAGTTCCTTAGTCAGCCATGAAAATCCAATCAATCACTTTGGGCAAGTCATACTCTAAGGCACGGTACATAGCACCAGAAAGAGGGGGGCGGGAGCTGTCACTCTGTCTCCCATAGCCATGCCGCAGCAACTAAATTGCGCAGCGGCTACGCTAAAGAAAAAGGAGTGCTAAAATGCGGCTCCTTTTTGCGTTGCCGCAAATAGGTGGCAGCAGCGCGAACATGTCGCTGCTGTGTGGCTCCCTCTGGACACTGCGCATCAGTGATGTCATCCTGGTGACATGATAGGGTTGCGGGGCATCTGGAAACGGCACCCCGAGGCAACCCTAGCACCTCGCCAGGACGTGCTAAAGGGCTCATCTGGACCAGGCCTAAGCCCCAGAAAATCCCATGATAGGTTCGCCTTAGGGAGTTGGAAAGAACTTGAATGCACACAACAAATATTGTGTTGATGGGCTGCACTATTCCTACTGCATCATTATTAAAATGGAGGCGTGTGTTGTGGGAGAGATTCAAGTAAAGTCATAAAATGTTTGTACTGTCTATCTCCTAGGCTTTTGTATGCCTTCATTCTTCTGGTTAATCAAACTGTAGATACCCCTTTAAGTTGAGTTACAGTAAAATACAGAGTTTGGGGTTTGAGGATTTTTATCTGATATTTTACAAATTATTAAATACACAAAGCAAATAGTAGTAGTGTTGACCATGAGAACAATTCCAAAATCAATGTTTTTTCATTATGTTTCATATTATGGCAATCATAGGGGCAGAAAAAAAAGTGGGGGAGGTATGAGAGCTCTAGATTTCTTCACTAGGGGAAGAGCAGTGAGGATGGGAGGGGAAAAACTGACTTGATATTGTCTAAATGATGTCCTCAGATGAAAGAATGGAAGAGGGATATACAGGTAGATATTCAGTTGAGGCCCCAGCAGGTGATTTGATAGTTGGGTACACCTAGCATAATCCTCTAGAATGCTGGGAGCAAAGAAAGCAGAAATGGTTGAGCCTTCATTTCTGAAAATGCTAAATGGAGCTGTAAGCTTCAAACACATTTACTCTCTTAGAAGATATTATTTGTTAAAGAGCCTCTGACTTCCCAGTCACTATTAAAGGTGAATGACAACGTTTTCAAATTACATGATTCTCAACTGAAAACTTTGGCTTTGAAAATTGAAGTGCTTATTTATGATCCATGAAACAAAGTTCATAAATTGCAAATGAATGGGTTTAATTTTAATCCTTTACAACTTCCATCTCTCTCTGATTCAGTTACATTCTTCACCAAAATATATGTACTTTTAGAGTTTTCATTAGCAGGACATTCTAAAAATGTCTATAAAGATATGATTTCCAAAATAACAACCATGTCAGTCTGTCATAAGGGGGAAAGAGTCATGACATTTTAACAATTTAAGACCTACTGTATCACAAGTTTGTATCTGATGAAGTGAGTTTGCATATGATGAAGTGTACTCTGGTTCAAAGGTTATAGACTTTCAGGTTTCACAAGACTGTTAATAAAACCAGCATGTCTGTGGGCTTAATGTTTTTACAAGGCTTTATGTTTTTATTATGATAGACTAACATGGCTGTCCCACTACAAGATTATTTTTATAAAACAATGTGTAATTGGGATGTTTGGAAGTAGTAATTGAAGGAGAACCCCAGTTTAATGCTGTGGGCTTGCAAAAATTCTCATTGATTGCTTTGGATCATGCCCCAAAACAGTTTCATTTAAGTGTAAGTGTGGAAGATGTGCATGGGTCCAAAACCAATTTTTAAAATGATTGTTAGATTACTAAATGATTTCTGAGATCTGGACTGATTGGAATGGGACACAAATTATCCTGGTATTTGAGAAGCTATCTGTTCTGCAGTGCACTGGATGGGTTTTCACAGATAAAACTGTCAGACCATTTATCTCATAATCTGCTATATTAATATCTCTTATATGTAATATGGCTCCGGAAAGTTATTAATGCTTTCTGAGACTGATGCCTCAAAACAGGTAGTTGTGAGATCGCTTCTTTTTTTTAAAAAAAAAAAAACAGCACTGGACCCTGAAGATTGTAGTAATTAACACTCAGATATCCCCTTTCAGGCAAGATGTTTAAGAGGATGATAGCAATTTACCTTCAGGCACTTTTGGATGAAGCTGATTATTTAGACCTGTTTCATTCTGGGATTAAGCCAAGGTTTGGTGCTGAAATGGCCTGCTTCACCATTATGCCAACAAAAAGAAAGGGAATGGTTCTCGGGGCCCATTGGCCTAGCAAGAAGGCTTTGCTGGCCTGTCATTGGAGAGACCAGAAGATTTAAATAAAAATGGTGCTTTGAGCAGCCGTTAGACAGGGCGGGGGCGGGGCTAAGCCTATGTAAGGCTCTCCCACCCTTGCCTCCCTGTCAGTTCAAAAGAGCTGGCCCATCCTCCCACCTCGATGACAGTGTAAGATTCATTCTGGTTGCTTCGGAGCCGGGTAGGAATTTTTGCCCTTGTTTTCCCAAGGGTTTTTTGCCTATCCTACACTGCTGGATGAGGAATTGGACGATTGGCTTGGGGTGTGGCCATAAATAGGCCTCATGCATAGGTGGGGGGAGATAGACGGTTCAGTGAGCACCTCGGCACCCTCCTAAAGGGTGAAGGTGGGTCTCTGGAACAGAGGTTTACATCTTGAGGCTAAACACGAAGGGAAAGAGACTTGCCTTGGGGCGGGCTTGAGATTCAAACCCTCACTTAAATCTTGAGAGTTAAGTGGGGAAGTCTTGGGTTGGCCTTCCGGATGAGGGCTGGCCTGGGGCAACCCAAATTATGGATTGCCCTTGGGGCTCAGGTGTTTTCGCCCTTTTTGGAAGCTGGGGAATTGGTCTTGGAGCAGACCATCCGCCAGCTGTTCCTACACAAGGTTCTCCCCCCTGGGCTTGCAGTTCTCAAGAAATAAAGTTAAATAGGTTGAATTTTAATAAAGTTGCCCATTTTATAACCCAGTTCTCTGTGTCTGGTCTCGTTATTTAATGAGTTGGTCAGCAAAATGCCACCCTGTTAATTTTCCTTGGCCTCTTGATATTTTTTATTACCACCACTATTTACTGGACTATCTCTATGTGAGTAGGGGGGAGTGTTGTGATTGTTAAACTCATACCTGCATGATCAGTTTCAAAGGCTTGTCTTGGTGGTTTCTGTTCAATCTCATGATATTGTAGCTGTGGAGACCCATAGGATTGCTTTGACCACCACATTATTTAAAATTCTATATGAATTCACTAGAAGATGTGATTAAGGGATTTGGAGTAATGGGATGGTTGAGGTCCAATAAACCAAAACTGAATTCAGACAAGATAGTAGCACTTTGTAGGTGGTTCTTGCTTGTAGAAAATTCTGGTCCAGATTGCGCTCTCACACAGAAGGCACATGTATGAAGCATGATGGTTAGTAGAAGGTCAAGTGGTCTCTTTAATCAACTTTATCTGGTTGGCAGCTTCAAATTTTACTGAATACAGACAATATTGTGATGTTGATTTATGGAAATATCTACATCGGATCACTGTAACATGTTATGGTTATCCCTTTGTATCCATGGATTTTTATTTTTACCCATGAATCAACCATCCATGTCTTGAAATATTCAGAAAATATAAATTCCAAAAAAGCAAAGATTAGCTTTGTCATTTTATATAGGGTACATCATTTTACTATGGGTCTGTACAGACAGTCCCAAAAGGGTGGCATGCAGCTGCCCCTGTTTCAGCCAGATTGGGGCCGCAGCAACTGCACGCTGTGGCCCTAATCTGACCCTTCCAGGGCACCAAAAGGAGCTGCAAAAAGTGGCTCTTTTTGCACCCTGGAAAGGGTGAGATAGCTGTGGCGGCGCACCTTTATGGCACTCCTTTGGCATTGTTTCGTGCAAACACAGCACCGGAAGAGTGCTGTGATACCATGCACCATGCAGTGTGGCGCGCGGCATCATGCCACCCTGGGGGTGGAGCTGGGCCGTGCGTCATGGATATGCTATTCACTGACTCTGCCCCCTAGCCGGCCCAAACTGCTGGTCTGAATAGACCCTATGTCATAATATTTAATGGTATTTCAGCATCCATGGATTTTGGTATCCATGAGGGGGTCTTGGAATCAAACCTGGTTAGACATCAAGGGCCCAGCTTCATCTTGTATAGGATTTACTATCTAGAATTCTGACCAACTTATCTCAGATGAGGTCTATATAATGATTATACTAATTTTCAGGTAATAGGGTATTTATCACATGGGGGAAATTGGGGGTTTAAACTGTCATTATCCCATGAAAGTTGTGCGATTGCGGGAAGATTTTCACCCACATTACGATTAAAGATGACTTATCCTGAATAACCAGGTAATAACCATCAACAAAACATGCACGGGCTTTCCTCATGAATGATTTGTTGTTGGTTATTACCTGGTTATTGCTGGAATAAGTCCTCTTTAATTGTGACGTTGTATAAAAATCTTCAGTACAATTGCATGACTTTCAGGGGATAATTACAGTTTTAAACCTCCGATTTTCCTAATGTCATAATGTCCTAAGACTGTCTCCCTATGCCCCAATGAGGCCCTGAGTAGTTGGGCCAGGATGGTTCTGGCCCAGATGCTCACCTGAATCATTCCCTGGGGTGGCATGTGGATGGGTGGTTTACCTGCCCATCCCTGCACCAACCCGGGGACCCACTACCAGCACACTCTCCTTTCTGTGCTGTCACTCCTATTGCGAGGCTGTCTAGCACTCATGTGGCCAGGCGCCCTAAATCCATGTCAAACACAGCAATGGGGGGGGGGGGGAGCTTCTCAGTAGAAATGACAACGCAGAATGGTAAGGAGCATGCATGGACTGTTTGAACAGCCAGGGTTTGCAGTGGAGTTTCCAAGAAACTTTGTGGCAAATCAGGGATCAAATTGACTCAGAGTAAGAGCTGTTTATCCTGGGATTGGTCTGGATCTGCATCTAGTCTGCCAGGATCATGGCCCCCGTATTTTGGCCTGTGTCATCCAAAAGGATGATGTGAGGCCAGGAGGAGCACAGACCTTTTGCCTGTGCAGACAGATCCTATTTGTTTCCGGGCTCAATACAAGGTGTTGGTAATGACCTATAAAGCCCTAAATGGCTTGGGCCCAGGGTACTTGGAGGACCGCCTCTCTCCATATAATCCGCCCCGCACACTCAGGTCAGCAGGGAAGAATTTATTGGAGGTCCCAACAGTACGATATGTTAGGACCTCGCAACGAGCCTTCTCTATCTTGGCCCCAAAAACATGGAACAATCTCCTGGACGAGCTCCGCTCCACCACATCTTTAGATCTGTTTAAGAAGAATCTTCAGACCTTTTTCTTTTCTCAAGCCTTCCGCCCATGAGATGTTACTCTATGGTTCACCTCTTCTGTTAATGACCTTGCAATGTTTATGGATCCCCCACTCAGCTGGCCCTGTTATTGTATTGTTACTGTTTTTAAATGCTGTTTTTATCGTTTTTTACTTCGATGTATTTTTGTCTAATCTGTGCGCCGCTTTGATCATTGGAAAAGCGGGATAAAAATAAATTTTTATTATTATTTATTATTATTATGTCAACCTGAAGGAACTGGTTATCACCTTTTAAAATCTAATATATTCCCTCTGTAATAATATCAGGTCATTTTCTGAGTATCATCAATGGGAGAAATAGGTTACAAAAGAGAGTGCTTTCTCTGTGGTGATATCCTGACTTTTGCTTTCCTTAAGAAAATCCAAGTATCACATGCTTTGTTTTCTTTTTGCCACCAAACTAACGCATCTTTCTTTGTTTAAAAAATTATACATAAAAATTTCCTTTTCAAAATGAACTTTTGATTGCTGATAGGAGAGTTAATACTTGTTCATTTGCAACTATATGTCTTATATATTGTACTTGTCCTTTTAAAATGTTGTGTACACTCTGCTGAGCTACTTTTTGAATGAAGGATAGTTTTTAAGTTTTGAAAATGAATAAATATCAAATAAAATATTGTAGAGTTTCTTTTCTTTTTTCTTTTTTGAGCGTATTGATTGAATACAGTATCTGCCAATATTTGGCTCAGTTTTCTTGCTTGTTTTTTTTCCATGGGTTTTTGGAAATTATTGATTGAGAAGATAACCCAAAAGAAACATGCCAGTACTGCAGTTCAAACTACTGATATTTCTTGTTAAATCTATGTTAAAACTATGGATGCTGACCATGAAATCTGGTGTCTCCAAACAGAGTAGAGGCTTCTGACAAAGTATTCTCCCTGCAGAGTTAATCTGCTAGTTAGAAGTTGCTTTTGTGATCTATTCAGTTTTAGATTTTGCCTGCTTTTTTCTTGCTTAATGAAGGAAAAATTCATTAATTGGGAATTGCTTTTAAACAAAACACCTCCACAGTATTGTATTTCTGACAGATATCTTCATTTTCTATCTAAAAAGATACCCTATGTAATCTGCAAATATGTTCAGTTTTAAGCAATATTAACACATGTGTTCTTTAAATATATGCTTTGGTTTGGCATGCCTATTGTAGCAGAAGCACTTTTTATCTTTCATCAAGGTTATCACTGAAAAAACCAAAAGCAGAGAGACCTAATGAAAGAGGAGCACTGAGTGGCAATAGCTGCCTTAGAGCTCCACCTTCCAACATTTTTTTTCTTGACAGTTTTTCAGTGTGCAGCCCCAGGCTCACAGCTCAGCACCAAGCTATTGCCTCTTAGGAAAACAACACTGGCAGGGAGATAATGTTAGGTTTAACATGATCTACAGAATTGGGGTCAAGGGTGATCACAAGGGCCTTCAATCAGTAGACATTTGTTTTAGTGTGTCATCAGTACCAGCGGTTTTCAGATCAGGGTTACATTTACAACAAGCTAAAGTGACAGGTAAGGAGCTTGCTTTTAACAGCATTGAAAAAGTGGAGACTCAGAGCTGCCAGGGAAAAATAAATACTACTCCAAGCACATGTTAAACCAGTTGCTACTGTTAACCATGCAGGGAAAGGAGGCTTTGTATTATTATTATTATTATTATTATTATTATTATTTCTCCTTTTATATATTTAGTACTTTATTTCTATCTGTTTTCTCTTTCTCTCCCTCTATCCATTCCCTGAAAATTATTTTGACAGCTTCCTACTATCTGCAGTGGTGGCAAAAGTAATTCTTATTCCTAATTTATTCTAAGTTTGCATGAAGAAGCACTGTAGTACTACTATGGCTGCAGAGAACTCTACTATATTTTTGAGGGGTTTTCGGGCTATGTGGCCATGTTCTAGAAGAGTTTCTTCCTGATGTTTTGCCAGCATCTGTGGCTGGCATCTGAAGAAACTCTTCTAGAACATGGCCACATAGCCCGAAAACCCCACAAAAAAAACTATGGATGCTGACCATGAAAGCCTTTGACTCCACAAACTCTATTATCATCTTCCAAATATGAGTCAGTTGTTTCTTTATCTCCTTTGGAAGGCACATGGTAACTTTCAGGCTTGCTATAAAATTATATTTATTTAATATTTTATAATCCTCATAATATAATGTTTTAAAGAAGTCCTTCTCTCTGGTTGGTCATAGTCCAAAGATAAGACAAACATTAAGCAATTCAAAATGAGTCTGTATCTGCTTGGCCAGTTGCCAATTTAATGTGAATAGTGATGTAGTTAGGTAAATTTTAGACCCTGGAATCATTACAGGTGATCCCTTACAGGTGATCCCTTTAGACAGCCTCATATATTATATGAGATACAGTGGTAATTGAGGTTAGTTGAATATTAAATCCATTTTGAGTTTTAGTTTGAACTTACACTGAACTTTAAAGGGAGATCCAAGATACTGAGCCTTCTCTCTAAATTAGGTTCAGGACTTTAGTTCCTTTAAAGTTCAAACTGACATTTAGTGTAGATTCACCACCCTACTGACATGGGCCCTTTCTGCATGGGCCAAATAAAACACCCTCCCCCTGTCCTCTTGGTGGGGAGTGGGGATGATGCACAGCCCAAACCCTGGTTCTGTTGTGAACAGTTCATACAATAGGGGTTTTTTTTTGGGGGGGGGGTCAGGCTATATGGCCATGTTCTAGAAGAGTTTATTCCTGATGTTTCGCCAGCATCTGTGGCTGGCATCTTCAGAAAATGCTGGCATGGAAGAGAGTGGGGTATATATATGGGTAGGGAGGAGTGATTTCCATGTTAATCTGTTCAGCACCAAATTGGAAGATATAGCAAACTGGAAAATATAATGATTTAAATAACTCACCTTTTGCCCAGAACATCCTGGAAAATCTGGAGCCCTCTGTTGCACTGCCAAAGGGCTATTTTCAACATGTTCCACTCTGCTGCCTGGCATGGCTGCCACAGCAGCAAGTCACTCGCTCTGAGGTCAGAACAGGGCATGAAGCCATGTGATCGACACTAGGCATCTCATTTTGACCTCAGAGTGAGTGATGCACATTAGTGGCACTGTGGGGTGCTTGCATGAACAGCTGCCCAACATTCAATGGAGGAGCCCAGGTAATAGCAGGACATCAGGGCAGCTCCAGAGTCAGAATATTCTGTGCTTTTCCTGGAATATTCTGGCCCATGCAGACACCACCATGGAAGCCATGAGCAGTCAATGATAAGATAAGTCCAACCCAGATTACTCTTCTTCCAACTACCACTGCTCCTTACTATAAAGATTGCTTTTACATCCCAAATATGTTGGAGCCAAAGGAGAAAAGAATTTGCCAGTCCTATTTAAAAGAAAACAAAGCACTCTTGAGTATGTGTCATTTTGCCTTTTAAAGCCAAATGGCACCATAACGATTACAGATATAAAATGGAGTTTGCTTCTGCTGGCCTGGTGCTGAGCTTGTTCACATCATTCTGTTATAGAAAAGGATAATATTTCTAGAATTATATTGTCCTTTTAGCTCAGCATCAGGCCAAATTCCAAATCAGAAACAAATTCCAATAAAACTAGCAACAGTTACCAGGTGCATGTTTGGTTGACCAGATTGTATTAAATGTTTTTTAAAAAACAAGACTTAAGGTAGTAGTGTAGTGACCAGGGTGAGGTCTGGCCTAACTGCTGACACTGTGGACCTCTTTGCCACTTTCCCAGCCACCTGCTATTCTCTGCTGGTCATACCTGACAGCTACCATAAAAACACCATTATTGGAAGAACTATGCTGGCTGCCAGTTTGCCTCTGGACCAAGTTTAAAAGTTTGTAATTAAGTGTTTATGTTGTTAAACAACTTGGGAATTGAGATAGATGGGATACCTGAAATTGCTGCATCCTTCTGTATATGCTTCCTGCTTGGCTGTTGCAAGCATCATTGGAGGCTCTCCTAGATATGCCAAATCCTCCAGTTTTGGTATATCTGTTTTATAGGATAGGTAGTATATTAACATTTATATCTATATTCAGATTGTCCAGGTAGTTAAAGATAATAGCTATCTTTACATGTTCTTCCCTTATTTATTAATCCTTAGAAATCTGGAGTTTATTCTAGCTCATATGTGGGATACCTGATACTGTTGGACTGCAATTCTCAACAGACCTAGCCAGCCTAGGTAAGAGTTAGGAATGCTGGCAGTTTTAAAACAACATTTGGATGGCCATATTTTGCTCACTACAGCTCTATTGTGTCATTGCTTTGTGTAGTTTTTTTTCCTGAACACCAGTCTGTGGAAAAGTTTGTTCTTAGTAAATATACAAACAACATGTATGTCACTTTCTTTTCTTTTCTCTTTCTTTCTTTTCTTTCTTTCTTTCTTTTTTAGAGAGAACTCATGTCACCTTTGGAAGAAAATTGTTAGCACTTCAATCCTTATCTCACAAGTGGGTGTTATGCAGCCTAGTGTGGTTGATGACAGAGGTTGACAATATACGAATGACCATTACACATTTCAGCTGCTCTAAGCTTTACTTAGAAAGATGAATTTTGTGTCATCTGATTCTTTCCATTGCAACACAACTAGACATGTTCAAGTCACTGACATGTGAATTAAGATTCTATTGTACTTTCACATGCCTTAGACCTAAGTTTCTTGTCTGTTTGATATATGTCAGCAAAGGGAATATTTTACTGCAGGGATAGGCTTCTGAGATTCTAGGGTCCATTATTGCTTTCTTAAGAATATTTGCAGGTTGCACACCCACATAACCCCATCCGTGGAGGTTGAGCATGCAAGAAAATGAAATCACACTATCAGGAGCCTCTGGGATTGCAGTTTGCCATCTAAATGTAACATTACTGGTCTTCAGAGGAGTTGGTTGGTCCAGAGTCCTTTTTAAGAAACAGGAAGGGTCTAGCCACACTGTGAAGGGATGGAGGTGGGCTCAGTGGTGGGGGAGGCCTATGGGATCTTAAATAGTTATTGTAGTGCCCTGGGGGACTACTTTGAAGGTTTCCATTCATGCAAGTTAGAATGTAAGTAATTACATATAAAAATATTTAATTAGGCATATTGTAAATTTGGGATTAATTCCCATTATTAGTCTCAACTAAAGTAGACCCAGTGGTTCAATCAGAAATGGATAAGTTATACAAGTTTTGCAGATTCAGTGGGTTTACTCTGGTTGGGTCTAACAATTGTATTTAGATCTACATCATTTGTAACACATTACTTTTGTGGTAAAGATGACATCGTGACATCACAAGTATACTTCAGTTAACAAAGTAAATGTGTTTGCTGGACATTACTTCGTTCACAGAGGCAGAAATATCATGGAAAGGAACAGAGGGGTAACTGGTGAAGCAGGCTTATTTGCTTTCTCCTTTTCTCTCTGGTTTGCTGTTCATGCATGCTCAATAAGTGATTTAGGGGCAGCTGCTGTTTACTTTGCCTGTTGTAGGTTAATTCGCAGAGCTATAGTAGGATCAGACAGACTAGAATCCCATTAGTTCCCAGCTCAAGCTTTACTGCATGTTTAATGCAGACACACTGTTGCAACTCAGTACTGAAAGTCTGTGTTTCTCCAACCCTACTTCACCACCCTCCCAATGCTAATGCTACTGAAAAACATTGAGCTGAAGAGAGGAGAAGGTAGAAAAGATGGGGCTGGGTGGCCATAAAAAAGATTTTGTAAAAAAGAGCTTCTTTGGCTTCATCCACGCTGCAGAAATAATCCAGTTTGACATCACTTTAGCTGCACTGGCTCAATACTGTAGAATTCTGGGAATTGTAGTTTGTTGTGGTAGCAGAGCTCTCTGACAGAGAAGATTAAATGTTTCAGAAAACTGCAATTCCCAGAACTACAGGGCATTGAGTCTTAGCAGTTAAAGTGGTGTCAAACTGCATTATTCCTGCAGTGCTGAATGATGCAGCCTTTGTTAGAGACCTTGTTTACCAAGGTATACCTATATTTTTGAAAAATATTGCAGTGACCAATAATATAATTCTTCCACTTTTATGTACTAAGCAACACTTTTTTGCAGGGGGGGAGGCAAAATGCTCATGAACATTTGGTGAGGATTCCCCGCTCCCAAATTTGTTCTCCTTTCTTCTTTAGATAGCATTCCCATGTCACTGAAAAGGAATTAAAAAGCAGTTTAGAATAATATGTACCACAGCAAGCAAGTTAACTATTTATCAAAGAAGTAATTGTAACAAGGTACTCTGGGGACTTTTTAGCATCTTATGTAGCTAGGCTTGCCATATCCCGGTGGGGGGCGGGACTTTCCCAGTTTTGGACCATGCCGCACGGTCACGGTCCGGTTTTGCCTCTCTCCTGGGACGGGTCCCCCCCCAGGTTAGAGCGCCGCCACTCTTACTTCCCGAGGCAGCGGCTGTTTTGTTTGTGCGGCGGCTCTTGCCACCACCGCTGCCAATGCGGCTGTTGATGTGGCCCCTCTGGCCGCCGCCGCCATTGCCGTAGCCTTTGGCACCCGCCCGGGCCCTGTGCCCCACGCGCCCACACTCACAGCTCTGCTCTGGCATGCACAGGGCTCTGTCAGAGGCTGGAGCTCCTCCTATGGCTGGTAGGCTGGCCACGTGGGCCGTTGAGGGACTGAGGCAGTGGGCAGAGGTGGGCAGCGAGAAGCAGCCGCAGAAGCAGCAGAAGCAGCCGACCACCCGCCTCTACCTCCTCCTCCTTCACCGCCTCCTCCGCGCGCTCCCTTTTCATGGCCGCGGCTGCTCATGCAGCCGGCCGGCTACCCTCCTCCTCCTCCTCCGTATGCTTCTTTCCACGCATCGCACGCTGACCTAAAAAGGGAGCTTGTCCCCTTAAGGAGGCAGAGCCTTGGAAGAGGAGGCGGAGGGGAGGAGGACTCTGGGCGAGGGGAAAGGGCTCTTTCCTGGCCCCATATGGCTCCAAGCAGCAAGAGAGTGCTTCCCAAACTCTAGTAATTTAGGTTCTAGGACTTCAGCTCCCAGAAGCCTCAGCCAGTTTAGTCAACTGGCAGGGATTCTGGGAGCTGTAGTCCAAAATAGCTGGAGGGCCCAAGTTTGGGAATCACTGACAAGACGAAAAGCAGGAGGAGGAGAGTGGTCATTTCCGGTCAGCCTTCTTTACTTATTTCTTTTTTCAGGGTAGGGTTGTGTAAAAAAGTCAGTCTGGTTTCAGTGTATTTATTTTTATTTTATTTTTGGTTAATTTTATTACTAAAAACATATGTTTCCCTCATTTTTTATTTTATTTTTGGTTAATTTTATTATTAATAATATATAAGTTTCCCTTGTTTTTTATTTTATTTTTGGTTAATTTTATTATTAATAATATATAAGATTGCCTGTCTAGGAATAATGCCAAAATGTCCTCCATTTTGATCACGCCTAAGAAACATGCATTTATATTAACTTTTTTTTTTAAAAAAAGCATCAAATTTTTCACGTGTCCTCCATTTTAAAAAATGCGCTACATTTGAAAATGTTGCCCTACATTCGTCCTACATTCGTCCTGGTTTGGAGGTCCTGACTTATGGCAACCCTATATGTAGCTGATAGTATATACCATTTCTGTGCTTGTATACAAAGAAAGTAGAAACTCACTGTGTTCTGTCACCTGTATTAATTATGTAAACAGAACAAATCTGAACTTGTTTGCTTTCCTTTTTATACTTTTGGAGATACACATATTTACAGAGAAATTTTATACTGTGACCAGTGGAACCCCTGCCAGTGTCTCAGTTTTCACCAGACATTAGAACTACAGTTTTGTATATTTTTTGCACTAAATGCAAAAAATGCTTCAAAACTTGCTACTTTATTATTTAAATAAAAACTGAAACAATGATGTGTATAGTGCATTACACTGTACGAGGGGATAGGTTTCCCGCCTAGTTCCCTAGGTGCTTTCCCCCCCAATATATTCAGATTGACACATGGAGATAACAGCAGATGTGAAGGCAGATTGTCAAGATTTTGAATTTCTGCCCAGGATCAACTTCCAGCCTTTCCCAAGTTGCATCCATTGCTGTTACTCAGTGCTATGGTACCTGCTGGTCTGATCCTTTCTGCTCTTTCATCTTCCTGTGCAAAATGGAATAAATGTGTATTAACCACAGATGGACTGATTGGCAGCTTGTCCCTTTGCATGTTTTAATTCTGTTATAGTATTCATGCAAGTGCTGTTGGAGAGAAACAGAATCACTTCAGGCTTTCTGAAGTGTCACACAGCCATCGATGATTGTGAGGACACTGATGCCTGAAACGGTATAACTCATACCTTTCTCCCAAAATTATCATATTAGAAGCGAGTAAATTGGTGGTGTCAAGAGTGCAAGGACTTTCTTATGACTAATGATGCATTTAGGAAAACATTGGGCCACTTGACCTCAGGAAGAATTCATTGTAGGAACATGAAGGCCATGGCCAGGCATTATGTTTTCATTTGTCATCACTTAGGAGTGGCTTAAATGTGCATAATTTGATGCTAGTTACCTGGCACAGTTCTCTCACAGGGACCATTCCACTTCACATTACATATGGGGGAAAGCTTGAAAGTATGTTGATGTGACAATCATTCAAATGCCAAATTCTGCACCTCAGTGTATGTCGAAATTGCCCTCAAAAATATTATACAAATTTAAATTGACGCTTTTGAATTTGAGAGCTTCACTCACCTTTGGGCTTTGAATACCTCACGAAGTCTATACCTTTCATATTTATTGTACTACCCCATAGTGTTTTATTTTTAATGAGGCCATATGAGAACTTGCCACCTGATTCATTTCATCTTCTCAGAGATCTAAAAATTAACAAAAGATAATGTACGTACTTGTATACCAAATTTCCAGCCATTCTGCTGAAGCTTGTGAATCCAATACAGAACAAATCAAATAATAATTAGAATTGATACCTGTGTCAACATGATCAATATTTTGTAGTAAGTTTCTGTGCAGACAACTTAATAGGATAGTTTCATCTGCTTTGGATTGGTGTTTAATTTTCACAATGAGAGACAACAAAGTCTGGTTCTGCAGACTTTGTTTGACACCACTTTCACTGCCATAGCTCAGTGCTATGAAATTCTGGGAATTGTAGTTTGGTAGACTGGGGTCATGATGTTCAGTCAGCAGGATGCCCCTAGTCCAGTGATGGTGAACCTTTTAAAGGCCAAGTGCCCAAACTGCAACCCAAAATCCACTTATTTATTGCAAAGTGCCATGTCTCTCTGGCTTTCTAGTAACAAACTCTGGCAAACTCTGTGCTGGGGCGACGGCACATGTGCCCACAGAGAGGGCTCTGAGTGCCACCTCTGGCACACGTGCCATAGGTTTGCCATCACTGCCCTAGTCTATTGGGAAGCTGCACAGCTGCTCACACACGTGGTGGATTCTCAGTGTTTTGGCTGTGCAGCATTTACACACACTGCACCGAAGAAATGCAGAAAAAATGTGGCCGCCATGACAAAAAGTCCTTTCCCCAGCACAAAAAGGAGCAGTTATCTGCAGCTCCTTTTTTGCACCAGGAAAAGGCCAGGTTGGGGGCATGACATGCGGTTGCTGCAGCAAAGGGGCAGCAGCAAGTCACGTCTTACCCGCTATCTGCTTCGCCCCCCCCAAAAAAGGCATGCTATAGCTTCTTTCACTCAGTCTCAAAGGTGCTACAAGATCCCTTTGAGTACTGATTTTCCAAACTGATATGTCTATTCAGATTCTACTCCCCATAGGAGTGTTTGTGTGAGAAAAAGACACTCTGTGCATGCACATTATCATTTCTTTTCAGGGCAGTAGTGGTATTGAAAACCATTTTAGATGGTGATCCTTTGCTTATCTTAAGCCTTTGAGAAGTTCCTGAGTGTAATGTAGCTTTTTCATAAGAAAAAGTGCAAACATAATGTTAGTAACATTTATTAATGTTAGTATAAAGAGTGTGAGTTTAAATGATGTTGCTTGCAGTCAGATACATTGTAAATGTTTCTAAATTTGAAAAAAAGGATATTTTTATGAAGGAAATAGCAAAACTACTGTGGTAGTTCTCTCTCTCTCTTAGTGCACTTTGAGGAGTATAGCCAAAGTGCAGCTTTTGCATTTATAAATCCATCACTGCCCTGGCCATGTTATACTCAAAATGTTCGCATGAGGCCCCCTCTACACCGCAGTTATTCAAAAAAGAAACAGCCAAACACTTGGTGACCCATTTGCCCACTTGCTCTTGTTGTTAGTTCTTATGAATAGAGAGGGTAGAAGACAGGCGTTTGGCTTAAGCACAAAGCTTTTTTTAAGGGCAAGATTGTGCTTTTTTTTTTAAAACCCGCTTTAATGCCAGAGAAAGAATGTGGAATGGAATGAGAGCTGCAGCAGGGCTGGGCAAGTAAACAATCAGCAGGTGATGGCCCATATGTGTATAGCAGCAGGTCCCTAGACAATTCAAGAAGCTCTGAATGTCAAAATGTTTGGGTAATGTAGCTTTTAGTGCGGGGTGGAGAGAAAAGAACTGCTATACCCTTTGGTAAAGACTAGGTGGCGCAAGCATATCTCAGCTGTAGCTTTTCTATTTAGAGCAGCAGATTTTGTGTTATGAATTGTCTCTTATTGCCAGAAGCATCTGATGAATGGAATGACAGAATGGTGGCTGTACTGTGTGTCTGAGGAAGTCAGCATCCTGTTTCCAACTATCATGACAGGACAGCAATAAAGAATAGCTTAAATGCCCGCCAGTACAGTCAATATCCAGATTTCAAGCCGATTCTCTGCCCAGGTTTGTTGGCAGACATTGTTATTTCAGTGGTGAATGAAGTTACTTTAATCTTTCTCCTAGCTGCTGTAGTGCAGCATTTCCCCCTTCTGCCCCCACTCTCATATTGCTGTGCAAAAATATTGTGATGGTTTTATCAGGTGGGCCAAGGTGAGAAATGTTTATTGGTTTTTGGATTGCCCATGCTTCGTTGCTAATACTTCAGTTTGGAATGGATAGTTTCTCAAGGTCCAGAGACAAGATGGTCACTTCTGGTTTCTTTTCTTTTTAAAAAGTGTTATATGGACTAAAAACAGGCCTAAGAAAATAATGGTGAAATACTTTTGCTTCTAGGAGTGTGATTTGATATCTGGGAGTGAATTCTTTATGAAAGTTGGAGGCAGAGGCCAATCCCTACACAATGCTGGTGATGCAACTAAGAAAATATTTCTTCTTTACTCATTACTAAAAAAAATCTAATGAGTGGCTGAAATGATGTAGGATATCCTATGTATAGATGTTGTTAACTTCCCTTGAGTCGACATCAATTCATGGTGACCCTGTGGATATCTTTTTAGCTGTCCAGAGTATCTTCAGCATTCTCTTCTCCAGCACCACATCTCAGATGAATTGATTTTCTTCCTATCTGATTTCTTCACTATACAGCTCTCATATCCATACATAGTGATGGGAAATACAATTGCTTGGATACTTCTTAACTTTAGTGCTCACTTGTATATCTTGACACTTTAGGATCTTGCCCAATTCTTTCATAGCTGCCCTTTCTGTTCCGAGTCTTCTTCTGATTTCTTGACTTCAGTCTCTGTTCTGAATCATATTTCATATAAGGAATCTTTAACTATTTTGATGCCCCTATTACCTAGATTGAATTTGTTTATTCTTTCATTGTCATTATTTTTGTTTTCTTTATGTTCAGCAGTAAGCCTGACTTTTCACTTTCTTCTAACTTTCCTTAGTAATTGTTCCAATTAGATTGTTGATGTTCCTTTCTTCTATCTTCACTCCTCCTCCTTCTGAGTCTCAACCTGTTCTTCATATTATGTCGTATTATATTGTTTTATATCTTATAAAAATGATCAATGTAGAGAAATAGAAGACAACAACAAAAAAGCAAGAATGAAAGATCTTTTTCACAAGATCCAGGAACTCAAAAGTAAGTTCAAACCAAGGGCGGGGATGGTCTGCGATCAGAAGAAGAACATACTACAGTGCGCCTGTGTTATATGCAGGTGCGTTTTACGTGGATTCCAGCATATGCTGGAAGCTGCGACAGAAGTGAGGGAGGTGCACACCGGAAGGAAACAATGGCACGCACTCCTGCGGCGTGCACTGCACATGCCACTGCCATGCCTCCATGGGCACGAGCCCCATGAGCATCCATATTTTTTCCTTTATGCGAGGGGATCTGGAACAGATCCCCGCGTAAAGGAAGGGTGGACTGTACATGACCAAGAATATCTTACAATACAGTGGAAGCAATAAATAGAAGAGCTATATAAAAGGGATGATAACATGAATGACACCTGGAATGAAGAACCATATGAGGATGAACCCAAGAGAAAGCGAGGTGGAAACTGCATTAAGGTTGCATCTGCACTGCAGGAATAATCCAGATTGACACCACTTTAACTGCCATGGCTCAATGCTATGAAATTCTGAGATCTGTAGTTTGTTGTGGCAGAGAAGGCTAAATATCTCAACAAAACTACAAATTCCAGAATTCCATAGCATTGAGCCATGGTGTCAACTTGGATTATTTCTTCAGTGCAGAAATAATATTTTAACACTAAAAAACAATTTAAAGCATACAGTTAAATTTATAAAAATAATCTCTGAAGGAAGGACAGCAAAGAGGGGGCCAAAGCCTAAGAGCAGCGACCAGCTTTTACAGAATTGCTATGGCATGTCCAGGGTATATTTGAGAAATGCAAGATGTGTTTCATTTTCTGAATCATTCTTCTTAGTCGGTGCTATAATGGTGAACCCAGTTTCTGAAGCCCTTTCCTCCCCAGTTAAAGAAATTGCTTTATAAGACATCATGGAAGCCCTCTTTTCTTTTTCCAAAAATCATAAATGATCTAAACATTTCTGATCTTGCATGAAGGGGACATTGCAGCAGATGAGGGTTTGGTGGGAAATGTCTTCTGGGCCCTCTGCATTTGCTCACCCCAATTTAGGACAATGAAGCTAATATAGAAAGTGCTGCATGCATAGTGTGTATTTGTCAGAGCTATATAATTTATTGTTACCTAATTGCTCTCAGATATATCTTTATTTTTTTCTCTCCATAAACTCATACATGAATATATTGAATATATTTCAAGGTGGTGGTGCTCATCACAGATTGCATGTTAAGCAGTGGCAGATGAAAGTGTCAAATATTTGCTTTAGAAAGCCAAAGTGAAAGATTTTTCTCATCGTTGTAATTCAAACTGGATCAGCTAGAATTCCGTTAAAAAAATTACTGTTTCTACTTAAACTTATTGGCACCCCCTGGGCATCATTAAGATCCTTTTTTCCTTTTTATAGTAGGGAGGAGGGGTAATAAAGAGCTAATTCGGGGTAGGGTGGCTAATGTTTGAATTCATCATAATATTCTGGAATGAGGGTCCTTTGTAGAATTGTGTGTCATGTCTCCTAACTAAGTATTACTGAATTAACAACTTACACAAGTGTTAGCTCCCTTTTTTAAAAGGAGAAGTTGTCCTGAAGCTGTTAGATTCTCTCATTTGGGCCTCAGTTTACCCATGTGTAAGCAGAAACAGCAAGATATTCAAACTGATAATTCAGAAATTTTACTTCTTGGCTGGGTTAGGGGGCATGGAGAGCAGTAAAATCCTGATTACTAAATTCAGTACTTCATACATTTGTTGGTCCATATGAGCTATTAATATTGGACTGCCAGTAGTGACAGCTATTGCTATACTTGGAATGAGTGCTATGTATGGTTTAGAATAGATAATACAACTTGTTTCGTACATATTCTGGATCTCATCTTTTATTTTCTCATCTTAAAGTATCTAGTATGATACTCCAACATTGCAGTGCAATACATGATTACTAAGAGATTAGCCCAGCAGAGTTTGTTGGACCTCATTACTGGAAAACTGTAAGATAGTACCATAAATTCGAGTCTTCAGGAACTTGCATGTGTTACCTCATTCCTAGATAAACATTGTAAGAACCAGCAAGATGTAGTGTTGGGCCACAGGACTAGAGACCATGGTTTGAATCTCCACTCAGTCATGGAAACCCATTGGGGTTGTGTAGTCCCAATCCATCTTGGTGCTCTCTCCATTCTGCAAAATAACAAAATAATAATAGTAATAATAATAATAATAAAACTCTCATTAAAGTGGATGGAGTGGGGGGGGGGTTCTTTGAAAAATTGCTGGTGTGTGTAGAGGGGATGTAGAGGTGGAGATATGTGGTATGTATGCATTTTTTAAATGATGTGTTGTTTGCCTCAGTGTGTGGAATGGAAATACAGTTATTAAGTGGTTCTACACATGCTCCACTGAACTTTTCTTCTTATACTACAGTAATCAGTATTGGTGTTGGAGCACCATATTCCACCCAATCATTAGGAAGAACTTCCTGACAACAAGAGCTATTCAACAGTGGAATATGCTGCCTCAAAGAGTGGTTGAGTCACCTTCTTTGGAGGTTTTAAACAGAGTCTAGATGGCCACCTGCCAAGAGTGAATTGATTGTGAGTTCCTGCATGGCAGGGGCTGGACTGGATGGCCCTTGTGGTCTATTCCAATTCTCTGATTCTACTGAAAGGCCCAATTTTTATAAAATACATCACAGTTGAAGAATGAAATGTTCTTGTAATAATTCCTTGCATGAATATGCCTCTAAAAGTCACATTGGCCTGTTACAGACTGCCAAAATAAAGCTGCTTCGGGTCTCCTTGGAGGTATGCTATTTAAATGATGCATGGGTCCTAAGAGTCCGGAGGTCACGCCAAAGCCACACTCCATTCCTAAGCACTGGAGTGCAGCTTTGGTGCAGCTTCTGGATTTTTAGAATGCATGCATCATTTAAACAGCATACCTCCAAAGAGACCCGAAGCAGCTTTATTTTGGCAGTCTGTAACAAGCCATTGTTAGCCACCTCAGTCACACCAGGATTGGTATATTAAAAACACCCATCACATTGCCTTCCTTAGTTCATATGCCCTCTGGTATTTCCCTTCACAGGCACATATCTTTGACTAGCTACTGTATCTTATCTACTCTGCATCCCAGGTCAATACACTGTCTTTTAGAATGCAGCATAACCATAGCAGCCACAAAGTGATGCACAGTGACCATGTGGCAATTTGAAAATGTTCTTTTCAAAAGACAATAAACTTTAGTAAAGTATTTCTAAAGATGAGTTTTAAATGCTCAAATATAATAGTATTGTTTTATAATTTTATTAATATTTTCCACAGTGGCCCTTAGTGGAATGTTTGCAGGCACGTTTCTGTTCAAGTCCAAATATTCAACATAAAATCTGCATTCATAAAGCTAAATTATATATGGTTAAATTTTGACAAGTCTCTGTATTTTAATCAGGGTGATTTAGATATGTGTTGTGTCAAAGTAATTAGGCATTTGTAGCTATTAAATCATATTGAAGCCAGAGACTTCATAGCAATATTTTATTCTCCAGAGACTCAGGAGATGATTCCAAGGTTAAGGAATGCCTTCTTTGAGATTCTGAAGACAGAAATTCATAGGAAGAAAAATTATGTTTTCTCCAATGGCTGATGAAGGCATGCTTTTAACCTTGGCATACCCTCCATATGGCTTTGAAAACAGAAATCTATGGTTTAATTTTTTTTTCATTTACCTTTTTTAAAAAACCCAACAAAGCAATTTAGACATAGTTAAGAACTACCGAAAATTTTGGCTCCATAATAACACTGTGAGCTATTTTGCAAGAATGATGTAACCATTCTTTCTATATGAATTAGGAGTATGAATTCCTGTGTTTGCTACTAAGTTTTGCTTGGATGGGTGGCCCAGTCACAGCCACTTAAAAAAAAAAATTGCATACCACCCGCTTTCACCTTGTGTGCCATCTAAACAGGCTTAAAAGCGACTTTATTTGGCTAGTGCAGACTAACCCTTGGTTACACTAATGTGAATTAAATTGAATCATGACTTACTAAAATATTACGTTAAAACTTTTTAAAATATTCTTAGCTTGTGTCAATGAACTAGTGAAGTGGGTACACAGAGGAAATGGGCATATTAATTATTATTGTAGCTGTTTATTCAATTAACATTTTATTCTGATATTTCTTTAAGGTGTTTCACCTTTATTACATTGACATAAAGTAATATGGAAGGCTTCATTTTTCAAGGATAATCTTGACTGGATATAATATACACACACAGAGAGAGAGAGTCCATCCTGCATCTTGGAAGTCTAGCCTTCTGTAGATGGCCCCACACTATTACTGTCAGTAGTGGCACATGCATGCAGCCATGCCAATGTGGTCATGCACACAACAGTGTCCACTGAAGATTATGGGACTTGAGGTCTCACATTTTTAGACATCTGAAACCAAACCCTCACTGATATGGAGGGCCAACTGTATATTGTTTAAACAATCTATTGCTGTATTCCCATGAGTTCATTAAACATTTTACATTTTAAAAAACCATGGCTCATTAAAAATATCAATTCTTTTTCATTTCCTCAAATGTTATTATTTATACATTGAAGCTTAGTGCAGACATATACTAACAATGCATTCCCTTTTCTCCAGCCTCTTCCCTCACTCACAAATGTCTCTTGCTCCCATGATGAAATGTGGCATTGGAAGCACTCTTTGTTATTTTAACAGGATTTGGAACTAGGAAGGGAAATTGGTTTCAAATGCCTATGTAAGAGGAAACTATCATGAGTAAGGGAATTTTTGAGGAGAAGGCTGAGAGGGAAAGTACAGCGCATCATGCACAACCCTTCCCTATCTAATTATAGTTGGAGCATGTGTTAATATTGTCCCTACTCAACTACTGAACGTCCATACTTCCACATCTTGTAGTACAGGGGAAGAGAGTACAAGAGCACTTCTTATTAAAAGATAAGATGTCTTATTTAAAAATAAGGTGGTTTTTGACAGCAAGTGTAGGCTGTTGTACAAGATTTCTGGACTCATAGCTGGGTCTTTAAAGCGAGTGAAGTTTTGCAGCCCTAGTCCAAAGATGGCACTGGAAAAAAGCTCAGATTTCAAAAGTGGAGGTAGTGTGGGATACAGATTATTAGGTTGGAGAGAGACAGTTCTTTTTCTTTGAGAAATATCAAACAAGAGTAGTTGAAAATTATTTCTCAAAATCTAAACAACTTCCTTACAATGTTCCCACTTTTTGTGTATATGTACAAAAAGTTAAACAAGGATATGCACAGTTAGTTACAATGCGTGTTATAGTGGCTAGTGGTTAGGGTCTGAGACTTAAGATTGGAAAGTCCCTGTTTTATACCTTGGTTCAAAACAAAATTGAACTTTGGATGAGTCATTGTTTCTCAGCCTAACTTGTCTCACATAAGTGAACAAAACACTGACCTGAGAATTGGGGTTCTCTAGAGGCAATCAGAAAAGCAAACTACTTTTTTTGGGGGGGAGGGGGCTTACTTTATTTCTCCACTTCAATATGTTGCATAACAACAGCAGGAACATTCCTGTCAGTAGCTAAGAGATACCATCCCACTCCCAATTTTCTCAGAAGGACACTAGAACCATAGCAGTCAAGCTGTGCCCTACAGGTATATTAGACTATGACTTCTAAAATTTCTGGCCAGTGTGGCCAGTGGCCAGGGATTATGGCACCTGTAGTACAAAGCATCTGCACATTATTAGATTGCCTGCCCTATAGGACAAGAATGGATGACATGAAACCCCAAATTCCTGTCCCTGTAAATGGGATGGCGAAATAAGGGCATTTTAATTTCAGCCCATGCTCTCAGGATTCTTTTGAGAACATAATGGATGGGATTACATAAAACAACCTGAAATTTACAAAGAACATACAATCTAAAAATATCATACACCTTTGCATCTCTATGCATATGTAAGTTCCAATTAATATAATACCAATTACTCCCAGATAAGTAGGTATGACATTGCATAAATCCCTTAAAGTTAATAGACATTGGAACTGTGGTGATGAGGAACTGCAGTGATGAGGAAGGGATTAATTATATGTATGAATATCAGACCTTGGAAGTAACCAGTTATTTGCCATTAATTATTACTTGTGATTGTCCATTTCCCCCAGTAATGAAAATATAGTTCACTATATTACAGTTAGTACTCACTGAGAGATAATGTTATTGCTTTTGCAGTGTCAGTTTTTTATACTTAGAGGGTATGACATCATAATATGCTGGAACAGAAAAATGATAAGGCTGAAATATCACTTCATGCTGATAAACACAAAAGTATTTAAATGTTTTCAAAGTAACTGTTTTGAGAAACTAACTTGTTACTTTTGCAAACTAAATAATTATAACAACAACTGGCTACTTTGGGTACATGGCATGTTTACTGTAGCCACTTACTTTGCAAATTACTTTATTAGGTACCCCTGGAAAATAAATATTTCACCATGTTTTTTCGCTTTCATGTTTTCAAACATTAAACATGATTCCTAGAGTTGTTCTTTTTAGGCATTTCTAGGTCTTCTGTTGGAATCCTGTGGTATATTTACTCCAGACATTTGTATTGTAAGTGCAGAAATGCATTACCCACAGATATAGGTGTCATACTGTCCTTTTTTTTCTGAAATAAACTACCTAAAAGGATCCATGTTTGCAAGCAAATGCTTTTAACAGAACAGAGGTAGTTCTGTTAGAGAACAGCCCTAAAAATGTTGGTTCACATAACTGTACTATGCTTAGAGAGAAAATTTTGCAATTAAAAACAAACATTTTTGATCTTCAAAGAGTTTTAAACATCCCAATGGACTGTAAATGAGGAAGTAGTATTTTGCATTTAGTTTTGGGTTTTGTTTGTTTTAAGTCTTGACCATTCCAAAATTAGAGCACTTTTTCTTGCATCTCATTAGCTATGTTATGACTTATAGAGGAAGCTGAGATATTTAGAGCCTGAAAAATGACTTTAAACTTGAATTTAAAAGCAAGCGCTTTATAAAACAAACAGTAATTTTCCTTATAGAGGTTATAATATGCCAAGTTACCTATACTACAAGTGGTGGAAATTGCACAAAATGAAGTGTTTTTATTCTGATGTAATCAATTTATATCAGACTTTTTAAAAAAAAAACAACCCAAAAGTGACCATGTAACTGGAGGAACATGATACATTAGGAGCTTCAAAATATTCCTCTGACATATTCTAAGTGATATATGTATCATTTATGAGATATGTAAAGATTAATCAAACTTTAAAAAGTTCACTGATATGAGGTTGCATGTTAAACATGAGCATCAAGAATCCACTATTCAGACTGGATTTGGGCAAGTCTCTAGCCCAAACAGTGTACCCAGTATCACATAAATCTGAACTCTAGAGGTCGCATTTCCACTCTAGTTACAAAACATGTAAAAACAGCAGAAGATCCTACACAAATGAGAGCAAACCCAAGCTCATTTCTAACCACTCTGCATGGCAGAGGATATTGGGGAGGTGATGGGTGGTAGCCACCAATAATTATCTGATACCATCTTAAGACATAGTTTGGAGATCCCCCTGTTAGTCATCACTGGGCAAAGATACAACTACAGGCATAAAGCCCTACTGACATCATTAGGCATTTTGTTCACAAAGCATTTACATGAAACAAGCACCTTATTCATCTATTCTTTTTACTTTTGCAAGTAATGCTTAGGGTAAAAAAAAACAAGCTTCATTTATATACCGCTTCATACCACCTAAGCAGTGTCTAATCAGGGTAGACCTACACTGTACAAATAATGCAGTCTGACATCACTATATCTGCTGCTGCTCCATCCTATGGAATCCTGGTATTTGTAGTTTTACAAGGCTGACTGCCAAAGAGTATTGGTGCCTCAAAGAACTACAAATCCCAGGATTCTGTAGCATGGAGCCATGACAGTTAAAGTGGTGTCAAACTGCGTTATTCCTACAGTGTAGATGTAAACCAGAGGGTGGCAAACTTGAGCAGCAAAAAGAAATAGCCTTCTCAGTTAAACTGTCTCTTAATTTTGGAGAGATGTGATACCTTCCTCCTCCACTGAAATTATTTTTTTACTTATAGAATATGAGTTGAACATGGGACAGTTAATTTTTTTTTCATTTTTAATTTTTTGAAACCTGATCTCCAGAGTCATTGTCCAACAATGAAATCAGTAATCTTCACCACACTGTCCCTGTCCCTACTACAGAGTATGTTTTTGCCCCATTTAATCTCACATGAGTGTTACTCAGTAACATTGTAACTCGCAGTACTGTATTCATCCAAGTTTTCCAGCCTGTTTCTGGTCACCATTTTATTTTATTTTATTTTAATTTTTAAAATGTGTTTACCTTCTGAAGAAACATGTCCACCTTTAGTGAGAAGAAAGCAACTTCTTTTTTTTTAGAGGCACTCATGAATGATGATATCAGTTAAATGATTTTAAACTAAGAGATTGCACAAGGTTAGAGTATTTCTTGGTAAACATTTTTGCTTGATTTTGCTCTAACCTGCCAAGAATGTAGCAGTATTAATTAAGAGCAGGGTATAAAATCATGAAATCCAGTCAAAATTAATTGAGCCACTGCTGCAAATTCTGAAAACTCTTGCAGAAAAACAGAGCACCAATGTTTTGTGTATTCACTTCAAATGAAAGAAAGGTTCAAGAAGTGGGAAATTTCAAACAGGGCAGGGCCATTTTGCCTTCCTGCACCCACCAAGTGTGATGTCACTTCTAGCCACCATTTGGGCAGATTTGGGGGCAATGTTTTGTCTGTTTTGGGGAGGTTAGGGGAGAAAACTATTGTCTATGAAGTTTTGAGTGGTTTGAGGGCAAGAAATTGCCCCCAAATCATTAAAAAATTGAGGGAAGGGATCTGGTGGAGTTGAGAGCCTTCAGGGCGTGGGTCCTGTGGGACTCACTTTGCCCACCCCTTATATAACCCACCTGTTGTAGAGGTACAGAAATTAAGTTATCCTTTGAGACTTCTAACTCTCAACAATCCTCAAGACAGCATGACCATAGGTATAGTGTACTTACAAGATCTAGTAAATTATCTGAAGTGACATGATCTAGTTCTCTGAGAAATATAATAACATGAGAAATATGATAAAAGCTTAGAAAACGAAAGACATCTGTGAATATACCTTTAACATATCTGTGGCTTACTATATTTCAAGATAGAAAAAGGATATGATGCAGTGGTAAAACTAGCTGGTGTGTGCTCACTTCGGCAGCACATATACTAAAATTGGAACAATACAGAGAAGATTAGCATGGCCCCTGCGTAAAACTAGCTGGTGTTCCAAAGATATTATATGTCTCATTATTTTCTACTAACTGTCATAATGTATTTTATTGATCCAGTCAAAATGTTCCCCTATACCGCCTGTGTGAATGCAATCATAGGAGATTATCACACTGCCTTTCCTCCCAACCTCAGTGTGAGCTGAAAATTTTTAAAACTTTAAAAACGGGTGTTACCACATGCCTCCATGCCCAGTCCGGAGGCATTATGTGTCCAATCTTGGTATCCCGTACCCTATCTGTACTTCTCCAGCACTTTTTGAAAGAACAGGAGTTTCCCGTTCTTGGCAAAGTCTTGGAGAAGTACAGATCGGGTACGGGATGGCACGATCGGTTATGTGATGCCTCTGGACTGGGCACAGAGGCATGCAATAACACTTGTTTTTAAAAAGTTTTCAAAAGTTTCAACCTGTGCTGAGGCTGGGAGGAAAGGCAGTGCAATAACTTCCTTAGAGAATACCAGGCAGTTTCCTGAGTTGCTGTCCTAAGGCTTTATGAGTAGTCTTTGTTTGGATGCAAAACATTTGTGCTTGATCCAAATTTGTACCATTGTACTCCCATACCACTAGAAAATGGTTTAAGAAGATCAAGGGACATTCCACAGGTGGTCTTGAAAAAGTTAGTTTTTGATAGTACCCATAACCTCTTAACTAGCATGGCCACATCTTGAGGGATTCTAAGGTCCAATCCACACTGAAGAAATAATCCAGTTTGAAACCGCTTTAACTGCCATGGCTAAGTGCTATGGAATTCTGGGAGTTGTAATTTATTGTGGCATCAGAGCTCTTTGACAGAGGTGACTAAATGTCTCAGAAAACTACAGGTCACAGAATTCCTGAGCATTAAACCAGGGCAGTTAAAGCGGTGTCAAACTGGATTATTTCTGCAGTGTGGATTGGACCTAAATTGTCCAAAATAATAAGCTATACTCCAGGGTTCCTTCTGGAGGTTTTGGAATGTTGTTGTGCCTCTCTTCAATATGAGCAGAAATTGCTGGGCACGATGTGGTTTATTTCTGAGTAAATCTGTGTAGAAATGTGCCATAAACTTGCAATCCTGTGCAAATGTACAGAGGAATAGTCACTTTTAAAGTTAGCGCAACTTTTTTTCCTTGTAAACGTGAGTGGAATTCAGCTGTAAAACATCTTAACTTCTCTTAATTTCTGGTCTGTAATTGATTTGATTGAGGCTGTGGTTGAGTATTGTTTGATTTACTCACTGTTTTGATAATCATAAAGCAGAAATTACTTTTCTTTGTGTTGCAGTGAACTACATCTTGCTACTCCTGGTAGTAAACTATATATAAAATGTTACCTTTAACACATCAAACCAATTGTGCTTGTTTGTCTGGTGTAGCCATACCCCTACTTTTGTTAATTTTAAAATTAGTCATTCTTCTCATTAAAAATACAAAATAATGAAATAAAGATACAGTATCATACATGCTGGATTTTTCTTGCCAATATTAAATCTCAGTATTTTCTTTAAGTTGCCTGGGCATAATTTACCAAAAGTTAAAGTGTCATTGGTCTTAGTGGCAGAGTTGCAGACATATTTAGCTGTTCGCTGTTGAAATAATTTTGACTTAGAAGTGCTAGATCATGCCCTCTGTGCATTAATTATTAGAACGTTCCTTTAGAATGGTAATCAGTCATACTTATAGTAGTAATATCACCAGATTCTTAAAATTATCCTTATCATGTTTGCAGTGCAAGTTTCCTGCCTATTCATGAAGTGTTTCAGCAACTTCAAAACAAATCATAACTTGTAAGTGTAAGAAGTGTATGCTCCCCATATTTATTCATCCGCATGTTCTGCATATGTATGCAATACCACTATACGCAGCATGAATGTGATAATTAAACGGTGGGTGATTTACTAATAATGTGAAACTATCATCGGTTTGTTGACATGGATATACTGTAACGAAATAAAATGTATACAGAATAAGTAAATAGAATACAACACACCCAAACATCCTACAATATGCAATTTTATGCCATTCTAACTTGAATTCACAAGTGTCTCTTAAGGATTCATACCAGCCAAATGCTTTGTAGATAACTCAAAGAAATATCTCTGAATAGTGACTCCCTAATGGTCTGTTTAAAGGAAGATTTTGAGAATACTAAGAACTAAAGAAGACAGGTACAGAACTAGCTTTTTAAGATTGTGATGATGTATACTGCTTACTTCTGCAATACAAGTTTAAATGAATAAAACCAACACAATTTTTTTTTAAAAAAATAGGGCAGTAATTTATGAATACAAAAATCTAAACTAATTAATTTGTGTGTCCCCCTCTATAAATGATGGTAGCTTCATGTGCATGTAATCAAGTCTAGATAAACCTAAAGGCAGGAAAGAGATATGGCAGTGTCCATTTATTCCTTTACACAAATATCAGCTTGTAGAATCAAGTACACCCTCTTCTGCTACAATAGCCTTTAAACACTTCGTTTAGACAGCTGATACACTCTGAAAACTATGATTAACTATAATTCTGAGACCTGGGAGGATTAGAATTTATAATGGAAATTTAAGTCTACTACTTGGCCTTTAATGACATGTTTATCTTCACCTCACTGCTCTTAACCTCCAAGCCTGCACTTTTGGTTAATGTATTTGCGTACTGAATCATTGCCTTGCATCAAAAATTGCCCTTAATACAACTGCAGTTATCTCAGGTGCAATTTCTATTACTTTTACAGAAATTCTACTTACATTTTTATGTATTTGGCATGAAACAAATAATTATGTGATATCCACACATTTCAGTTCAGTTTCACTATAAATTATTATTACTTCTACCCATGATAACAAGACTGTAAGGTGCCTTTTTTGTTTGTTTTTTGTTTAAATTGTTCTAATATACAATCTGATCATAACTGGTGACCTGGCCAGTCTTTATGAAAGATGTGATAAACTGTAAACAAGCATGGAAAGTGAGGTAGTGTGTATACTTGTTAGCCGCCCTGATTGTTCTCAGCGGGGCGGGATACAAATAAATTTTATTATTATTATTTATTATTATACAGGAACAGACATTGCTAGCCACATAATATTTAATGGTACCAAACAATCCCACAAGTGAAGCTTGTACTTGCACTCTTTGTAGCATGTTTTTTGTTATGTACAAAGATTTCTTATTACCTTTTTCAACTGTAATGTAAGAAGCAAGAAGTAAAGAATTTCTAAAATTAAGTCAATGTTCGTTTATCTTCCCATATTAATTTACCGTATCCCTAAGGTCTTTAGCGTAGGCCCTTGTCTCTCCTGCCACCTTCACAGGCACCTTTGATGGGAACAGAGGATAGGGCCTTCTCTTTGGCTACTCCCAAACTCTGAAACTCCCTCCCTAGAGAGGTTAAGATGGTTTCTTCCATGTTGTCTGTTTCTTTTTATTCTAGTAGGCTTTGGGGGGAAAAATTTTCTCTGAAAAGGGCTGTATTGCTTTTATTTAACGTTTCTAATGGCTTTGATATTGTTGTTGTTTTAATACTATTTTAATCACAAGTCTTTGTATGTGGTTAACCATATGCACAATTCTTTCAATTAAAAAGTGGTAGATGGGTCTAAGTAAAGTGATGGATGGATATATCTTTGTCCAATTAGCAAAATACTTTTTATAAGACTAATTTTACAAAATCTTGGCTCTTCAATGGTAGGCATGAACAGCAAGGCACACAATTAGACATACAACTATTAATATGAATGAGTTCACATACAGTGGGCAAAAATGTCAAGTTAGACTCCTATTATTATTATTATTATTATTATTATTATTATTATTATTAACCTTTATTTATAAAGCACTGTAAATTCACACAGCGCTGTACATACAATCTTTTTAATTGGACGGTTCCCTGCCCTAAGGCTTACAATCTAAAAAGATACGACACAAAAGGAGAAGGGGAAGGGGATGAGGGCCAACAGTTCTTCTCTACCTCCAAGGCCTGGATCAGGGGAGATGGACTGGAGGGAGGACATAGCAATACAGGAAATGATTCAATAAAACAGGCATCAAAGGAACATCAAATAGCAAGTGACAATTATGCAATGCCAGGGAACGCTTCTCTGAACAGGATGGTCTTCAACTCAGTTTTGAAGCTGGTTAAACAAGTGATGGCTCTTGCTCACGGGGGAAGAAGGTTCCAGGAGTGAGGGGCAGCGAGTGAAAAGGGGCGAATTTGAGATGGGGCAGAGGAAATCATGGGCTGAGACAGCAGACTTTGACTACCAGAGCGGAGGGCCCTAGTGGGAAGGTGAGGAGAAATAAGGTCTGATAAGTAAGGAGGGGCCAGCCCATGGAGGGCTTTAAACATTGACAGCAGGAGTTGTACTGAATTCCTTAATTCCAGGTTAAATTGTGCCATTTTCATCTGGTACCACGTGTTATTCAATATCTACCTGAAACTACCCGGAGGGTTTGTCCAGAGTTTTGGAGCTGAGTGGAGCAATATTTTAATGACATCAGCAATGTATCTTTTTGTCATCCGATACCAGGGAAGTAGTGGAAATCCTGAACCAGTTTCTGACATCAGTGAAAGACTGGATCTTATACAGCAGACTGAGATTTAATCTAGACATGGTGGAAGTGCCTTTGAATTATTAAAAAAAACTAATTTTGGGATAGGTATGCAACCTGTTTTGGATAGTGAAACAATTCCTAAAGTGCTCTGCAACCCAGCACTGATAATAAAATAGTAGCTGTTGGCTAGGAGCTACATATGGCCACCGTCAGGCCAGATTTCATTACTGCAAAATATGCAGTCTGGCTATATATGGGAATATAGTGTATTTGAATACTTATCCAAGATTTGATTTTTTTTTTTTTAATGATGGTGGTAGTGCTGGTGATGGTGGTGGTATGATAGGACCCATGTTAGCAACTGATTCATTTTCAAGATCAGTTGAAAGATCTCATTATGTTTGAAGTCATATATGATGCAACCATTGTAATTAAAGGTCTGCCACTTTCTGTAGGGAACTATCTGTATATGTAGACATTTAGCTCAGGTCCTGCTCCATGTCCCAATACTGGATATGTAAGAGATGACCATTATAATACAGTTTATGGAATTCCTTACCCCAGGAAGTTCTTTTTAATGACTTTTCAGTTTTAATAAAAAATGATATCATTCTATCACATATTTGATTAGGTAATGGGACTTTTTAGACCTCTTATTTCTTACTATTCTTTTTTTGCTGACCTTGTTAGGCAATTGCGTCATAGTAAATTGTTTTCTGATTGTTGTTACCAACATTATTATTTGCCTTAGAGATTTCATTGGTGGAACAAAAAGTGTTATTTTATTTATTTAATTTCCAGCATGTCTTTCTCCGAAGTAGCAGTATGGAACCCAAAGCAGGTTATAGTGTAGGTTAAAACTATAACTAAAACAAAGAACGTTATCTCACTGTCCCTGGAACGGTCCCATCGCATTCCAAAAAGGGGGTGTGATGAGAATGGGATGGGGCTAAGAATGGATCTTACTGCACAAGGGAACGCCGCCGCCGCTGCCAGACGTTCCCATCGCGTTCTACATCCGTTCCAGAGGGCGCAATTTTTGAGAACTGTTCAAAAGCATTCTCAAAAATCGTGCCCTCTGGAACAGATGTAGAACGTGATGGGAATGTCCAGCAGCGGTGGTGGCATTCCCCTGCATGATAAAATCCGTTCTTAGCCCCATCTCGTTCTCGTCACGCGACGGGACCATTCTAGGGATAGTGCGGTAAAGTTCAAAGTATAGTACAAAAGTTTGAAATAATAAAATAAACAATCTTATTAAAAAATTTTAAAAAACACACAATTAAAAGACATTCAAAACATAACAATAAAAGTCCAGCACAACCCATTAAAATGCTTCTGTCAGAACCAATTAAAAATCAAGGCATATCTACATAAAAAGTTCTTTGCCTGCCAGCAAAAAGATACCAGAGAGGAGGCCATGGGTAGTAGAATTCCATATTCTGGGAGTAGCCACTATGAGGCATCTCTCCCTTATCTTCACTAGACATACCTGCAATGGTGGTGGGACTGAGAAATAGCCCTTCTCCAAAGATCATATGATTCAGGCAGGCTTATATAGATTATCAATCTATAAACTGATAGGCCAATCCTCCTTGATTCAAATTGTGCCAGATGGATGAGAGCTGCTGAGTTACACTGAATGCACATTTTGCTGTATATGTCTCACTGGTTTCCATGGCTTGTCCTCTGTAGTTGTATACTTCATATGGTGTGACTGCATTCACTAATATCTGGCTTTGCATCTCATGGACTACAATTGCCAATGCAGTTTAGCATATACAAAAACCTCCTTTTGTAGGACACAACATACGACTGAGATAATAATTGAGTTTGTGTGGATGTGTGTGTCTGGATATTTTCCCTCAGTGTCACAGCATAGAACACTATATATATACCTGAACACAAAGTATGATAGCTCATTAGTAGTAGAAATGTATTATATTTTAAAATCAGAGCTGTGTTATAGTACGTATTATCATCAAGTATACTTGGGATAAAGTGTTAAAAGTTAGTAAGACAAGCCATTTTTGTAGGTAGAATACAAAATGCAGTCTGCATATTTTGTAATATTCAGCACTTACCTCAACTTTTGCTGAAAATCCCATTCTTTATCTTATGTCAGAAATGATCACAGGGCTCCGTTTAATTGGAAAATACATTTAAATAGTTTCTAATTGGCATCAGAGAGTTGAAAGTTCAATTCAAAGGTGAGATCTAAGACTACTAATTAGATAGGATAGCGTTAAAGAGTAGGCTTCTTCATTATGCAGAACATAAAGAAAAATATATTTTAATGAAAAAAAATAGGAGATTGCCACTAGAATCATTAGTCTATTTAATGCTTAAATAAGGTGCATATTACTCTAGATATATTTGTTTTAAAACCTCAAATAGTTTTATCACTTAGAGTTTGCATTCAGTTTAAGCTGTTATCATAATAAAGCTGTTTTGTGTGTGAGTGTTTGTGTGTGAGACAAGAAAGTTTTTTTTATTTCTGATCATCTGATTTTTAAAATACTTGCATAAAATTGTATTAAAAACTTATTTTCTCCTTCTTCCCCCAAATTGTTTTGTGTGCCTGAAATGGAAGGATGAAGTAGAAGTCACCACTTAAGCAGTGAAGGGTTATTCTTTGTAAATAATAGATCAAGAGGACCGGAGCTATATCTAATGGAGCTGTATGCAGCCTCCGTTTCAAGGACAGTGCGTGGCTGAAAAAACATAACTGCAGTTCATCCTGTCTGTAACCTGTGGTCAGTTCTTTGCTTCTGCCAGTCAAATAGTATAATTGAGAAGATATTTGTTTTTAAATACCTCTCTGTGTGTGTGTGTGTGCGTGCACGTGTGTGTATGTGTATATGTGCAAGCGCATGTGTGCATACTATGAAATTAAATTAAATTTTTAAGTTAAAAGGAAGGTCAATAAATTTTTAATGTTGTGTGGGGGGAAGAAAACAGTTAACTATTCAAATGACTTTTCTGTGAAACATTACAGTAATAAAAACAAATCATTTCTAAGCAAAAGATTTCTCATAATGAAAACCAGATTTATTCATCTTGGTTTTTGAAAAATCTACTAAGCATGTCCAGTGCAAGTGTAATAGTATGTTGATGTGTGCGAGTATGTGTTTGTGAGTGGGGAGACAGAGAAAAAGATGATGATGATGATGATGATGATGATGATGATGATGATGATGATGATGATGAGTATGTGTATGCATCAAATTGCTCTAATTCCATGTATAGCAAGCATAATTTTTCACTCCGTGCTCTTGCTAAATCTCCATACAACAGGTCTCTTTCAAAGTGCTTACAAGGCTTCTCTCTTCATGACTTTTGGCACTCAACTATGAGTTTAGGAAATACAACATTATTATGAATATTAGGGCACATTTTTTCTTGCTCAATGTCCAGTGAAATAAATGGGAACAGCGCAAGAGCATGTACCTTTGAGAGTAAATGTTTTTGCATTATACTGGAGTTTGTGCAAGAAAACATCCCAGCGGATTTTCTTGCTACGTTGAAAATGACTCTTTTAATTAACACAGAAGATTAGAGAAGAAGAATTGCAGTCACTCAACTGAACATAAAAGTTTACGATTAGGACAATAGGTAAAAGCAAAAAAGATTCTGAGGAATATGGTGGCAACAGGGGAGGGGGCATTTAAACATATTTCTTAATGGCCTTTCAACCCTGTTGAAGAATAAAATATTATAATCATTTATAGTCATTTATATACATGTTAGAGTTTTTGGATCATTTGAGAGTCCAATTTAGGCACATGTACTGTATTTGTCAGTAAGATGAATGCAGATTATTCGTCTTTAAAATGCATATATTTTATTTTGCTTTATTTTGTGTTATTTTATTTTTTAATAAGTAAGTAAAATATATGAACATCTGAGAATTTCACTTCATTTTGGTTCACAGTCAAATTTTACATACTAGAAATCTGAAAATGAGCATAAATGTATTTGTTCATTACACTGACTGTGTAATTAATAATGCTAACTTTTCAGTAGAGTGGTATATTGGTAATCATTTTGTGCCTTGAAGATTATTCTTAAGCTTTGTAGAATGTTCTTCTTTTTGAAACCTTTGGCTGCTGTCAGTTTCCAAATATTCTTCAATAATTCATCTATAAATATTCCCATTCTATTAAAAAGGGCAAGATAAAGACTTGTGTTTTAGAAATAAGTATTTTACTGAAGCTCCATGAACTAATGACATATAACTCTATATTACTGCTTCTTTCTCAGTTTGTGCATCTACCAAGAGTTCACATGACAGGACACCCTTTTCCTTCTAGACTCCCCACACCTGACTTCTTCCCATCAAGTTTTTCTTGATAAAGACAAAACATTAGATGATGATCAGCACAGTCGTGCTGGTTCTCGGCATTCTATTTGGGAATTTGTTAGTCAGTGCCGGGAAAAAAAGTCGGGTTGACAGCTAATAGATATTCCCACCGTCAATTGTTTAGACATTTTTGTCTTTTGTGACATTGAGAAAAAGACAAGGAAGGGAATGGAAGCAACTAAAAAATGTCAAAAGATCAAAAAATCAATGGGCTGAAGGAATGTGATCTGTTTATCAGGGTGTAGCTGCTCTTTCTGTTTGCATTAAGTCCGAGTGAGTGTCTTTGGTAGCCACTGAAGCTGCTTTCATTCACTCCCTAGGAGATGTAATACAAGCATGAAAGTTACGATGTCTCACAAAGGGGACAGATGAGGGGAAAAAAATGTTAAACCAGCAGCTTGCCATTACACATCCCCCCCACAAGTTGATTTATACTACTATCTTCTTCATAGATGCATTGTTGCATACTGCAAACATACCATTTTCTGTATTGGTATTTAATGTGTGGGAAGATATTTTAAAGTTCTTTTTCTTGAAAACATCAATAAAATGAAATGGGTTTAATACTTCACTTAGTGTAAGTTCAAGGAGATGATTGAAGACTTGTGCTTTCAGGCTTTGACAGGTAGTGTAAAGTCTTTGAGTGGACTTCTGATTTTGCTTTAATGGAAGAGGAGTTGGTTTTGCTTTATCTTAGATGGGGAAAATGCAAATGTAGGGCTTCCCCCACCCCCAAAGTGTTTTAGTGCTTGCTACTGTTTTAAAGACACTAGTTACTCTAAAGATGTCTTGCTCATGAAACCTTCATTTCTGTAGATGTCGGTGTGTGTCCTTTCCTCCCCCCCGGCCCGGCAACTTCTTCAGTGCTATGCTAGCCTATAGGAACTGATGAGTAGACAAGGCACTGCTCCAATCTGGTGGACAAATTTTTCATCCCTTCTCGTTTCTATGTGATAGGAAGTATGGCAGGGGCTGCATATTTTATAAACTTTCTATTAAACTTGTGGCATGTTATCATAAAAATGAATTGCGATACTTTGTATTACACTCTGGGATTGAGAGATAGACATAGGATTAAAAAAACAATTTCTAGGCATTTCTAGATGATAAATTTAATTTTCTTTGCTATTTGGAGGTCTTCTTTGAAAATGCAATTGTAATGAACGCATTCAGAACTGGAGAATAGATTTACCCTTGGCTTCAAATAGTTGACGTTATCAGGCTCTGTCATTCGTTCCTTCCTATTTTCGGGCTGCTAATTGATGTTTTTGATGTCAGCAAGAAAATTGAAGAAAATGTCATGTGTGAACCAGTGCGGAAGTTAATAAGATTGACTTCGTTGACAGAATTTACAATGAGCGCAGAGACCGCATAATGGGACCGCTGCGAATTCGTGTGCTCTCTTTGGAGTAAAAATTGACACCTCATGCTAGGCCAGCGGTCGATAGGAAAGATGGAACATTTGGGAAGGTTCTTAATCTCATTTTTCCCTTCATTTTTTTAACCTTTTTTTTTTTTTACCTTTTGGCGCTTATTTAGTTGCACAAGCAGCTGTTTATCCAGAGGGCTACTGCTTTGGACCAAGCCAAAGTCTTAATTCAATCTTCTAGCGTCCCCAACAATAGTAATTTTCATGCTGTTTTGAGTTTGAAAGAAAATTAGTCTTGAAAAGGTTAAATTAAGATGTGTTGTAAGGAACTATATAGTTATATCTCACTGAGTCATTGTATATGGTTGGACTTTGGGCAATAACGTTGAAAAGTAAATCTCTTCCAGATAAAGAAAGTGAGCTGAATGACATTTACAGAATTCCAAAAGAAAACAGAAAACACCCATATACTACTTCTAGACTCTAAAAAACAATATCCTTTCAACACAAATATTTAAGCAAAGATTTTATTGAACCAAAATTAAGCACTAAACTTATGCACAATGGCAGCCTTTGCTATAATAGTTTAATTTTCCAGTAATGTGACAAAGTTTATTGGATTTTGTGTGTATAATTATGGAATGGATTAGCTGAGTTTGGTTCAGTGCATCTGATTATTTTCTGGCCTTTAGGGAAATGCGCTAAACCCCTAATATGTCCACTACCCCCAAGCGGTCTTTTTTTGAAGGTACCGCACAAAATGTGGTCTCCACTCGTGCTCGGCCTCCAAGGATCTTCAGTGAGAGGCATTATTCTTGGAATATCCAATTAATTCCATGGGCAGTGATCAGTTAGCGCTTCTTCTTCCTTTCTCGCCATTTGAAATGCTAACACAATGAATATTTTCTCATTGGTCTGCGTCCCTCGGCTAAGCTGTTGCCGCGGGCTGAGAATTTCATCGACTGATGAGACCAGAGGCTGCACCGATAAAAGGTTACAGTACGTGATTTGCATGCCAATTGGGGGTTGCTTACACGAACTTGAAAGTTCTTTAACTTTTATTTGACTTTTTTCTTCTGTACATAGATGATTTGTGTTGGTAAAAAATAGTTAATTGGTACACACTGCACATCATTACTATTTTTATCATGTTTTAGATGCCTTCAATTAAATAGGTAGTACTGTAAATTTAAAATCCTGGGAGCGGGGAGAATCATATGGTGGGACAACACCAGTGCTCTATGAATTAAATTCAGTGTTTATAAATACAGATTTTTTTTTAAAAAAATCACAAATATTTTCAATTTGGGTGAACGTTATGTTCTATTACCCTTTTCTGTTCAACTGAACCATAATTGCAGCACCAGATCCCCTTATATCAAAATAGACAGTTATAAGGATCAAATATATGTCCCTCATCAATTGTAAGAGTACAAGCACAGGTTAACACATTCCTTTAGAATGATTAAGACAAGATGGTACCCATTTTGATGGCATCTTGGCAGAAGGTCCATCAATTTTAATTGCATTCCACCAAGGAGTAATACAAATACTGTGTGCTCTCTTTTTGTCTTACTAAATCCCATACTAATTTTAAAAATAAAAAGCTATCAATAGTCTGTAGAATTTTCTATATTTAGAAAAATATAGTAGTACAATAAACTGAAGCAATGCAAATACCACATTTTCTGTCAAATGAAATATAGCATGTCAGCAGAGAACAAAGGAAGATGGGCTTCATTGTCTTGAGCCATTTCATATATGGTATCAATACATGTGATTGGCTTAGAAGTATGATGGAAAAATTGTTTTAGATCTGAGAAGATATGTGATAGTGAAGATAATATTCTTCTACCATTTTAAAGGTGTGTGTGTGTGTAAAAGAGAGGGAGAGAATGGGTAGAATTGAATTTGATTCTTTCTGTAACTGTAATCTTAGAGGCTGGGTAATACGTTTGGAGACGTGACATATTCCTACTGAATAAAAATCAGGAGACCCTTTCCAAAATTGCTAGTAAAGGGGTCTACTGAAGCTAGGTATGAAAGGCTCCCCCTTTCTTTCCCTAGCTGTCTACGAGCAGGAAAGCAGGTGGCTCCCCGTGGCTGACTTTTCATGACAACATGCCATTAGAAATTGTGGTCCTGTTGATCAATCCACTCGACATGACAGCTTTGCCGCAAGGCCTGGCTCTTTGAGCACCAGCGCTGTGGCTTTTCCCTCCTTTTTTCCTGCACTAATTGGTGAAAGTTTTTACTGTGCTTGTGGCATAGGAAATTCTTTTGAACATTGTCACAATCAAGTGTTGACTTCTTTAGAATTGCAAGTAGGTTAAGTGAGTATCAACATAGCAGTATCTTTTAGGACTTCTCCCCCCACCCCACCCATCCTTAATCTAAATTTTGTTAAAGAAGAATTCGAAAAAGGATACCGAGTTATCAAAATTGGTATTTTGATATTAAGTATTAAATTAAATAACCCATTTTTATTTCATTCTACCGCCAAAGCAATATACTGGAAATATTAAATGTAAGATTTTTTTTCTCTTTGGTTTTAATAAATATATTAAATAAATAGAAACCGTTTAGGTAATACAACAATTCTGGTTATTGTAAAGCTGTTTCTATGTAATCTAATTTTCTTGAAGCTTTGCTAGAAAATGTCCTGATACCTACACATTGCACTATGTCTTAAGTGTTCAGGGACATCGCTTTTGTCCTGTGCAAAAGTGAACTGAATAATCTGTCTGTGGGATGGAGAAAAGGCTTAGAGCAAATATTCTCAGAAGATGCTATTTACTTTTATAATTACATTAAATTTGTGCCTTGATTATGATTCTTAAGGAAAGGATTATAAAATCTATTAGTGAATGAAAGGATCTTTTGCCCTAACGTGGATAAAATACACATTAAAAATTTTTATACGCGTATAGATTTAAGTTCTTCGGTGTCTAATCTTTCGAATTTTAGCCCTGAAGTATTTTATTTTCCCCTTTCAATGTGATGCTTTAATAAACTGTTACAAATCCCTTTGTTAGATCTAATAATGCACATCTGTATACATGTCAAGGTTCACAGATTTTAAAAAAGTAAATGTTATCTAAGACACACATATTGTAACAAAACAGGTGAAATTCTTATGGAAAATAAACACGGGGTTACTGTTTACACAAGTATCAGAAAGGAACAAAAGGCAATTTGTGTAAAGCTTGCAAATAGCTATTTGTTCCCAATACCTATCCAACTATAAAAGGCTAAAATTATTGTGTAACTTTCAGCCCATAGCCCCATTTAATTTTCAGCAAATATTAGGCATTTCAGTCTCATTTTGCCAAAGCAAATATCTCCTCCCCCAGCAAGAATGATTACAGATAGTAGTATTTGAAAAATGGGAGATGGGGATTTCTTTATTGCAACTGTAATTGCTACCGTGATTTTTTTTGTTGTACTTCAGATGCCCAAATTGAAAGGAGCATAAATTCATATAATTAATTTTGCCACTGTAAAAATCATTTGCTAAAATTTGCATTATTAACATTATCAAGTCGCTGGTTGGTAAGACATCAGACATGATGAGTGAGAAGGGCAGCTTAGGGAGAATTGGGCTTTAAACCCTCAGCAGATCGGAGTTAGGATCAAAGGCGCTTGTTTTATGTGGCTGTGTGAGACTTTGAAGTCTTGACTGCACCTACAGCACTCATTTCATCAGGTTCACTGGTGTCTTAATAGCAGATCAATAAGTTTCAAAGTCGGAGAGTTAATTTGATACTAGTGCTGATGCAGTCGTGCTGGGGAAGCAGAGAGAGGCAGAGAAACCAGCCTATTAAGAACTGGTATGGGGATAGTCTTGATTGGTATCCACAAAATCCCAAACTGTAAATATTGACCTTAAAATTTGCAACCTCAAACATACTATTAAGAGGGAAATGAGATGTTTGCTTTATTGAAGAAGATTATAAATGAGTGGCTTTCTGTTGTGACCGAAAATGGGTTCATAAACACAGGCACCAAAGTAATTTTTTTTTTACTTTTTGTAGAATAAATAGGTTTGAACAAAGCCCCTTTCAATAGTATTATATCTCTTATCAGCCCCAAAGAGGGCATTGATGTGAGAAAAGATTTATGTCTTTTTCTTTTTTATCAAGTTTCCCCTCTGCTAATGCATTTTTGGTATTCACTGGAAAAAAAACATTTTGAAACAAAGCTGACCAATATAAATAGAAACACTAGAAAATTAAATCTCTGCATTATTTTTAATATACCTTGCAGTATTGCAGTATTGTGTGCTTACAATTTATATTTGACCCTCATTCCAAGACGCTGTTTGTTTCCTGAGTAGAATCTATTGGCAAAGAAAAGGATGTGTGGATATTTGATACTTTTAAATGCGTTATCTTCTTCATCTGTAACCAAAAAAAAAAAACAGAAATGTATTGATTGTGAAGACTAAATGAAAGATACTACTGTATTTTATTTTGTTGCGTGATGATGCATCCATATGTTTTAAAAGAGCAGGGTGGATTTCATTGCAATAGGTAAGCAGTAAGGGGGTATTTTTGGTAGAAAAATAAAAACAACACTGAAACAATATATTGCTGTGGTTGTTATTATCTCCACAACTATTACTATTACTTCTGTTATATCCGTGATCAGTGTTAAGAAGGCGCAGTTGATCGTAACCATAAAAAGTGCGCCTTGTAAAGAGGGACACATGCATACGCAAATGCAAAACCCTTCTTTTAAAAAGATTTTTCTTTTCAAAATTCATAAGAACTTTTCCATCTGTATGTACGGCAGAGGTTTCCTGGCACCAGAGGTCAACTTCACACCCTTTTGGAACAAAACTCTAATTTAGAATGTTCATCTAAGGGTTGATAATGGTATTAGGGGGCCAGTAGGCTGGTCAGTGGGAGCTGTAGATTAGCGCAGTAGCCACAGCAGCTTTACCTAGACCCCCATGATTCATTGGACAGATTAGCTATCACATCTGTCATTTTTATCCCTTTTAGTTCTCTTCCACCCCCTTTTTTGGCTACATTTAAAATGAGAAATTTCTCCCAAAAATGGAAGGAGGGAGGAAGATTAACAAATATGATCTCAGAAGCATTTTGTATGAAAGAAGGCACCGAAGGTATGTTCCAAAATGTGTCTGTAAAAATCACATGCCCAGGTATATAAATTGATTAATTGATTGATTGATCTATTGATCTTTGTGTATGCATGTGTCTGCGTCAAGTGAACAAGGTGGATACAGATAAGTTGTTCTTAGTAGGTAAGAGAAAAATTTTCAGATTTACTTCTTTTAAAAGTAATGTGTGGAACTGGTCTAGCAGCTCTGTTCTGTGTGGTCCTTTCTGCGAAGCATCCACTATTTCCGCCATTATCCGTTCACTCATTTTGATTTCATGATTGTATAAATTATCATTAAGCATAAAGCATAACTCTTCATGTTCAAAAGTTAGAATGGAATTCAATTCAAACTAACAAGTTTGATCTTTTCTGAGCGAAAAAGAGATCACTGTATTCTTGTTAGTTGGTGGTTGTTCTTGGTTTCTTCAAGTGTTGTTTCCTATGTGTTTATTACAGAAAGATGTCATGATTAAAAAAGAATTTAAGAGTTTCTGTAAATGTAATGGTTCATCCAGAATAAAGTGAATGAGACAGTTCTGGGGAACTAGGGAATTGGAGTAGAAGGAATTGTGGCTGATGAAGGTGTCTCTTGTCAAATTTGTGTAGGAATTATTTACTGTGCTGTCTTTTCTGAGCTGCTGTAGTAGAAGTGAAGACATGGAAAATTATCCCAGATGGGAAGAATGGCTTCTTCTCTGTTCTTCTTTTTTTAAGGGGGGGGGGGAGGTTTCAGAAAAAGTAGTCTTTTCCTTAGAACAGTCTGAATAAAAATCTGGACAGCTGTCAAAAAAAGATATGAGGTTTGTATTTTTTTAAGGGGAAAAAAACCCGTAACAGTAACCATAACTAAATAGCTTGAATAGTATCTCCCCCCCCCCATAATGATCTGTACTTCATTAAAAGAGTATTAATCTGGTTCCCGGTCTCTTGGGAGACACCTTAAGATGATGATATTATGGGGGGAGGGCTTCCCCCCGAATTGTTTAAAAAAAATTCTAGCAGATTTGGTCCCTGTCAGTCAGAAATAATTGTGTTCTTAATCTTGTCCCTGATGGATGACTCGGAGTTCAGCAACGGGCCAGCTCCAATGACAAATACAATATTAATATTCATTAACTGCTTTGACAATGCTAATTTTGATGCAGTAGTAAAGGGCCTTCCAAAGTTAGCGGCCAAAGCATCAGAGCTACGCAAGGTGGCAAGATAATTTGTGCTGGTTTGCTGAGCTGAAGGCTTTTAAAGTCTATAGCAAAAGCTAGGTACCACAAACAAAAAAGAGAAAGGGAAAAAAGTTCTGAAGCATTGGAAGGCAGGGCGGCGGAAGTAATACGATCACACTCCGCTAAAAAATTTGACACCTCTGATGCAGTTTCTTTGAGTGAAATTTCTACAAAGTTGCAACAAAAAAAGCATAGCATGGTAAGTCAGCACATTCGTGATTTTGTTTAATCTTTTTGATCTTTTCAATTATCGCTATTTGAAGATCAATAGTCATTTTTTCCTACTATGCTTAGAAGATGCGCAGCGGTGGTATAATATGTGTTAGGACCATTCGCTTTAAAGGAAGACATCCGCAAGTTTCTGTGATTTTTACTTAATCCATGGGAAAATTTATATACTAACAGCTTTGATTATTTTTGTCTCCTTTTTAGACATTTATGCTATACTTTTAAAACAGTCTTTGCAAACATATATAATTCAATTATTTCTGTTGACATGTTTTTGGGATGGGAAAATTTTTGTAAGCAAGGAAAAAAGAGCAGAACAATTTTCTACCTTTTACTGAAATTGAACCACAGGTTTTCCCCTATTGAGAGGCATCAAATAGCCATTAAAGCTTAATTTCACTGAGGAAACAGCAAAGCAGTGCTTTCACCAAGTTAGGTGAACTTTGGAGAACTGAGATGTCCTTTATATTTGCCAAGTCGGCAAACAAAATATCAGCTTTTGTTCTTTTCACTGAATCTACGGGCTTTGGAGGGGAGGGGGAGAAGGAGAAATGAGAGCTTCTCCCCCCTCACTTTTTTGTGTGGATTGGTATTGAATCAGGGGGAGATACAAGTATTGTTCATTTCTCTACCAAGCGAGATAATTCTATGAATGGAACTGGACTTGAGCATCTTTTCTGAAGAGTTGGCATTGTAGAGCTGGTTCCCGTGTGTTTATCTGTTCAGTGCAGCTCAGTGGTGAATGGTTTAGGTAGGGTGCTGCCCTCCAGTGGATCAACCAACAGCCGTCTTAATACACATCATGTAGGTATGTTAATATAACAAGCGGCAGCATGCTTGAAACCAGGCAGCGTGAAGCATCTTGATTAAAACTGTTGTAAATGGTAAGCTATACCTTTTCCTTCTTTCACACAAATGAGATGTTGCTTTTACTGTACTCGTACCGATACTTTCATTTCTGTTGCATGTTTCTGTTGCTTCTTAATTTTTTCCCTGTTCAGAAGGTTTTAGGACTAATGGATTTAAAGCGCTAGACTTTTCTCATTTAATATATATATATATATCTTGGAGTTTAGGAAGTTTAGCATGAAAGTAATTGCTGTCATCATTTACTAAGAATGGCTTTCGGTATGATTTTTTTGTGGGTTTTTTTTGTGGGTTTTTTGGAGGTGCGCAATATTTTTTCAGTGCTTTGCTCCAGAAGATTAGATTACGGAAGGCCATTGTCTACTTTTTTAATTAAGACAAAGTTATTTTTAAAAAGCAGATTTTTTTTTCCAGAGGGTGTCTTCCTCTTGTAGGAAATCTTAAGGTGTCACCTGCTTTTCATTCTCATAAATAATAAAGCTTTTCTTAACATCTGTGTACTGGACCTAAGAAGAATCTCTGATATGAACAGGAGTTCCATTTGGTCTCTCCCATGTGCAATTGTAACTTCATACAGGTTCCATACTTTCTCAGCGGTAGTATCACAGCTACTGTCAAATACTTGATTTTTCATGAGTTGTATTTCCATTCTTAGGCTATACTTCTTTGTCTGACATTTTTACCCCCCATCCCACCCGCCACATACCCAAATATTTTTGGAAATTTTCATTGCAGGACAGTAACTAGATGGCTCCGCTCTGCAATGTGTTCAGATCAGTTCTCCTGAGGAGCTATTTTTGAAGAAACTTGGTAGGTGTCTCTATTACTTCAAAGAAAAAAAACAATATTCGGCATCATATTGTTGATTTCTCCCCCTCTCCCCCCATTTTGCTTCCGTCTCCCTTCTGATTTGGGACAGGCAAAAAGCAAAGCTTCAGTTTAAAACCTGCCCATCCTATTTGCTGCACTTAATAAGTTATTGTTGCTAAATGATTGGGAACTGTCCATCACCAACCAGAGAACTTGCAGTTTACTTAGGAAATTGCACGTGTGACAAAAGCAGCCGCTGGAGTGTGGTAGCCGTTGTGAATAGAGGGAGGGAAGGCAATTAGTTGCCGTGTTGTTGGAGCTTTTTACTTGTCAAACTGGAGCCTCATTGCTTTTGTTATTGCCATGTAAAGGGAAATTGCAGGGTTTTGTTTTGGTATTAAGGGCCTTAATGGTTGCTGGCCGTGCAAAGGCCAGATAAGTGCGGGAAAAGGATGGTGGTAAGAAAAGCAAACAGAGGAACTCTCTATCTCAGTTGATTATGCCTTGGCAAGACTTGCCAGATTCTTAGGATTTTGTAGCCACTTTTGAATTGCAAATCAATCTATAGATCTGTAAAAAAAATAGTAATATAGTATGAAAACAGTTGGGAAGACTTCTGTGGGCTTTTGCATGACAAAAGTTTCAATTTTAAAAATACTGTTGTTTGCATTCAGATGCCAGCATCTGTGACAGATCGTTGTTCGTTTTCCAGATGTGTGTGCATATTTGGTTTTTGAACAATTCGGGAACTCTTGTTGAATTGGTTTGTGCGTCGGAATTAGTACTGCCTTTGTATCAGAAACTGTTCATGTTTAACTTTCTGTTGTGATTAGCTATCTTGCTAGTGTTTTGCTTTCTTCTGTATAGGTTTATTTGAGTTGTAACCACTGTACATTTGTGCACATTCCACTACTAAAACTGAAGACTGCCTTTGCAACTTCTTTTTCTCAAGTCATTACCTATCGGGGGGGAAATGGTTACTTCAACAACTTGTAAGATTATCTGGAGGAAATTGGTCACCAGTTCACGGAAGAAAATTTAAAAATCGTCTCTTTTCACTTCAGCCCTTACTTTTGGAAAGTTTAAAATGAAAGTACAGCAGAAAACCTTGGACAGTAAAAAAGTCTGCAAACATAAGGAGGTTTTTTTTTTGCACTGATTCCAAATAGAGTAACCATATTAATTTGAAAAATAAAACCTACAGTTTTTAATACTTGAAAAATTTGTGTCATGGGATGGAGATCTAAGCACAAAAGCCTGTTAAATGTCGCTTTTGTGTCACAGTGAGAAAATCAACTCCTTGTAGGTCTCTTGCTACGAAATTTGTTTGCTGGAATCTGACAGTAAGTAGCTCAGATAAAATGACTGTTGTTACACTTAGGCACTCCTGCTCCCTCATGGCTATTTGTTGTTGTTTCACTACGCTTCGTGATACCTGTATTATCTGAAATGTTGTAACATTGTCATTGATTTCCAAGGTAACTGCTTTTTTAGCTAGCCTTTGCAGGTATTCAAGCAGGTGAGGGTGGCAGTGAGAGAATTTGCTTATTAGAAAATAGCAGTGATTATTCTGAGTTTGATGTCCACAGCAGACTCTTAGAAAATAAAGACACTTCTCTCAGCTGACATCCAGTGTCACAATGGATGCTAAGCAGTCAGAGAATGCCAGGCCTCAAAACTGGAAACATCTTGATCTTTTAGGGCCGTACTTTAAGTGAGAATGCGGGCAGGGGATGGGGAGGGAGACAGAAAGTGAAAAGCTGCAAGGGAAATAATACAAAGCCAGTGCAATTGGCATCTAGATAGTGAAGGGGGGGGGGAGTTTTTGAGATTAAGAGTGGGAAAGCCAAAGCCGTTATGTACCCAAGGGATGCAATTTTAGTGGGAATGGAAGATTTGAGTGGTAAAGGAGGAGCAGTCGCCTCTGGGTTTGCTCTATTCCAGCAGTTTGGCTGTTGGCATCTCAATTTGAATTGCTGGGTGAGTAGCGTGTGTGTGTGTGTGTGTGTGTGTGTGTGTGTGTGTAAAAGAGAGAGAGCGAGAGCACACATGCTTTTCAGTCTTGACCACTGAACTAGTTGTATGACTTGTTTTCATTTGTGTCTATGGACACATTTTTTAAAAGAAGATAGATCAGTCAATTCAAGCTGTGACCTTTGTTCAATACCATATATATATATATATATATATATATATATATATATAGTGCAAGTCGGTTTGGGGGAGGGAAATAGGGTGACTTGTCACTGACAGTTCTTAACATGCTATAATAGTTACAAAACAACAGAAAGCATGTGTTTTCATCACGTGTCAAGGCAGAGGACAATTTTAAAGAAAATTCTTGGAAAGGATTTTCCTCCTTCCTCCTTTCCTTGTTTTGTTTGTTTTTTAAGAAGCTTTATTCTATTTTTGGGCTGTTGTCATAGGGAAGGGATATTTCATAATATACAGCTGGTTTCATTTATTGAATTAAAGCTGTTGAATGTATCTCACCAACAAAAGCAAGTGTGACCATGTGCATATGTATGTGTGTGCACATTTTTTGTATATGATATGTATCATAACAGTGTGTGCCATAATAGTGTATTGCCTTTTTATTTCTTTTATACTTACTTCAGAGTTTTTAGTCATGCAGGTATATCATCTTTTTAAGATTTACATATCTTGAAATTTACTGTTTTAGATCTGAAATCTGTTTAATAAAGTAGCAGGCCAGTCATTTACAGGTCTACACAGAAGTAACTCATATCAACTTCAGTATAAAACTGCAGTCTTACTGATTTCAAGTGTCCAATTTGAAAGCTGTGTGCTTAAAAGTAAATGGTATAATATTTTATTTTTACATAGTATTTTCATGAAGTATTGGTTTCATACTCCCCCCTCCCTATGCTTTTCGCATTGAAGGATTTCTTATATGAATAAATCTAACTGATTGGAGGGAAAGAAGCAGTAACATATTACCATTCAAAAGAAATCCTGTAGATGTGTAACCTCTTCAGTTAATTTATTTTAGATCCTGCCCACAACTACATCTAGAGGACTTTAGAAAATATTTTGTGGTGTTATATTTTTGTGTTATTATAATCACAAAGCTATCTGTCATTGTAGGCCTTATTATAGATTGCCTTCCATTCCTGAAGTCTTCAAGATCTGTTAAAATTTATATATATATATATATATATATATGAAAATTTATCAATAACAATCTTGGGAGATAGTTTATGATAGCACATTCCTAAGTATATTCACTCAGAAATTGTGTGGACTTGCTGTCTAGAAAATGTTATGGCTGCAGGGTGGGATTTTATCCCTACAGCCCAAGACTCTCCATATCTTCAGAAATAAGGACCATTATGTTATATGAAGGTACATTGTGAGAGAAGTGGGAAGTTCTTGTTCTAAAAGTGGGGAGAAGGAGGAGGGATTTGGGTGTTGTGAGGATGTGTATATATTTCTAAATGTATTTTATGTTTTTATGTGTGTCAGAAACTGTAATAAAATTATTCTTAATAAAGAAACAAGCACCACTGTATTCAGTGGAACTTAGACCCACATGACTGTGCATAGGATTGAGCTTTAATGGCTTTTTGTAGGCTAAAACCTTGAAAATAAAGTTAAGTCACTATTTTGATGTCTTTTTTCTCCTCTGTTGTTATTCTAACCTTACCTAGCATAATGTAAGATGCAGATAGTGTATTATTTATTATAATGAATGTAAAGTACAAACGTGTCATATTTTCATACATCTAATCTTGCAAGATTGGTAATACTGAATTTAATTTTTAAATGTCATTATTAGATTTTGTAAATACTCTGTCTATGTAACTTGTAGTAGACTTGGTGTTATCACATAGCACTCTTTCCTTTATATAAAACTGACTTGCAACCCAAATACTCAAACCACAATAGACTTTGCTTCACGTTATCTAGGACATCCCTGTGTTGTAGGACAACATGATGTTTTTCCATACTTCCAATAGGCTAGGTGGAGGAAATTGTTATTTTCTGTACACATATTGCGGACTCGCAGAGTTCATGCAATATTATAGTATACCACAATCAGTCATTGCTTTCCGAAAAACAAAACAAAAGCTGCAAACAAGTTTTTTTGTTTAAATTACAGGTGTTCAAATTAAAGGAGAAATTAATCCAAACATAATGGAATAAAGCAGTGTGATTTCCAAAGTATAGATATCTGCTCTTTTATATACTTTTACTTTTTCAGCAATTAGTTTTACTTGCTTTAACCATTTAGAGAGAGTTTCTGCATGTAATTTTGAAGATCATTGTGAAAGGGGAAAATAGTTCTCCTGGTAAAGATGTTACTGTTGTTCTGGTCTTTCTTTTCTTAATTTTTATCAAATTAAGCATATAATTCTGTTACAGTAAGCAAAATAATTGATTTTATGTGCCTAAGAAAGAGTATATAGTTGAATAAAAAGAGTGCTTCTTTCAGTGGTCCCATCAACTATGTACAAAAGACATCCATTTTGCTCTTTCAACTTCCTGTGTGAGATATACACCTGTGGGACATTAAACATAATCTGTTTTGTAGTGCCAACAAAACCAATCCAGATTTATTTTTAGACTGCCAATGATTTAAATCCATAGTGTCTTACTTCAGGTGATATAAAGAGCAAGGCCAATAACAGAACCATTGTTTTATCTTAATAATGAAATTACCATGAATTAACACAAAAATGTGGGTTTAATAAACTTAACATAATTAGATATATTACACATATTCCAGTACTAGATTTAAATAATCATCTTTCCTGAATACGGCTGCCTTCCTGTTGACCCAACCAAAGCAAAATGAAAATGAAAATGAAACAACATTCTTGAATAACACGGTATATTTCAAGCATATTTAAAATGTTATTCCTTTATGTGTGAGAAGGTTTCCTATACTATTCTAGAAAAGGATAGTCTGCTTAAAATACATATATACAAAATACTTTTTAATCTTTCTGTTGTTGGACCTATGTGCAGTCTTCTTTTTCCTAAGCAAATGGTGAATGCTCATGATTTCTTGGGAGTAAGTTTTCCTGGGTTTACCCGAGCTGGTAGCTATTATTCTCTGATAGATATTGATAGGAGTGTAACCTTTGATTTTGTGAATCTACCTATGAGAAGGCGCATATTTAAAAATGTCAAGTGGAAGCTGGTAAGAGGACTTGGTGTCTAAGTGGACATTTCCCCTAAAGCTTTATTGAAATGAACTGTCAGGCATTGTGGAGGCAAGAAATTGCATTGTTTTAATCAAACACTTCAGCTAATTATTTGGAAGCAGCAGGGCTTTTACTAAAGCAGGTAGGCCTTTATTGATAGAAAAAGTCTCTGACCAGCAAATAGCATCTGGAAAAAAAAAACAGAAGGAAAGTAAAAGTAATTAGGCCACCTGCTTCTCTAAGCGATATGTGGTGGTGGTGGGTTTTGGGGGGTTGAACTTTGGCTAGAAGAGTATTGTTCATACACATGACTGTCAGTGGTCATATCATCATCTCCATGAAGGAAGAAAATGAGCCCCCTTTTTTTAAGTATAGGAAACTATGGTTATCAATGGAGGCCTTGTTTTCTGTTACAATAGGGAGTGAACTTAGGGCAAGACCTTAGGCAGAATTGAGCTATATTAAACTTTGAAAGGGTGCAGAACACTGTATCACGGATAATGGGCTAAAGAGAAGTCGGAGAATGCTTAGTCAGGTGTGAAAGCATTCTTTTTGTTAATAAATTTCATTTTGGGAAGGGAAACAGAGTGATTTTTAATGCATAATTTCCTAAATGAAAATGTCCACCAAAATTTTGTGCAAGTAGAAAATGAAGAATTTATTTGCATGCATTCCCTTTAAAGCATTCCAGAGTTCTCTAGATGTGACTTTAAAAAATTATCTTGTTCAGATTGACAATCCACAACCCAAATATTGTTCACATGGATGTGGGAACCAACTACGGCTGCAGGAATTTTTTTTAAAGAAAATTAAAATTAGCAGAATTGTGATAGTTAAGTGGAAATTATAGTTATGATGTCATGAAAGAGATCTATGTTCTGTATGATTGACATTCTAGAATAATAACAATCCTTTTGAATTATGAAAAATGCCTTAATAGAAGACACATCTGGAAATTCCTAGCTATGGATATATTTTTTCCAATACGTGTGAATAAAGTCCAGAATGCTCAGGAGAATGTTCTTGGATGATCTAGCCTTGCTGAACTCAACCAACAAATTATGTGAAGATAAATGAGATCAGATAATATAACAGTCAGTCTTAAGAATTAATGTTAGTGGATATTTCTTGTAAGTATCTTGTCTTTTTTTTAACCAATGGCACCAAACCACTTGTAGAATATATTAGATACATTCATAGAAATGTGTGTAAAATTTGTCAATACCATTTTATGACTTTAAATGTATTACTGATAGCAGTTTATTTACATAAGTGCTCCTGGAAGGGCTTGGTAATTCAACTCTACTTTGCTATAATGCAACCTCCCATACCATAAAAGATCTGCAAAATTCACTTTTGTACATTTGTTTTAGTGTATTAAGCTTCTAGGGGCAGTATTGAGTTTCGAGTCCAGTTTTTATTCCTCAAAAGCAGAGAACACTGGGAGAGTCTTAAAGAGGAGGGCACCAAGAGCAAGGACAGGAGGAGCTGTATTTCCATTTGTTTTTTGGTATATGGTGATTATCAGGTTTAGAGATGAACTGTGATCTATTTCTCTTGCCAAACTGCTTGCTGGGACAGAGTTTTAAATCAAATCTTGAACTTGCCACACTCCAAAATGAGAATAGTGTAGGTAGTGGGCTTAGGATACAAGCAGAATATTTCCTATAGACTATGCTATAGCTTCCTGCAGTGTGGCATGGATCCCATTTTTTCCTCTTGAATGCTCTCTGATTTCTTGCATATTTAGTGTGTAAACCTGTAGTGTTTTGCATTTCTGTAGTGCATAATTATCTTTAATTTCAGTACCAGAGTTTCCCTGTATGATGATGCCTTGGTATAGCAATACAATGGGACTTTCTTCACAAATCCAGATATCCTCTGGAATCCACATATCCTCTGGAAGTCATCTAGAATAGATTTGAGGGTGTACAGGAGGGCTGCAGAGGGAAGAAAAATTACCCCTTTCTGTTGATGTTCCATTAGCAGAAGTGGATAATTCAATAGAGGGACCAATAGAGGATTGACCTAAAGGCCTTAAGAAAATGTATAGGAATCTACTCAAGATGCAATTATGCTTTCAAATACAATCCAGTTAAAATTTCTAATGGGAATATCCCATCTATGGTTTATGTTATCTTTGTTTATGCAACTGCTAAACCATTCCTAATTCTCGTTTGGTAACTTCATTGTTGATTTCATGACTGAAATTTAATCTGCTTTGCTTCAGGCGTAGGCAATCAAGGAAAAGAACAAACTTTTCCTATTGTTTGCATTTTGACTTGCTTTTTCAGCCCTGAACACTAATTACAAGTTTAAAACAAAAGGAATGCCTTACTTCCTTATTCACTCATTTTCCATTTCTATTTGTATTGATTTTAAACTCTGGTTACTACGTAACTAGCTTAAAAACTAAGGATTCTGTGTTATCCATTAATACATTTTAAAAAAAATCTGTTTCCAGAGAACTTTGGTTTTCTCAGAATAGCTATTAGCTTTTATTATAAAATAAGCATGAACAAAGTAAGAGGAAAATATACTCCCGGGGACAGTAATATATCTGAAAGAGGGACCAGGATAGATCTAATAGTATTTTTTATCTGTTTTCTGTACTTATCCTTTATAGCCATTGGATACACTACCAACTGCTTTTCTTCATCAGGTACCCCCCCCCCCCCCGTTCACTTGAAAGAGTGAAGCAAATGCAGGATTAATTTTCTTCTCATCACTCACATTGCTAATAGTCTCCCCCTGTGCTCCCCCCAAGTTTATTGAATAATCCTACTTTTAAAGACAACCTAGTTTGTTACACAACCAAAAGTACTTCCAAAATTCTTTGTGCCTTCCTCTTGCAAGTTATTAGCTATCTTAACACTGAACATAGATTTCCTTGTCCCAGCCTTGCTGTTCCAGTGGATATACCTCACTATGTCTCACCCTTGTAAAACCAACAAAAACTAAATTGCAACTTGGAAGCAGAGAGAGCTCGATGTTTACATCTCTCCCCTCCCTTTATAAATGGGGGGGGGAGGAGAATATAGAGATATGAATAAGATAATCATGTTTGGATTGGAAAATGCTACCATTTCTGTTATATGTTAACACCAACATTGTGTCGAACAGTGAACTTACATTGGAATATAGTCAAAGATATAATCGCTGGCTCTAGATGAAATGGACAAAGAGGAAAGAGTGGGGGCAGACCGCATGTGGAGCATTAATGAGAATATGGCATGAGAATTGAGTAAACCATAGAGACCCGATTCAGAAGAGCTGAGGTGGCAGAGGTTACCTTTAGTGGAGGTGTGGAACTGGAAGAACAACCTGCAAGAACAAACTCCCACAATGACCATACTAGGTGTGGCCTCTCCAGGCATTGAACACTTCACAGTAGCAGGAATGTGAAAAAGAAACAAAGGGGTCCTTCTTACTGTGGTCATTGCACGGTATCTGATAGTAACTCAGAAACTCTGTTATGAAGGTATATCGGCTTGAAATTCTGACATAAGGTTATTGTTTGATGTGCTGGGAGACAAGTTGGTTTGCCCAGTTTGAAATCTTTATTTTATGAGAGAGGCAAGGATTGGGATATAGACAAGATAAACGCTCAGTCATAAGATGCTTATTACAGATGCTTGAATAAAATAGAATTTGTTTCAAGTAAATAGCTTTAAAATTAGCCACCAGACGCATCCCTCTTTAGTAATTGTGTGGTCATTTATCATAGTGCTGCCAACCATTCAATGCTCTCCCAATGTTAAAAATCCCAAAGAACCCCAAAATGATGTTGAAGTGGTTGTTTGGGTTTTGAATGATATCAGAGCATCATACAGTGAATGTATAGATTAGCAATGATTTTGAAGTCTTGGCACAATCCCATTTAGTACTTCTGGATCCAGATGATAAGCTGATAGCATGTTTCTTGTCAAATATGGATTGTATCTCCTCTGTCTATTACTCATGGAAGTCACAGATGTGAGAAATCTGTCGTGTGTGTGCTGGAACCTGCTGATGTTTCACCTGAGCATTCCACAAACTGTTCATATGATATTTTCAGTAGATGGATCTTTGGATAATGTTTAAAAGCTGTGTGGTTCACCATACTGTTAAAACCTTATAATATGAAAACTGTAAGCATACAGTTTGTCTGAAAATTGCAGGAAAAGAAAAGGGAAGATGGAAGTAGGAAGAAAATATGATTGATTGATTGATTGATTGATTGATTGATTATGGTATTTATACCCCACTCTTCAACCCTAAAGGTTATCAGAGCAGCTTACAATTATTATTTTTAATTAGATGGTTCCCTGCCCTCAGGCTTTATATAGGTAGCTGTTGAACATGTTGACTATGAAGAATTAACACTGAATGATTCATTCCACATGATGTTCTTTTTACTGTGACTTTTTTCTTAGACCTTTGCTCTATGCGTATTTATTGAAAATATAGACATAGACATGTAAAAATTACCATTATTTTATGGAAGAGTGATGGATCCTAAGAATAATTCACTGTATTAAGTTTTATAAACAATTGGCTAAACTAGTAAACTTTGAAATTTTCTAGAAATATACATTCATCCATCAAGCTCATTCATACATGTTATTGATTCACTCATTCCCTTCTACATATTTTAAAACACACTTCTCATGCTGTTGTTGTGTGCCTTCAGGTCATTTCCAATATATGTGGCTCTTAAGACAACCTTATCACAGAGTTGTCTTGGCAAGATGTGTTCAGAGAGGATTTGCTATTGCCTTCCTAAGAAAGTGAGAGTGTGTGACTTGCCCAAGGTCACCTAGCAGGTCTGAGCAGAGATTAGTACTTTTGAAATGGCTTATGGAGTAAAAACTGTATGAACATACAGTAAAACTCTTTATTTTTTAAAAAAACAAGAGGAGTAACATGTAAAAAATAATGCATGATAGCTAAAATTCATCAATTGATTTGTCAAATTATTGTTAAAGACCTTGACTTGCTTTGGTTCCTGTTTACATACACTGAAAAACTGATGCTAAAACAACATGACTTTCACAAGACTACGTGCATATCTACTGTGTACAGTGATGATCATTCCTTACTAAGTGTCCTTAGCACCCCACCCTTAAAAGAGATGCTAGATATCTGTGCTCAGAAGTTTGATAGAGGTTGCTCTAGTAAATATTTTACTTCATTCACACACACACACACACACACACACACACAGAGTGATTGGAGTTCTTAAACTGATTGGCAGGGCAC
>NC_056524.1:202241382-202325583 GCF_019175285.1 Sceloporus undulatus | reverse complement strand
ATTATTATTATTATTATTATTATTATTATTATTATTATTATTATTATTATTAGAAACAAAAAATTTCAGATATTCTGCTGTAAAGAGTCCATTCCATTTTTTGGAATTGCTATTGCGAATCCAAGTTGAGGATAATTGTGAACACTCTGACAGCTCCTGGACTGAGGTGGCGCTCCTGTTCCTGATTCTTTTAATGTAATTCCTTTTACTTGATGTTAATGCAAATTGTTCCTTACTTAAAGTAATAAAAGGAAATGAAGACACATTTGAAAATGAAAGTTGACTCTAATCCATTCGTCATCTAATACTAGCCTCTTTATCTTTGCTGCTACGTAATCTGGTTAAATGTCCCTGTTGTAGGATTTTAGTGTAAATCCTCTATAGGGAATAGGGTTCATTTCCCCCCTCCCCCATCTTCTGTTGCAATTGGATTACTTGCAGTAAAATGGCTCAGTGATTTGCTTCTTTCTGTTTAATTTTTTTCTTGGTGAACTTGTGAATACAAGCTGTATCAGGTCATTCCCCCTTCCACACAAACATTTATGTTTTCTTTTTACATTATTTCTTTCCCTCTTTGCTTCTTTTTCTTTTGTGAATGAATAATAGCTTTTCATTGGTTTGAAACTTCTTCATTGGATTATGTTCTTTACAATTAGAAGTACGGGTTTAAGTGCCAGTTCCTATCCCACATCCCCTCACTTCCATTCAGGATTGCATGTTGTTGTGGTGTGATGAACCTGAACATTTCAGCACAGTCCTATACATGCCTGCTAATGAATAAGTCCCCTAGAATTCAGTGGGACATAACCTGCAGGTAAGTGTGTATAGGATTTCAGCCTTAGTCAGATCTCCTTGGCGATATGACAATGAATGTCTGGGTGTTCTGTACTGTTTAATAGACTAACTACTCCAAAATGACTTTTTCCTCTCCAGGCCATTTGGATTTTTACAAAACCACAAAATGATGCAGGGGATATATAAATGTAAATAAATGCTTCAGTGTAAAGAAGGAGTAGAGTTGAATGTAATCATACGCTGAAGATGAGATTAAAAAGGGCAGTAGGGGGAAAGTTGGTTGCTGCTTCTAGGGTTAAATTTTCCAGAGTCCAACTTTCTTTCTTTTAAAGATTTTTCCTTTAATTATCATTAGGGCAGGAGGAATGTTAACATGTTACTTGTATAGTAAGTGGACAATTGGCTCTGGCCTGTTCATGCCTGCTAATAATATAACTTTTGAACCACTGACACATAGGTCTCACTTGTGGCCAGTCTTGTGTGTCCTGGAATGAACTCTGCAGTGCACACATCTGACTGTGGATGTGATCTGTGTGTCAGCAGTTTAGATGTTACATTACTGGCAGCTGCTCCTAGTTGAAAGTGATCCTGCAATCTCCTATACTTGATAACAATCAATTGCTCCCTTAGGCTTCTTTATTTTGTGATAATAAAGCCCTCAGGATTTCACAGTGCAAGCAAGCATCATGCCTTAAATTAAACCCATTTAAAACAGAGGAACTGTAAACATCCTTTGTCCATAAGGGAAAGATTTCCCGAAGCAGTGCGTGGACACTCTACACAGTATGAAAAAAAATCTGTTTGATTCACAGTGATACAAGGAACAGAGCAATATATAAGAAAGAACCAGAGAGACTTTATTTTACAAGTCATTGGATGCAATCTATTATGATCCTTTGAATGACTTAATCTTGGTCAACCTTCCTAATAAAGAGATAGACTTCAAGGGCTAAAGATGTGTTAGCATTTTGTATAACAAAAGAAGAGTCAATAACTGAAAGTATTTTTGATGCATGATTGTGCTGTGTGTGTACTGTAAACATCTATAACTATTTTTATAGTGTTGTGCTTTGGTGTATGTTTCTGAACTGCTACCTTAACATTTATGCTGGATGCCTTTCTTAATGGAGCACTTTTCCAACACAATTTTCATTTTCTTTTTTCACAGTCTAACAAAGTCCCAGTTGTGCAGCACCCACACCATGTACATCCTCTTACGCCGCTTATTACATATAGCAATGAGCACTTCACACCAGGGAATCCTCCTCCACACTTACCAGCTGATGTAGATCCAAAAACAGGTAAGTTGAAAGGGTTATTGTGGAGAGATGCATGTGAGAAAGGGAAAGGCTTTGGGGAAGCAAATTTTCTGGAATATCATAGAGTTAAATCAACTGAGGAAAGTTTGTGGGGAAATAAGGGAGAGAATATGTGCTTAGGACTAAGTATAATAAAACAGCAGTTTTCAAATGACGAAAAATAAGCATGTTGGTTATAACATTGGACATAATTGTCTACAGAATTGACCTCAGGATGCGAGCCCTATCATTTAGGCCTCGATTCCATTTTAGTGATAACAAGTAAACAGAGATAACTACAGTGTGCTCCATTTTTAACATCCACGATTGATGTGATATATTGACTTAAACCAAATAAGGAAAACATCACTGTCCCCAGTGTTACACTCTTTCTTTTAAAATCACGTATAATACTATGTAGGTACCCACTATTCCAATGAGCTGCTGTTTTGAATACAGGTATAGCTAATTAAATAATTAACTACTTTAAAATCATGGAAAACTTTCCTAGAAAAGGAAAAAATTAAGTTTCCATGGTAAGACAAACAATGCAAATGATCTTACTAAGTTTTATGTACAGATTTTAAACAGAGATTAAACTCTATTTTAAAACAGTTTGTTCAGTGCTCTCCATTTCAGAGCAGTTTCTTGATCCTTGGTTTTTAAATTATGGTAATTAAGTGTTCTCTTATGCTATTTAGCTTTTCTCTTGGACAAAATAAGTCTGCCCCAATTATATCTGCACATTAACTAATCATTCTCTTTTTAAACAAACCAAAATTCTATGTGCAATTCCTGGGATTAGTTAGTCAATTTTACTGTGGGACTGTTCCAGAGATATTGTGCATAACCTTTAATCCCATGTTAAATGAACTCTCAAGTTCAAATTGTATACATGTCACAGGTTGGGACATTTTGCTGTTACACTGAGCTCCTCTGCTGCTTTTTTTTTTACTTGAGTCTAAAGGCTGATTATTGTATACATGGTGCTCTAAACCCTGCTTAGATGTATTAGTGTTAAAGATTGGGCTTGACTTACTTTGTTAACTAAAAAACTCTTGTTAGCCTGTTGCCCTAGAGAATGTAATAGTGTCAGTCTTTGTTCTTCAGACTGCACAGAGCCCTGAGAGAGCATGTGTTACTCTTCTTCTTCTTTTGGTTAGTCCAAATCCCTGCAAGTTAATTAAAAAGTAAATTTGAAACTGTGAATACATGTCAGAGCTTGTTAAGGAATTGCTGCAGTTGTGATTAACATATTTAGATAATGTATCCAAACTCACTTTGTGAATGAATGAAGTAGCACATCAATTTCGCCCCCTGCCTGCCACAGTTGGGCTACTTTTGGATTGCATTTAATGCTCATGTTGCATAGGTTTAAAAGGAGCCTCATCCATCCATCTTTGAGTATTGCAAGTTCATGGCAGCATAGTCTGACACCAATTCAAATAATGGTAGTACAGGGAATAGTCTTTAAATAGTTATCGTAAAACATATGATTAGTGTCTGTAGACTGTTTACTTTTCTTCTGTGAACATTCTTTCAAGTGTGCAAACAGCCCACTGTATAGTTAAATCCCAGTTAATCTGTTTGGTTTTTGTAATGGAGAAAAAGCTGCATCTGCCCAGAAATATCACACAGGAAGATTTCATTTAGAGATTAAAAGCTCCCTGAATGACTTTTTTTAAAAAAATGTTTTTTCAGCTTTCTATATAGTGTCTTTTCCTTTTAATGTTCTTAATTCTGTTTTTGCTATATTGTCAAGACCTGTGTTCCTTTGAGAAATCAACCTTATAAAATGTACTTGTTTGAGAAGCTTCAGGGATATGAGCAGTGCAGTCTGTACAGCTACATACTATTTAACCATTGGAAGCCCTGGAGATCCTACAGGGGTAGTTCTGAACAAAGTGTTTCAGTGATTTCATTCTTTAAATTTCTTTTGCCTGAAAGAACAGTATTATCTTTATTTTTTAAAAAAGCCCTCAACAAAGCCAAAGTAAATAATAATAATAATAATAATAATAATAATAATAATAAATTATTTTATTCAAGATTAGTACAGTGTGCCCGCGCCATACGTGGGCGCACTATATGTGGCTTCCTGCTTATGCGGAAGTCGCACAACAGTATAAACAATGAAGTGCACGCACGCACGCGCTGCACCACCACCACGTGCACACACACCCATTGTTTTCTATGGGGAACAAGCATATACAGATGTTTCCTTACGCGGGGGGACGGTCTGGAATGCATCCCCGCGTAAGGAGAGAGCCCACTGTATTGTAAAATGATTGTCAATTAAATGGTATTTAATAAATACCATTCTCTATTAGGGGTTTTTTTTTGTCATTTTTTGAGTGATTTCCAGGCTAAAAGGCATACAGGTAAAGCAGAAAGAAAGAAAGAAAGAAAGAAAGAAAGAAAGAAACCAAAAATCCCATCAGCTTGTCAAGTTAACACACAACAAACATGTTTTGAAATACATATTTCACACATGTTGATGGAGAACCAAGATTGGTTGATTCTGGCTACTCACTATATTCTTTGTGACAAATTTGAGAATACAATTTGTTATTGGTTGGCTTTGTTACTGGTTAGGGGGTGTTAAAAGTCTGGATATTTGCACCAAATTGGTCTATATTTTTTTGCTTATTTTATATTGAGCCAAATTGTGTATATATTTGTATAAATTAGTGTCTCTCAAGCAGTCAGTGAGGGACCAGCAATTTCCCCCCAGTGTGCCAGTGACTGATGCCATATTTATGCCCATTTCCTTCCTTCCTTCCTTTCCTGGAAACTCATGAAATACTAGTAGCCAATTGCTATGGACCAGCATCAGTTAATGAGTGATCACTGTGGCAGCAGCTGCACTGCAAAAATTTTGACAGCACTGTATCTGCCATGCTCATTGTTATAGAATTTTGGGATTAGTAGTTTTGTGAGAAATTTAGCCTTCTTTGTTATAGAGCTCTGTTACCACAACAAACTACAAATACCAGGATTTCATAGGCTGGAACTGTGGCAGTTAAAGTGGTGTCAAACTGCATTATTTCTGCAGTGCAGATCCAGTGTTTGAGTAGCACTGGTACAAGTTACAATCAATATGTTATTCTTATGGAAGCACAGTGCTCCCAATCTTTAGCCTGCATTACAAAATGGAATGTGAGATTTGTAGACATGTGCTGGATGTACTTCTTCTCTGATCCAGGAAACATATTCAGGGGTAGCCTCCTCTGATGTGTCACTTCGCAATATCCTTCTTTCTTAAGCCATTTTGAAGTACTTTACCTTTGACATGTTGTGTGCTCTTATCTCTGCTTTTTCTTTCTTCCTATATAAAACTAAGCATAGAGAATCTTATCTAGAGGGAAGGGTACCTCATTGGGCCAAATCTAATCAGTCCTGCTCCCATGTTTGCAATTTGCATAGGAAAAAAAAACTATTAAATTGACATTAACACAATCATGGACACAATATGGGACAATATGCAAATTGTAGGGGACACAATCATGGACACAATATGGGATAATATGCAAATTGTAAGGAAAACTTTGGGGATTATCACATGGAGGCACTTATGTGGGCGAAAAATTGCAGAACTGTTTCAGAAGCGCGAAGGTGGGACTGTCCATTGCACTTCTAAAACGTAATTGAGGCTTCCCACTTTCCTTCCGTCAACGAAGCGTTCATGGAGAAGCCAGGAGAAGCCACTTTTTGAATAATGGAATATCCCATTATTCAAAAAATGGCTTCTCCTGGCTTATTCATGAACGCTTTGTTGACAGAAGGAAAATGGGAAGCCTCGATTATGTTTTAGAAGTGCAACGGACGATCTCACCTTCACGCTTCTGAAACAGTTCTGCAACGTTTCGCCCGCGTAAGTGCCTCTGTGTGATAATCCCCATAAAAATCAGAGTGAAGACTAAAAGACTTTCTGTCCCATATTGTGTCCATGATTGTATTAATGTCTTATGTTAAGTTGAAACATTCAATGTGAATTGGTTTAATCTTTCCGATGTTGTACAGTGGGCCCTTGGTACCCACTGGGGTTTGGTTCCAAGTCCCTCCCCCCAGGTGGATACCAAGTCCCATTAAATACAATGGATAATAAAATGATGCCCCTTATGGCAAAATCAAGATTTGTTTTTTGGAATTTATATATTTTGAATATTTTCAAGCTATGGATAATAATAATAATAATAATAATAATAATAATAATAATAATAATAATAATAACAACAACAACAACAATAATAATAATAATCCATAGCTCAAAATATTCAAATAATAATAATAATAATAATAATAATAATTATTATTATTATTATTATTATTTATATCCCACTCCTCTTCAAAACGCAATCGGGGCAGATATGGAGGACCAACTGTATCTCCTGTTAATACAGACCCTTGGTCAATATAGCATTCTATATCTTATTCTAAGAGTTTAATTTTAGATTTAATAATGGGCAGAATAACCCAATATGGAGCTGGAGGTGAACTGATCCATCACTGTACATGTATTTAGCCTGCCTTGCATCACCCATGTCTTTGAAAGAAGCAAGGAGCAGGGATTGCTTCCCGCCCCCCTCTCCTCAGTATACAAAATGGCATAAATTATCATCCCTTCCCAGGGAAAAAGGAGTAATTTTGAATGGAGGGTGGTAGTCCAAAGCCACTTGCTTACCACTTGCTCCACAGTGGAGCATGCCTAAATATAGCTATGGCATTCTGTTTTGCCAACAGCCTGCTGGTGGAGAAGCCCAGAACATCATCCTAAACTTAGCCAGCCATCAGCTGAGTAATGGACTAAGATTTTACCCTTTGAGCCTTTTCTTAGTCATTAATGAACTTAGATTTGCTGATGTGTTCTCTAACACATAGTTTGAGATGGTACAAACAGTTGTACCATCCTGCATAGAGAACGTTGTGGAAAAAGCAGCTCAATGTTGTGGAAGAAGCAGCTGAAGAATGTTAAAGAGTATCAATGTATATTAAATAAATGTTTATTAAATAAATAAACTAACTCCAGTTCAAAACAAAACAAATGGTTAAAACACTGTGGGTGATATTGACTTGAGAAAGGAACCTTTGGAAGTAGAAAGACACCGCAGCCATAAAATGGTTTATTTTAAAAAGTACCTTTTCAGTGACCTGAAGGTGGCCGCACAAGGAGACGACACACATGATGGTACAAAATGAAAGTAGGGTGGGAGCCTCCATCCTTTTAAGACTTTGGAAGAACAAAGTCCTGCATGGTCTTTGACTGTGGGGAAGAAAACAGATCAAATGTCCTACTTCTCTAACAGAGTCTCATTTGCTTACTGTACTTAAGTAGGCCACTCTGGGGAGGATAGGTGAAGGCAGCAGGCCATGTCTTGAGAATAGGAAGTAGAGTTATAAAAGGCACAAAGTGTGGCACTTACGATGTAGAAATTTGTATGATTTTCCTGCCTCCTTTTTCTTTTCAAAATTCATTTTCTCCCCTGCCTTGACCCAATTTTATGATGCTTCCTTTTCCTCTTTCCTAGGAATTCCACGGCCTCCGCACCCTCCAGATATATCTCCTTATTATCCACTATCACCGGGCACTGTAGGGCAAATCCCCCATCCGCTAGGATGGTTAGTACCACAGTAAGGAGTTCCATTTTTCAAATCTTAATTTTTTATTTTTCATTTTTGTATATATGTGTATCTCCCTCTCTGTTCCTACTCCCCTCTCTCTGTAGATTGTCGCAGGGCAGGGGGGGTGGGTTCTTAATCATGCTTGTTTCTTTTTCCTGAAGCGTGTACAGTATATGGAGATAAGCATGTTTGCCAGATGCCAGTTTATGGTGTGGACAAATCAATAACTTGCTCAATAAAGATAAAATGAACAAAATGATGGGTCACAGACTGTTAAATGAGAGTGGAGTTTGCGCGCATCTTTCTGTTTGTCATAACTTCTGGTGACTCCTGAAGTTTAATTTTCAAACATTATAATGAGAATATGAAGAGAGGGAGGATAAAATTTCCTTCACGGGTTCATTCTAGTTCAACTGTTTTGGTTGGTCATATGTTTCATTGGTACTAGTTTCAGAAACACTGCATTTGCATGAAACTATTTTAAAAACCCTTTTAAGGCCTTGGGTTAATGTTTGTCATATTTTTAAGGGCTGAAAGGTGGTAAGAATAAAATGGAATCTAAGTGAGTAGATGAACACTTATAGGGAAAGCCTAACAGAGTATAAAATACATAACAATATAGAAGGAAACAAAAAACAAATCTTATTTTCCCTACTTACAATATGACCAACAACAAAACCATAAATTTTATCTTTAGATAATTTAGGCCTTGAATATTATAACCATACCCAGTCTGAAGTTATTTAAGCAGCCCTTCTAAATGTGTCATTGCAGTGTTCAGAAAGACTTATATATGAAGGGGAACAATTTGCGTTTAGATTTATAGATAGGAATCAGTGATACTGCAGTTGATTAGTTGATAATCGTCATTTACGTCTATGACCAAGGATGGGTGCAGCACAGTAATTGATCTCAATAATCTGAAAACAAAATTAAAGAGTTAACACTGTGCACCTTTGTATATAATTGTTTTCTGGCCTGTAACATGCCCAGTGTTCAAAGGTAGTTGAAATAAGATTACTTAAGATTTGCACAGCCTTGAAAAAGTCAACTGGCCAGCTGTTCAAAATTCACTGGCACCATTAGATACCACAGCAGATAGGTGCTTTTGATCATTATTTTGAGTCAGCCTTTTCCTTCTCCCCTTCATTCCTCCCCCTAATTTCATAGTTCTATCTCTTATTTTATTTTGTATTATTCATTTATCTTTTATAGCTCATAAACGTTTCTATGTGGCACATAGCTTAACAGGCAAACAATCTATTCGGAAATGGTACAAAGTATGAAAAAAGCCCATTTCATTTTATCACTATACGGTACTGTACTATACTGTACTGTACTATAAATAAATCAAAACGCATTTGCACAATTGGTGTTTGGAACCAGTGGGTTTCAAAATGTCTTCCTGGATACAGTTGTTTCCTTTTAGAGATAGAAATCCTCTAGATTACTGGTTGGATCCCTAAGGTTGTTGGCAAATGTTATACAGTGCATCCGTGCTATATGCGAGTGCACCATATGTGGCCTCCAGCCTAGGTGGAAGCTGCGTGGGGGTGAAAACAATGGCGCCCACAGCACGCACACTATGACACGCTGCAGATTCACACACCGCACCATGCTGCAGGCTCATGCCCCATTATTTTCAGTGGTGTGTGAGCATACACCCTTTTCCCCTTATGCGGCGGGGGGGGAGTCCAGAACAGATCCCCTTCATAAGGGAAGGGTCCACTGTAGTTTAAAAACCAAATGCTATTTGTTAGAGCTAGTTCACACTTGGGTGGGGAAGAAAGCTTGAAATGTGATATCACCACACTTGTGTGACTTCTCTGTGACAGTCAATTAAACAACACAATTGCTTTGGTTTATGTATACAAGTTGAGTTTCCCTTATCCGGAATTCTCAAATCCAAAATACTCCAAACCCAAAATTGTCCACATGGGTGACTTAGATGGTGATACCTTTACTTTTGTGTGTGCACGCTCAGTGTACACAAACTTTGTTTCATGCACAAAATTATTAAAATATTATGAATAAAATTACCTTCAGGCTGTGTGTATAAGGTGTATATGAAACATAAATGGATTTTATGTTTAGACTTGGGTCCCATCGCTAAGATATCTCATTATGTATATGCAAATATTCCAAAATCTAAAAAGAAATCCAAAATTGAAAAATATTTCTGGTCACAAGCATTTCAGATAAGGGAGGTTCAGATAGTGGAGGCTTGGTTGTACAATGTCTTGTCCTTCATTTGGCTTCCTCCATTATGCCTATGACCACAAGGAGATTCCAGAGAGTAAAAACTGCTTGCCTTTTCCTGGTTTTTATCATTAAAAATTATCAAGGGTTTCCACCCCCATTTTGTTCTCCTTGTACATATAGTTCAATTGTAACTTTCATGCAGCTTTTTGAAAGGCAAAAAATTGTAAATATCAAGTTCATTTAAAGGATTCAGCCTTGCAACTGATAGTCACTTTCACAATTTTCCATTAAACAAACATCGGATCTATTACATAGTAACACTGACAAGATAGGTTCAGCAGAACATTCTCAAAACGTACACACATTCCCCAAATAAAAACTTAGCCATTCAGTTGACACATTTGAAGGACAGATGAAAAGGACTAGCCAGCATAGATAAACCTCAATCAGAAAAAGTTGTGTAGCTTTCATGAGGATGCTGTTTTGCATGTTGCTGTATTTTTTAATTATTGTAATGAGGTATGATTGTCTATTGGTTACCCACAATACTTCTTGGGGACTCTCCCCCGGTAACTCTTGTCAACACTTGTTAATCTGACAAAAGGCTACAAATTAAGCTCTGTTAATTTAATGTTTTCTCACCGAGATCTAAATACCGAAAGAGGCCCAAAGCGCAACTGAAGTCCTTTGATTCACTGTACTTTATTTTGGTATAAATTTACATTCATTATTGTTTTCCTTTGGATGTGTAGCCCTCAATTAGTGTGATGGCTCCATTAAAGCAAGCAAGACTTCGCCTTTAATTATTACAACAAAACACCTAGTTTCAGCTTGGGGAGAGGGTCTCTGTTGACATAAGCAGAGGTTATAAAATTTAATTAGCCATTCATATCAGATTTATGGCATTCAAATTGTTCTGTGTTTCTTTCCTTTGATCCGTGCTGTACAATCCCCAAGATTTTTGTTCTGATCAAATGAGAATAAAGCTTACTGTGCAGAGAGATTTTTTTTTAAAAAAAAATCCCCAAAATACATACCCTATTGTTGTTTTACTCATTCTGTCTCCATCTTTTTAGGCAAGGTCAACCCGTCTATCCAATCACAACAGGGGGATTCCGACATCCCTACCCAACCGCTCTGACTGTCAATGCTTCTATGTCAAGGTGAGTTCAAAATATATGAGTCCAGAATTTGGGTCATCTGTTACTTCCCTTTACTATTCTTTACAGAGCCAAAAGGTCTTGCTAGAATATGAGCTGATTTAGTTATGCAATCAATGATCTTCCTTTTGGTTTTGGGAAGAAAAAGAAAATACCCTCCTTGTCATTCGTTCTCATAACAAAGCCCTTGCATTTATTCAAATTATTAACTAACTGGAGAAAAGCATCACAATAACCCTACGATACTGAGAAGCCAGGAGATTATGCTCCTTACAGGTTTTGCGCTCCTTTTACTGACCCTCATTTAAGAACTGAGGTTGCAGACTTTTATTATGCAAGGGAACTGAGAAGGAGGGATGTGACAATTTCTTCTCTTTCCCAAGTTCAAAACATTTTTCGTTGACATAAAAAGACCCACCAGATCCTCCCAAGGTTTAGAAGTATATATTTTCTCTCTCTGCCCCAACCTCCAATTAATTCCAGCTAATTTTCCAAGGACTGCTAGTTTTATTTACAAACTGCTTGGCAGCACTATGTTTAAGTAATCACTAATTGCTCCTAATGATAGTTTTATTCTCTGTTCATCTGATTTTCAGTCTAGTTAATTAAATCGGTGGAGGTTTAGACTTTCCTGATGGGCTGAAACAGCTAATCCATTTTGATGATGGCACATAATTAAATTAGCATGCATTACATAGCAAGCTTCCACATTCCCCCCATCTGCCCCCCTTCCTGAACCTTTCCAATCCCTCCAGTTAATACATGAGGGTTAGATTACTGAGGAAGAAGGCCTTGAAGATGCATAGGGCATGCAGGAGCCAAAAAGAAACTTCTGGCCTCATAATGCCTCTTATAAGCCTGCAAAGTGGGAAGGCAAAAGAAACCAAATCTACATATACAAATGTAATTAAAACCTGGATTCCTTCATGTTATTTCTCTTTTGCCTATGCAGAAAAGACAGGCCAGCTGGGAAGGTTTTTTTTTAAAGAGCCTTTTTAAAAAAATTGTAATGCTGTCCTGTTTATTTGTCTAGGGGGTGGTATTATTTTATTTTATTTTTCTAAGGATAAAAAAGTCAGAGAGGGAACGGGGAGATAAAAATTATATTCCTCAGATATAGCTTTATGAAAGGGATCTAGTTAAAAAGGGTATACAGCAAATTAAATACATTATTGTGATAATGGGACGACAGAAGTACAAGTCTATTATACTTATAGCAGTTATAGGAATTGTATGCTCCTTGCCCTGTTCTAGCACATCCTTTGATATTCATTCTATTCAGCAGCAGGGCCAGGACTTCTCAGAATTAAGTGATGGGTCATTATACTTTAAACACCATGGAGAAGCCTAGATTGGCAATTAAACAGCACTTGCTGACACTCGCTTGTGCCACTCTGTGACCCCCTTTAGATTGAGATGTTGGAGCTCGGGGCCCTCAGCCTGCTAAATTGGTAGCAGGCACTTCTCCTGACGAGGGCTGGCTCTGAAATCTGCCGGCTTCAAAGGGAGCAAGATCATGTATAAACCATAATGTGGGTGCACCGTGGCTCAAAAAAAGGGGGGGGGGAAAGGCAAGAATAGATGAAATGTTACAAGTGCAAGGGGAAAATGAGAGAATAATGACAAATCTAATGCAACTTAAAGGAGAATTGTTGCATGAAAAAATGCATCCCACTGCTTGTGCTTAAAATCAAGGCAGGCAGATGATATCCAGTTAACAGAAACATGTCAACAGTGAAGTAAAGTGAGAGTGAGTAAGACAGAAGCCCCTGAGACAAGCGGGAACAAAAAATTAGTTGTCCTTAACAAGTTACAGCTCATCATTATATTCTGGCTTGGAGCCATAAAAGCAGACAGGGGTATATAATGAGCTGCTTAGAATTTTTAGGGTGTTTATTGCAATTCCTATAATACTGATCTTCAGAAAGGAATTCCTCAAAGAGGTGTGTGTCATTATATAATATAATGCAGCTGAATATATGGGCACACAAACATACCACAAATAGCTTTTAAAAACACCTGTACAGACATAGAAGCATGCACACTAATATACACAAGAAATGCATCAAAGTATGCCCATCTTTATTTCGTTTGCCTGTATTTTTAATTTTATTTTACTCTTTAGTTCTTACATGAACATTTTCAAAATGCAATTATTACAATTAAAATGTACGCATTTGTATACATTGCTAAAAGCCTGCACATGTATTTGAATGTGCATGACACTATTACCTTCAGAGATTTAGGCTTGTCCTCCTTTGACATGCAAGAATACAGGATGTGTGACTTTTTAAGAACATGCCCTGTTCTATTGAATTATATAGAAGGGATGATTAATATTTCATAATTTTTTAACTGTGCCTTTTCATCTGGATGTAAATACTACAGTAATATGTCTCCCTGTCAGTGTCACTTCACCTATAGTTTCTAAGAGCCAAGTAATTCTTTCTTTTAAAATTGCTCTTGAGCAAACATCCCATCGTTGCCACCACTACTCAGCAAACTTAATAATCACTTCTTTTTATAATAGATCATAAAATTAAATTCTAGAAGAAAGTTATGTTAGTTGTTATAATCAGGAGTCCTTTGTAACTTGTTAAACCAAAACAAAATAGAGATTTTCTAAGATAGATCCTCCTTCATGGGATACGGGAAGTTATATGCTCTTCACTTCTTCAATTTTTTAAAAAAGGTTCTATACATTTCCTTCCTTTGTATTCCACTGAACTTTACCTTGCCACTCAATTATAGGCATTTCAGTGGACCTGGTTGTTGTTGTTGTTGTTGTTGTTGTAAAGTAGTGTAATATCTCAATTTTATTCTTGGCCTTTATTACTGTGTCTGTAGACTCATTTTCATGTTTTTTGATAATAGGGTGTAAGATTGTACGTAGTGGCTTTACACAAGTCCTCCTTATGATTAAGCGTTTAGGTGAAAAAGATTCTGTGAGGGAAAAAAATCTCTACTAGGAAAAATGTTCGCTGTCATGTTATCTCTGTGATGTGAGAACTTTCCATTTTGTTTCACATTGGAAGAATCTCCTTCATACAAACATTATAAATATGATCAAGACACCTGATGCTTTACTACATCAAAAGCAACGTAAAATTGGTCCTGACAATGACATTTCGGCAAGGCAGGAGTTCATTAGTAAACACAGCACATTTTTGAAACAATAGTACACCTGGTTTTCCACTCTTTGTCTTTGCCTCTTATCACAAAATCAAAATAAAGCCAATACAACAATTTCCTTACATTGCTCTTGCTCTAGATTTGGAGGGCTTTGGTGTGAACTGGCTACCACATGCTTTGCTTCAGTTCCTCAGCCCATTTGAGTGATCATTTGCAATTTTGTGTTGAAAGTGGATTCATGTTGCACATAATTTATCTATTAGCCTTAAAAAAAGGGAAAAAAAAGCAAACTATGAAGACTACAGATAATGTGCTCTGGGTCAAAAGCACAAGTTTTCCCAGCAAAGAAATTCTTGTTTAGATTTCTTGGTGGCCGTTGAGTTTTAGCATTATGCTTATTGCTGGTGCTTTTGAGTTTTGGCATCCTGGAGAAGAGCCCATTCTGACAACCCCATACTCATATTGCTGAAGGAATGTAGTCAGCCAAGGATTAGGAAGTCCATTGCAAATTTTTCCCCATGTTGCATAGTTAGCATACAAAACTGACTCCAAGAGGGCTTTACTGTATTTAACCAGGCTCCATAACCAGAACAAAGTAATCATCCATCACTCCATTTTCCATTGGGCATTGGTCTCGCAAGGGCTGCAAGATTTCTACCCCTTGTGCAGGAGTAGGGTTTTTCTTTCTTGCCATGATATCACCACAACCAGTGGTTTGATTTTCCTGTGGGGTAAAAGGATAGCATTTATTTAGTAGAAGGAAAATATGTGGATACTATTAGACCCCATTTATTTTATACCATTTAATCAGATATAGGCAGATATAGAAGCAGTACTGTAGCTGAACATTTCACAGCCTAGAATATTGGAAATTAGGGCTAACTATCCTTGTGCCCTAACTTTTGTGCTGGCATTGTGGCTGTGTCTCTGAATTAGTGAAGGTTTGGCTCTGGTGAAACTCACCTCCTGCCTTACCTTTGTCCATTCTTTTTTGGCTATTCAGCTGGTAAATCTTAGCCAGCAGAGAAGTTCTGCTGACAACAGATCTCTGAAATCAGCATTTCTGTAAAAAAAAGGAGAAATAAATTATCTGTTACTTTGTATGAGTTTGAACACATGAAGCTATTTTAATCTTGACTGTTTCAGATTGGAAATTGTGTTTATTGTTTAGTAAAAGATGACTATTGGAATATACTATGCAATCGCACTATTCCCATTAGAATTCAAGTTTCAGTTGTGTATCTCAGCTTCCTCTCATTGCATTGGGCATGCCACTTTTTTTCTTTTCAAACCTTTCCTGCTTTTCCTCTTTATCTCCCCCCCCCCCCCCCTTTTTAAAAAAAAATTCTGTTCACTCATATCCTGTGTACCTGTAATACAGGTGCTTCGTTCTATGACTTCCTGTGCAATATGCTTGAAAGAGATAGGCACACTTGTAGTATGGTGATATGCATCTCTACTTGTGATCCTTATTTAAGATCCTTTCTACCCTAATCTTGATTCTGACCTTGCTTTTAAGCCAAATAGCACCCAAATAATTTAAAGTTTGATTTTCTATACTGATGACATATTATAAGCCACAGGTTCTAATTTAAAGAAAGTACAGTGGTGCCTCGGGTTACGAAATTAATTCGTAACGCGGCCGCTTTCGTAACCCGAAAAGCCTTCGTAAGCCGAATTGCCATAGGCGCTAATGGGGAAAAGCCGCGATTCCGTGCGAAAAAGCCGAAAAAAGCACCAAAAGTTTTTTCGTAACCCGAAAAAACATTCGTAACCCGGAACAATGATTCCCTATGGGATTTTTTCGTATCCCGAAAATTTCGTAACCTGGGTATTTCGTATCCCGAGGTACCACTGTATAGCAATAGCAGCTTCATTTATATACCTCTTCATACCATACTAAGCAGTCTCTAGGCAGTTTACAACTGCAAGCTAATTGCCCCCAACAAGCTGAGTACAGTGGTACCCCGGGATACGAAAGCACCGCGTTACGAAATTTCCGGGATACGAAAAAATTCTATAGGAAAAAACTGTTCCGGGTTACGTTTTTTTTTCCGGCTTACGAAAAAAAAGTTTGGTGCTTTTCGGCGCTTTTTCGCACGAAATCGCGGCTTCCAGCGCTAGCGCCTATGGCTTTTTCGGCTAGCGAAAGATTTCGGGTTACGAAGGGCGCCGCGGAACGGATTATTTTCGTAACCCGGGGTACCACTGTACTCATTTTAGCCACCTCAGTAGGATGCAAGGCTGAGTAGACCCTGAGCCCCTGGCTGGTATTGAACTCACAACCTTATGGTTTGTGAATGAGTGGCTGCAGTACTGGTATTTAACTACTGCGTCACCATGACTCCTGGTTAATATATAGTTAATAAGATGAATATAGTTAATATATTGTTAATATATAGTCAATAAGATGAAGAACAGCACATAAATTGTGGTGGCATTAAAACTTTAATTAACTAGTAATATATAGCAACTCAACAGTCATCCTTTAATCCTTTCATATTCGAGGTTTAGATCAGAAATTCAAACTTCCAGGATTTGGTGTCCCACAATTTACTATGAGTAGTGTAGCTTTACATTCAGGTTGATGTAATGAAATTTTCATTATGTTTTCATCCATGCTCATGAACTGAACTGTTATATTTAAAGAGGATTTTAGAAATTCTAAAGTCTTCTCTTAGCATTGACAAAAAATGAATGATTGATTTTGATGAAAGTAGAAGAATCATGTTGTTAATTATTGCTGTCAGCTTTTGTATGCTTGTCTAGATTATGTGTGCTTATTATATGCGTGTACACACCCCTCCCCCTTCATTCATTTTTATTCTGACGATTTACACAGCTTCCTCTCCTCCAGGTTCCCTCCACACATGGTCCCACCACATCATAGTTTACATACGACTGGGATCCCTCATCCAGCCATAGTCACCCCAACAGTCAAACAAGAATCTTCCCAGAATGATGTTGGCTCACTCCATAGCTCGTAAGTTTGTTTTAATTCGTTACATTCAAAACTGTCTTTAAAATATTGATTCACGATATGTGGCAGCTTCCTGTGTTCTGTATCTTCCACCATAAATGTAGAAGTGAACACTGCTATTTCCTGTTCTTACTGGGCAGATAAGGGTCAGTATTCAAAGGGGATGTCTGCTGATGGACTTCCTTCCACCAACAAAATGAAGAAGAGGCAGTCTGCACTACCATACACCCAAAACCTTGTTTAGTAGGTTGAAAAATTACCTTGAGCCAGGTTGCAAGATCTCCTGGGGAATACAGGAAGGATGGGAGGGAAATAAGTTTCTGTTACATCAGCACAACAGTGCCAGTGTAACTTTGGATTTAGATCACTAGATGAAGTCAATTTACCTTCTGCATGCTAAAATGCAGGAGTGGAGCAAAATTTTCTGTGTTATGGGTGCTTTAGACTTGCTTTTATGAGCATGTCTGCTCAGAGTATGGTCTCCTCATTTCTTCTTCATGATCTGATATCAAATAATTTTAAGGAATACCACTCCATTTAGAAAACAAGTCTATTTCCTTCATTTAATGAGGGTCTGTGCATTTATGTATAGATATGTGGGCCTGTAGGCAAACATGTTTAATTTTTGAATGAACCAAGTTATTGAACAAAAATGTTAACAACTGAAGATATGTGGAATTACTTATCTGTATATTCATGATTTGATGACGACATAGTATACAACAACTCAGTGGTGATTCACTGTTATCTATTTTATATGCTAAATAATGGACATAATTCAGTTGGTCCAGATTACAATTAACCATGAGTGTGTGTATGTGTGTGTGCATGCATGTTTGCCTGCCTTCAAGTTGCCTGTCAAATTATGGGGACATCATGAATGTCATACCATTTTCTTAGGCAAGGAATACTCAGAGTTGGTTTTGCCAACCCCTGAAATGGTACCAAACTACAAATTCCAGGATTCTATAGGATGCAGCTGTGGAATCATAGTGTTATAACTGTGTAGTGTCCAAAGATCCCAGGTCTATGAGGCTTGAACACTGACAAGTGTCTTGAAGAAGAGCTCATCTTCTGTCAGTAGCAAGGCTGGAAAATACTTCTCTGCTTGAGATCTTAGAGATCTGCTGACAGTGGAGTAGCCAGTGAACCAGTAAACAAAGTTGAGAACTGTGCAGCATTCCTCACCATCGACTGTGCTGGCTAGGTCTGCTGTGAGTTGCAATCCAACAACCTCCATAGGGCCTTATGATTTCTGCCTTAGTATAAAATATGACATTCTCTGTTATTTGGTGATCCTGATCATTTAAAAAAAGGTTTGGATAATAATTTCTGGGAGGAATTAACTGACACAGAGAAAGCACAATATTGTTTAATTTAATACACCATCCCACAGTCTCCCACCAAATAATTTGTAATTTAAGGGGAGACCAAGAATCGTATCAAATGTTTCTGAGATTATTCAACAGCGATGCTTGGATTCGGGGGGGGGGGGGGACCCTTAGCAGTGGTCCTTAACTTTTTGGGGGTTTGCTCTGGTGGAAGTCATGCTGTGGTTATAATGTTACTGAATTAGGCCAAAAAAACACTCGACAGTTGGTAAGAGGAAGACCTGTGGAAGACGTCTGAGGCTAAAAGCAGACATTGATCTTGGAAATCATTTTCAAAAGCAGAAAAGAGCAGTCTTACACTTGACCAACTGGAAAAGTGGCCCTTGGGCCTGCTGCAGTTGCCCACTCTGTTGAATTTGAAGGGCAAAATAAAAGTCAGATTGCCCCTCGTGGTGTGATTTTAATTGTGAGGGAGAGATTGGATTAAGTGCATGGTAGAATTCAAAATGTGCTAAACAAATACCTTTTGTCTATTTCTGTCAACCATCCAGAAAACATCAGGACTCCAAAAAAGAAGAGGAGAAAAAGAAGCCACACATAAAGAAACCTCTTAATGCATTTATGTTGTATATGAAGGAAATGAGAGCAAAAGTTGTAGCAGAGTGCACATTGAAAGAGAGTGCAGCCATCAATCAAATTCTTGGTCGAAGGGTAGGTAACCAGTCCAAGAATGTCTGTGTAAGTTTATGTGTGGAAAGGAATGTTAAATGCAGCTAAAATAATGGGAAACAACCCACAGATCCACCTTAGTCATAAATAAGGCACTTGCCTGACCAACGGAACTAGAAGCAGTGCTTACTTGCAGTAGCACCCTCTTTTGTTGTAGGGTGCTAGGTTGTGAAACTTCCTTGTTTCAAGTCAAAGGAAACGGGGGATAAGGATAATGATTATGCTTATATGAGTGTCTGCACCATAGTTGCATAATACATCATCAGAAGGTCCTACTTTCTAGCTCTCCTTTGGTATTTCTACTCCCTAATCCTCCTTTGATATTGCTGTGGCCCAGTAATTTTCTGTGTTTCTAATTTATGTCTGTTCTAAGGCATATGTCAGCTCATCCAGCATATTGATTTCCTGCAACGCCAACATCCAAGCCAATATGTGCTATTGCACAATGGATGTTGTAGTTCAGCATATCTGGAAGACACCAGTTTGAGGAAGACAGGTATTTAATGTACCATTACCTACACATTTTTAGGAATGCTCTACACAGAAGGAAATCAAGTATGTTATTGAAGCTTAATCAGCCATTCTGTAGACAAAGGAAGGCTACATGTGAAATAAGAGCTGTAAGCTGCTGTGCATTTGGGAATGATTATACTATAGTTTCAGTCTGGAAGTTAGGTGGTTAAGGAAAGGCTATGCTACAGTGTTCAGACTGTGTGTTTGTATGTTTTTGGTTTGTCTGTTTCTGTGGGATGGGAGGAGGTATACCAGAGTTACAAAAACTGGTAAGTAAAGAAGGGAGACATGAGTTCAATACTTATATTACTGATGTTTCCCTCATGCCACATTCAAGTGCATATTGGTTAAGGATGCACCCTGTTTAGAGCCTTATACCGTTCCTTTTTCAGAAATGAAAGGTTTCATGTATATAACTGAGTATTATTATTATTATTAACCTTTATTTATGAAGCGCTGTAAATTTACACAGCGCTGTACATGCAATCTTTTTAGTTAGACGGTTCCCTGCCCTCGGGCTTACAATCTAAAAAGACATGACACAGAAGGAGAAGGGAGTGGTGGAGGGAGAGGGTAAGAGGTCCAGCAGTTCCCCTCTACCTCCGAGGCCTGGACAAAGCAGATGGACTGGAGGGAGGGCTTGGCTTCAAAATGGAAGGTTAATCCTCATCCAGGGAAAATACGAATTCCAAATTCTGAAATCCTTCAAAAACCAAAATGTTTTTCCATGGGTGGCTGAGATAGTGACACCTTTGCTTTCTGATGGTTCAATGTGTACAAACTTTGTTTAATGCCCCACATTATTAAAAAATATTGCATAAAATTATCTTCAGGCTATGTGTATAAAGGTATGAATTTCCTGTTTAGACTTGGCTCGTATCTCCAAGATATCTCATTTTGTACATATATGCAAATACAGATATTCTAAAATCTGGGGGGGGGGGACCCAAAATATGGAACATTTCTGATCCCGAGCATTTCAGACAGGGATACTCAACCCGTATTGTCTTAGCTAACTTAGATGGAGCAGAGTTATTAATACAGTGGACCCTTCTTATACGCTGGGGTTGGGTTCCAAGATCCCCCGTGGATAACAAAATCTGTGGACACTCAAGTCCCATTAAATATAATGACATAGAAAAATGGTGTCCCTTATAAAAAATGGAAAATCAAGGTTTGATATTTGAAATGTATACACTTTTGAACATTTTCAAACCATGGATGCTTCAATCCGTGTATAAGAAGGGTCGATTGTAGTTATTAATGTCACTCATTATGATTAATTTTAGCTCCTATAATTAGTTGAACTTTCCTGAAATCTGAATATAAATAGTCCCCCCCCCCCCCCACCTCCGCTGGTTTCCCTTTCACGGATTTGATGATTCACAGATCTGATTAATATGTTCTCCTTAGGAATTGACCATAGAGTCATGCTAGAGCGCCTAGGGAATCTCTAGGTCCTCCATGGCAATTCTGTGGTCAACTCTGGTTTTTCACTTTCTCATGGGGTAGGGTGCCCCAACCCCCACAATTATACCCTTTTTAGCTCATCTTACATTACTGACTTGCTGTTTTGTTTGTTGTTCTGTCTTTGTTCTCTCTTTAGTGGCATGCATTATCCAGAGAAGAGCAAGCTAAATATTATGAACTAGCCAGAAAGGAACGACAGCTCCACATGCAGCTTTACCCCGGCTGGTCCGCACGGGATAACTATGTAGGTGGCTATGTAGGTGGAATTTTTTTCAGTAGTAGAGCTTGTAGACAAGTATGCTGTAATCTGCTGAAGTACACCCACACATGGAAGACAAGCACTACCAATCCGGTAATTCTAGCGGATGTTTTGGTTTTTTTGCCAACTCAATTGGATACAATTGGCACTTATTTATCTGAGAATATGTCACTAGAGCTTGTGTGAGAGCAAAATTCTTGCAGCGTGTCCCCATCAGGACACCAGCTTTTGCATAATTACCAAAATAAAAGAAAAAGAGCTCCCTCTCTATTCTCACCCTTACCTCCTTCCTCAACCCTCCAAATTAGTGTCTTGTTGCAAACCTGTGTGAGAGTATAGTGGAAAGTGGAAGAATGGCTTACCCTAGCTTCAGAGAAGGACTGGCAAAGACTGTTGGAAGTCTTGCTCTCAAGTGGGGCTAAATAAATTATTCCACCCTCTACTCTTTGATATTATATTTTATTGCACTATTATCTGTCATAGTGATAATTTTTTAAATAATGCTTTTAATTGATGGTCTCTTTACCCAGTACTTTGTGATAGCTATCTGTATATCTAGTCATGTCATATTTCCATTTGCTGTGATTTAGCCCTTTGAGAGATTCTGAAGTTGGCTACTGTGGTTTCAGAGATCAGTGCTCTGAGCCAAGAGGAGAGAGCTGTGTGTAAAAACAGCCCTCCACATGCACAAAATAACTCTGACAGTGTATTGCCAACATGGATGAATTCAGAATGAGCACTGCACATCACTGTGTTCATCTGAGCTGTCTTGAAGTAGCTGGATGCATCTTTTGAAATGAAGGGGATGCTGACCTGCATCTGAAATCAGCACCTGATATGCATGACTTCTTGGCCATATGTGCACATTAAATGAATGTGGTACTTTGACAAGGAACTTGGAAATGTTATGTCCTGAACTGCACTTCCCAGAAAATCCCAGTCACCATGGCCAAGCTGAAGAATTGGGCAACTGAGGTCCAAAAAAGCTGCATTTTTTCATTTTTTTTCCAAGAATGGGAATATTTCCAAGATTAAATATTTTGTACCTGGTAGAAAATAACAAAAAAAACATAGAGCTTCCAAAAGACAGTTAGCTAATCACTGAGAACTGCTGATCATGTAAACTTAAACAGAACCCATATGTGTTTAGGACACCCATAGCTATGATATGATGATCAGCAGTGTCATCCATACATGCACTCACCAGCTTTGCTTGCCTTCTTGTTACACAATTCATTCTCAACATTGTAGCAGAATTAGTTCCAAAATGCACTAAGAATAAAATGCAAATGTGCATAAGTTTGGAAATGATAGTAATAACGTAAAAGGGATGCAATGTCCAGTGTCTTCACATATCAGGCCTACTAATTTGATGTTTAAACCAAGTGTTCAGCATGTGTTCTGAAAAGTTAGTAGAAGTAGACTTTGATGAGTCTCCTGGGCAGATAGTTCTTAGGAGAGTGGTAATTGAGGAAGAGCTGTTTTATGTCTTTCAGGCTGACCAGATGCAAAGGAAACACTTTAAGAATTATGTGGGAGAGGAAATTTCAGGAGGTGCTGCTTTATTCAAGCTTACATGAGAAGGTGCACCTCTGAAATTCTTTCTTCTGGTTATAATGGATACAAGATCCTGACCTCCTTTTGCATTTGGCCATTTTATTATCTTTTGCCAGTCTTACCTCCCTTACTACTGAGACTATTACATAGTGATATAATTAGATAGGCATTTTTATCGGTTCTATTGGGTTGTGCTTCCCCCCCCCCCTTAATCTGTTAAAAAGTGTTTATAAGTGCATACATGCATCTTTTCAAATGTTTTGTTGTTATGGGACTTAGGGATAGGTAAGAAACAACCAAAACAAACTGGCAGCTTCAGTCTGCTTCAAGCTGGCTTGGGGAGGGGGGCATGACATTTACATGCACCATGCCCCCAAGTCACCTGGAAGTTACCTCCAAGCGACTTGGGGGTGTGGCATTTAGATGTCATATGTGCCAGAGCCATCAAAACTGGTTTCAGAGGCAAAGGGGTGGCTTTTTCCCCGCCCCAAATAGGAGCAGATTTTTCCTGCTCTTATTTGGGGCAGAGGTTGGCTAGATTGGGGCCGTGCATTTGTTTACCATGGCCCCAATCCAGCCTAAACTGGAGTGGCTCCAAGCCACGCCATCGGGGCCATCTGTTTCACCCCAAAGTTGCTATTGACAGAGAGGTAGAAGAAGATGTGAGCCAGCATCATTTGACATTTCTTTACTGAAGGCAAACAAAATTGAAGTGTTGATTAAAAATCTGTCATCTGCATAAGCCATCATCATTCTCCCACAATCTTTTCTAAATTCTTGCTTTCTTTCCTTTTCTTTACTGTTCATCCTCCTTCTCAACTTTTCTTCCTCCTTAACTTCTTTAAAGCCAATTCTTATGACTTTCCATTACTTTCTCTGCTTTCAAACGTAAAGCTGTAGGTGTACACCCTCTTTTCTTTTTTTCTTTTTTTTTACAACTCAAGATAGCTCTTTCTCTATCTTTGACCTCATCCAATTCACAGCCCACAATTGGTGCTTTAAATGGGCTGGAATGAGGCCATCAGACCACAGGGCCAGTTCATTCATGGTACTCTGCAGGCTAATTTTCTCTGGGGAGTTCACAAGGGAGTAGTATTGGTACATGCCGTAATGCTTGAAAGATTTTCAGGAAAGGCTTTCTCTCCGCTTTGGTGTGACTGTGTCACTGACAGATGTGCATGTATGGTGTCTTAAATGTTTAGGACCTTTACATTTGTCCTCAGCGTGTGAGCACTGAAAATCCCTTTCTTCTCAAGCTAAAAAGGACAGGATAAGAAAGCTGATGCATCCCCAGCAGCTCGAGGCTCTATCCCCACCTGACCTTCAGGGGGAACCTTACTTTAGTAGGAGAGCTCAAGAGCTTTGGATCACACAAGCACATCATCTACAAGGGTTTTACTTTTCTCTCCATACCACTCAGAATTTTTGGAGTTTATTCCTTTCCACAGACTTTCTTTGGAACAGCATTCTGAGGAACATAGATAGGAAGTGGGTATATGGAATGTGGTGCATTTAAAAAATAGGAGACTCCTTTCACCTCCTTCAGATGTATCCCATACATAAAAGCATTTGCAATATCTTAATGATGCAAAGCTGGAAGCTTTTGTGTACGTTTCTCATTTTCCTTTCTTTTTTCCCTTTTAATAAGTATAGAGCAAATATTTACAAATGGAGTATTTGGATTATAAAAATTCACTAACTAATTTTTGTATTATTATTATTATCATCATTATTATCTAAAATGATACCTGTTCATAAAAAATTTGAATACTGTACTGCATCATAAAATGTGATATACTTAGATATAATGGGGGGAGGGGGCATTAAAGACAAAAATGAAACAAAAAATGTTCACTTTATATTCACCTCCGGAATTTTTAGGATCAGCCCAGGTTAGGTTCAGTTACAATATACTTAAAAGTGCTGGTTTCTATAGTCCCACAAATTGTAAAATAGAAAGTAACAATTTGTTAGAATCTAGAAGTTCCTATGAAAACCCCAGTACTATGAAGATATATCTTCTTACCAATTAAAATAGGAAGTCAGCTGTAGGATACAAGTTTGTTCGTGTTTTTTCTTACTTAAAATTGGGAATGCGGGAAGCCCAACTAAACTGATAATGTGACTAGGGATGGCATCTCTCCTCTAAATGCCTGCTTGGAGTCGGTAATGGGCTGGATGAGGGAAAACAGACTCAGTCTGAATCCAGAGGAAACGGAAGTACTCGTAATAGGTTCTCCTGGCCTGGAAAAGGAAATTTGTCCACCTGTCCTGAACGGGGTCACACTCCCCTTGAAGGACTCAGTTCGCAGTCTGGGGGTGCTTCTGGACTCGTCGCTCCACCTGACGTCTCAGGTGGATGCGATGGTCAGGAGCACCTGTTACCAGCTTCGGCTGATACGCCAGCTGCGACCCTACCTGGGCCGGGGGGACCTTGAAACGGTGGTACATGCTCTGGTAACCTCTCGGTTGGATTTCTGTAATGCGCTCTACATGGGGCAACCCTTGTACCAAACCCAGAAGCTTCAATTAGTACAGAACATGGCAGCTAGGTTGGTCACTGGATGTTCCAGGACTAGCCACATAACACCGATTCTGCAAGATCTTCATTGGCTGCCTGTCCGCTTCTGGGCACAATACAAGGTGTTGGTAATGACCTATAAAGCCCTAAATGGCTTGGGCCCAGGGTACTTGGAGGACCACCACTCCCTATATAATCCGCCCCGCACTCTCAGATCGGTCGGGAAGCAATTCTTAAGGGTTCCCAAGACGAGATACACCTCGTCTTCTCAAAGGGCATTTTCTGTTTCCGCCCTGCAGACCTGGAACTCACTTCCCGACGAGCTCCACTCTGTCACCTCCCTTGACCTGTTCAGAAAGAAACTTAAGACCTATCTCTTCCAACAAGCATTCCCCCATGTGCCTTGACATTTGTTATTCTCCCCCGTTATACAGTTGCTTATCCAGCTAGTTTGTTTCTTTGGTTTTATTCTTGTGAATTTTACTGTGCTTTATTACTGGGATGTTTTTATGATGTTTTTATATTGTATGTTTTTATATTGTATATTGCTGTATCCTGCTTTGATCATTTTTTGGAAAAGCGGGCTATAAATAAACAGTATTATTATTATTATTATTATTATTATTATTAAATGTATCTAAAAGTGGCTTTGAAGGATTTCAGGGTAGATGCTTTCATACCCTACCACAAGATACATAGTATGAATTAAGTCAGATCCTGCTTTTCTTCCATAATCAGGCAGACCAAGGGTATTTATGGTGGTATATCTGTTTCCCATATAGAAATAGAATTTATAACCATATAATAAAAGTTATTGGCAGTGGTTTTATATGGAATAAGGGAATCACTGCTCAGTACCTTCCATTATTAACTTGTAAAATGTATTATATCTGTTAGTTTTTTAAAAGGTAGTGGTGAAATTCATCAGAAATAGGTCTATAGCTGCTATCCATTGTAGCAAAAAATAATCTCCATATTCAGGTATGATATGATTTTTGCCAAATTCCAATAGCCCCTTGTTTATCAGATGTTGGATAGAAGCAATAGGACGGGGGGATGTCCAGCTGTTTCTGCACTGGCTGCTTGTAAGCTGTCTAGAAATACATGGAAGGGTATGCTTTCAGGCTGAACACTGACGCACATGAAGATGGTTGTGATAGAGCAGCACAATTCTTGTGATACTATAAAAACCAGGAATATTGAAAGGTAAGGAATGAAATATTTTTGACACATCGTCAAATATATCTCATCAAATAACTTGGATGGATGTTTCTATTTTAAATGCCAAAAGAGTGTGATGTTATGATTTAAGAGACTAGAAATATTAGGTAAGCTAAAATTGATTTGCCAGCCAGTCTGCTTGGAGAACTTGGGTGTTACAAGTTGCAGCTAGAAGAAAATGCTGAGAAATGAAGTGCTGCTATTGTGAGTTCAGTCCATTCCACTGTTTTCTTTCTTCCTGCTCCCTTTTCCCTTTAACCTTCTCCATCAGCCAGTAGGCATTTAATGCCCACTTAGACTGCATCTGCACTGCAGAAATAATCCAGGTTGACACCACTTTAAATGCAATGACTCAGTGCTGTAGAATTCTGGAATTTGTTGTGGCACCATAGTTCTCTGACAGAGAAGGCTAAATGTCTTACAAAACTACAATTCCCAGCATTCCATAGCATTGAACCATGGCAGTTAAAATGATATCAAATTGGATTCTGCAGTGCAGATGCAACCTTAGTTAGGTACTTATTGGGCTGGATGTTCTGTTGTCCTCTATAGTATTTCTTCTTGTAAATATGATTTTGAATGGAAACTTGGGGGGGTTCTTTGAACCTGATCCCTTTTGTTTGTGGTGCAACTTTGGCTACATAAGCAATTATTATTATTATTATTATTATTATTATTATTATTAGTTTTATTTATACCCCGCCTTTCCATGTGATCAAGGCGGCTTACAACAGAGTCTCAAAATACAAAGCAAAATACAAAGCAAACAATGCACAGGAAAAAAACAATGCAATACCATACAATGCCAACAATATAAAAATACAGTACATAATACATAATACAATGCAGAAAAAAACAGTATACAGTAATACAAAACAGAAAAAGCAGTATAATACAAAGCAGAAAAACAATCCCCTGACAATAAAATCTACACCCCCCCTCTCAAATTCCCTCCCTCCAAAAGGACCGCAACAGTGGCGCCAGGCAAATTGTCCTTGGCGCTCCTCCCCGATGGTATAGGGGTAAAGGAGAGTCCTTTGGGCCACAGCCCAGATGGAAGCGGGCGGGCGGGCGGCGTCCTCTTCGGGGAGGCCGGCGAGCCGGCTTATGAGGGGCCGCTCTCACCTGGCCCCTCCCCTTTCAAAGACGCCGCTGCGGCGGCAAACAAAGAGTCCTCACCAGGGCCGCTGCCAGGTGGAGAAGGCAGCGGCGTCCTCCGGGGCAGCAGGGAGTTCCTTGGGCCGCAGCCCAGATGGAAGCGGGCAGGCGGGCGGGGTCCAAGGGTTCTAGAAACAAAAGAATACACTATAGGACTTTGCAGATGTGGATGCTGCATATTTTTCAATGAAAAGTATGCATCTCTTTCAGGATGCTCATGCAAACTCCTTTTCCCCTTTCTCTCTTATTTTCACTTGACTAAAAATGATGGAAATATGGAACAACTTTCTTAGACAACTTGGTCAGTATTAACACAGTTGCTTACCTTGGTTTTAAAAGGAAAAAAAGTGAAAAAAATGAAGCTGTCAAATATTTTTATATATACTTTTTCTATAATGCTTATTACAATGCCAGATTAGGTTATTTGACTTTTCTTTCCCACAGTCTCTAATTATCTGAAAGTGGATGAATTTGGAGTTCTAGAAATGTTTTTCTGGGGGGAAATTCAGACCAAAAACAAACAAACAAACCCCGATTTTTCTACTCCCATTTCTGGAATAAATAAGTTATATTTATCTTTCCCCAATCCCCTTCTACCAAAATACTATTTCCTTTGATGAAATCCATTGTTTTTGAAAATGTTATGTTTGACATAAATTTCAGTTTAGTTAAGTGTGATAAATAATCCTGTTTCGTATCTTACATCATAAACTTCTAACTGTTTTATTAGCATTTGTATACGTAAAGCCAAGATGTAGCTCTTTATTTATGCAACTGTCTGTCTTGCTTGGGCCCTTGCTTTGAAATTAAAAGTTAGTGCAAGAGACCCTGAGACATTAGTCATTTTGACGGTTGAGTATGGAAGTGTAGTTGAGACACCAGTTCTATTTTGCAAATCCCTTTATGTGAGCTATAGATGAATTTGGGCCTTAACTAGAGTCGGTAATTATTCAGTTGCTGTAGTATTGCCATAAAATTCCCAGCAGGTGCATTAAATCTTAACAAAACAAGCAGAAGCATACACAGCCTTCCTTCTATCACCAGAGGTTCTCCTGAACAAGACTTTACTTGTCACATCCCAAACGGCAGGGTAGCAGTTTACAGTCTGAATGAGCAAGGAGGAAGAAGTTCAAAGGGCTTATTGCTGGAGACTTGCAGGAGCTGCATCTTCAAAAAGAACATTCACATCTCCCCTTCTTACTGGTACATTCCAGGGAACATAAACATCATAGTGGACATGCTGAGTTGAAACCCAAAATGAATAGTTGAAGTGGGAACTAGACCAGGCTACTGAAGAGAAGACATCACAGATCTAGGAAAGCCTCCCCTCACCGCCACCTTCCTTAGGGTTGTAGCCCTATCTTCACTAAGCCCACAAGCTTTCTCATTCTGAGGACATGGTTTCAGTTTACACTTGGACGAATAGAATATCTGGTGTTTGTTACTCCCTTGGCAATATCCATTAAAAAACAACAGCCCACAACCTGAGACAAAAAGTGTAAGTGACCACCATGCTGTTTCTGCTCTGTTTTTCCAAAGCTGACAAAGCAAAAAGGAGCTAAAGAGTTATTTAATGTTTGCTAGGTTTTGTTTGTTCTGTTATCATGGGGAAGAGGAAAGGCCAGCAATTGTTTTTCTATATACACTTGTGTCTTCCTTCCTTGGTGGTAACAGAATTAAGAATGATGTTTCCTTAAGATTTACAGAGAGGTTGTGCATTATTAAAGTCCTTTCCTCTCCTTGCATTTATGGTACAGCTTAGAATGGGTTCTGTTCTTAACATAATACGTTATGATATATTTTTTACTCTTATTTGTGTAGTTTTTGCTAGAGTATGTTTAGAGTTGACATAAGTGAGAGTTTCACCTTATTTTTTCTTTTTAAGAAATTAGCAAATTTTAATAGTTTCTTCATAAACGAGGTAGAAAGAATCTGAAAGGGTTTTTTTTTTTAACTCTGAATGGTGGGATAGATTCATCTATCAAAGCTGAGGACTCTGAGCATTCTTCTTAAAAGTCTGAATTTGAATCCCTGAGTATCCAGCCATTTTTATGGCTGTGAATTAGAGTGTCATGCCTTTTTTTTTTCTAACAGACACCTGATCTTTAAAAGATAGATGCCAAGAAAGTATAAAATGGACCTATCCATCCTTGGAATTATTGTACAATTGGTACATGCTGAATGTTGAACGGACTCATGAAAAAAGTGCATTTTTTTTGAGAACATGATAGTTTTAAAATTTAAATGTGGGACAAAGCAAAAGTGATCACAAAACTTACAATTTTCTGACCACTTTACTAGTCCATATTACATGTCCTTCACAGAATGGCCTCTGTCAGTCTCTCCAACCTGACTTCCTTTTTAAAAGACCCATCTGTTTTCCAGAGAGGTGTGTGTGGAAATAGCAATTGAGCAGGCACTATCTGGGTGAAAAAAGACAAGCACATCCTATTTGGGTGCATATATAGTTCACTAGACACTGTCCATCTTAAATGGAAATGTTTGGTTAAGATTGTTCTGCATCTTGATGCTACTACTGCCTCATGAATCCTAGATCTTACATTTTCTTCTCCATATATGAAGTTTGTATAAGCACCATGCTCCCGTCCTTATTTTGTGATCAGGTGAAGATTATCAGACTCATGCCACTTATCCCGTAATTATCCCATCAATGAAGAGGAATTGTCCCATCATTTCGGTATTAACGGGTTATCCCATTATTAAAAAATAGAGGTAAATGACAGGACACTTCCTCTTCATTGATGGAATAATCATAGGATAATCGCAACATCGTCTGATAATAATTGCACTATAAGGACAAATAAGGATAAATTCACTCCCATCCTTCTCCTATCATTACCCCATCTGATAATCTCCAATGACTTGGAATGAAACAGTAAGAAGGTATGTTATTTGAGCTGTGAAAAGTATTGTATCATCACACACTTGTACTTTCCTTTTTAAAAAGATGTACACAGTTCTGGTAAGCTTTGCAGAACAGTATTTCCCCCTTGTCTCCCTTTGAAAGAAGGTTTTGTAACTATCCTTTCATGTATTTGTGTTTCATTCAGGGCAAGAAGAAGAAGAGGAAAAGGGACAAGCAGCCAGGAGAGACCAATGGTAAGTAAAATGTTTTATTTATTCCATAGTGGAGTAACAGAGGCCTTTATTTCCTATATTCTTTATTAAGGAGAAAGATTTTTTTAAAATACCTTGTACCTCTTCTTGCTATAGGGCCACTACTGTGACCATTTTCCCCCAAGGATTTTAAATAAACTAAATTCAATTTATTATTTGCTTGCCTTTTAAAATTAGTTGCTGAATGAATGCATGAAAAACATATTTTAATCATAGCTATGTGAAGCTTAATAACTATATAGTTATTAATTGTAGAGCCATAGTTTGTTAATGCTTCTGCCATTTTTTTTTTGTTATTAAGGATGTTTGCTGTGTGAATGTGTGTATGTGTGAGTATGTCTGCATGGACGTGAGTTTGGTATTAATATGGGCTGTGTCCATGTTTTCTGGTGCATGCCTTTACAGTGGTAAATTGCAGACATATATATATATATATCTATATATTTAAATTAAGGAGGTTTGCCATTTTCTCTAGAAAATTAGAAATACTGCATAGGCAATCTCATAGTCAATTTTGAAAAAAACAACCCTGATTAATTTTTTCTTTGAAGCCTTTGTATAATTTGTTCTTTTTTTTCAGAACACAGCGAATGTTTCCTAAATCCTTGCCTTTCACTTCCTCCGATTACAGGTGCTAATGTCGTTTTTAGCCGTTTAAAATAGTTTTGTAAATCGCTTTTAGTTTTTTTTTATCCTGCCATTTTAGATTTTATTAACATTTAAACACTGACATTTGAAATAAACTTACCATTCACACGTGTGTAGCATACATCTATATATCTCTATTTATATACTCATAATGATCTTTGGAAGCTTTTTTGGTTTTGTTTCTGATTTGTTATTCTTTGCAATTGCAATTAAACAGTAATGCAGTAAAAAACCTCATTTGTACTAACTGTGCAAATTGAATATGCAGTATTTCTTTAAAGAGACTGATTCAAACTGGAAGAAACTTAATGAACCTCCTTAATCTAATAGAATTTTATGCGGCACTCACTAAGTCTTTTCATGCCAGCATGCAACCACATTTTTTAAAGACCACAACTTTGTTTTGCATATCTACTCAGACATATCCATGGCTATTCACCTGCTTTACTTTCATACTGCTTGCTTCCATGCTACTGATAATTTTATTTCTGGCTGAAACTAACATATCCATTTTGCTATCTGCTTATTCTGAGTCATTTCTTCTTCTTTTTTAAAACAATTAAAAAAATATATGAATGGAACGTTTATTCCAAAAGCTGCATTATCCCCCCAGTACAATTTTCTTTCACTTCTTTTTATTTTAAGTCTGCAAAAACGCATGTTAGAGATCTTCATACTGAGCTTCTTCCCTCCCTTCTCCCACTCTTTTTTTCCCTCTTAAACAAATAAGTATCCATATCAACAGTGCAGTCCACCAAGCCTTGTTCTCACCCAACCCTGCTGCCTTTGTTTAGGGCTTGTGCAGGAACAGTTGATCAGTTACACCTTTAAAACCTCTCAAATTAATTACAACTTACTTTATTGTGTTTTATTTTGGGAAAAACAAACAAACAGTCCTTTCCAAAGGGATACTGCAGCTTTAATTGCAACAGCTAATTTGAAAAGTTTGATAGATATGATGATCACTATTTTAAAAATTAAACAATCAAAAGTTGATATTTTGCAATTAATAATGAGGTCATTGATTTTATTTCCTTTTTATTTTTATTTTTTATTTCTTTATTTTCTCCCCTCTCTCTCTCTCTCTCTCTTTCTTTCTTTCTTTCTTTTTCTGCTCGCTTCTTTCTTGACCTCATTCAGACCTGAGCGCTCCTAAGAAATGCCGAGCGCGCTTTGGCCTTGATCAACAGAATAACTGGTGCGGTCCCTGCAGGTGTGTATATAGTCTTCCCCCGACTTGCTATGGCTGGTTTTGCAGCTGGTTTATTTGGTACTTCCCCTGCCCCTCCCTCTTCTCCTGCTTTGTTGCTTTGTAGCTCTGTGTTGTGCTCTGGAAGACACAAGGGAGTGGGACGCTGCTGTGAATGATCATCTCTTTCTGTTTAAAGGATTTTGCTCTCCCCCCACCCCCATTCATTTTTGTTTCCTCCACCCACCTCCTCACTGCCGCTAGTTGGAAAAAAATTCCCACTATAAGACAACATCAGCCTAGGCCTGCACACAAATTCACCTAGTGCCTTTGATATCACAATGCAGAGGTCAACAGAAAAGACACAGTACTGAATTGAGGGAGTGCACAGCAGGTTTAGACATTGTAGGTGTGTGTCGCCTGGCAGAGATCCTCTTTCTTTCATGCCCTTTGGTCTGAGAGATTGCCAATGAACTGAAAGAAATGTTAGCTATAGCTAAGATTTCACATCCAACTGAGCTCTATCCACCATTGTGTTGTATTTTTTTGTGTTTACCTTGTGCTAACAGATGCAAATACTCCAAAGAAGTGTCGGGCATTGTTCGGGCTTGACCAACAGAGTTTATGGTGCAAACCGTGCAGGTATACTACCCATTAGGCCTTTGGGGAAACGAAAAGCATTCTGTCATCTTAGTGTTACATGTGTGGATTATTTTTAACCACTTCTCCCCTCCACTTCCTGACCTCTTTGCTTCTACAACATTACTTGCTAATAAATTTTGATCTTCAAAATTCTTTGCTAATCCAATGCAATTCCTTTCTTTCTTGATCATTAATTTCTCTTTTGATAGTAGACCTTGGAATCAGCACACATATACACACAATTGAGTTGCAGAAACTAATAAAGTATGTTAAGTAGATTTTTACATAAGTTAGTATGTGTATTCCTGTAGTCTTCACAGGTATAAAGGCTGTGAGCTTTACTTCATTGGCATTTTACTATGACTAAACAGGATATAAATGACACCTTTACAGCTCATAATGTTCAGTCCATCGTACTGTGCATGGACTTACACTTATGGAATAGATGTTTTTTGGCTCCCCTCTCTTTTTATAGCTCCCTGTCCTTCCTCTAGAATGGCAGCTGGTGGCTGCACTAAGGGACTACTATAGTTATTGATGGTTATAGGCTAACTATTAGGACTCTGCTTTGCATGAGCAGAAGTACTTTTTCTTTTAGATCCAACGCATATGTTTAAGCCTATTCATCCTCCCGCAAAAAAAGACTAATCAGTTCAGTCTTGTACCCGTCCCAAAACTCATCTTATTCTTAAATAAAGTAATGAATAAAAAATCATTTTCCAGCAAATTTGAAGGCACACGGAGGAACCTTTTACACCTGTTACTGGCTTACTAAGTTCTCATCTTTTTGATGAGTAATTTTATGATTTTTAATCAAATTATAGGACCTTGTTCTGCATTGCTCAAATTGTGCCTTTATTGTAGCAAAGATCAACGCATTTGAAACAAACCATGTTCTACTGCAGGTTTAAGTGAAACCTAAAGCTTCATGGAGAAAAATAATATGTAGGCAATTGTTTCTTGGTGAAGGGAAACAAAGTCTCTCTCTTTCTTTTTGCATACTTTTTCCCTTAATGTGGTTAAATTTGTTGTTTCTCTGTTCTGATCCAAGCAGTCTTTGAATTTGGAATATTTTGATGGTAGGTATTTCAATCTGACACACAATCATTTCTGTATGTAGTGCTTTCCTCCTCACCTTTCCCTCTGGTTCACATCCATACCATGTGCTTCATTCCCTTTTTTTTTTTTTTTTTAGAATATAGAGCAGTTATACATATTATGCATGCTGATTCTATTAGTTTTGTGATGCTGAGCTATACACCTGGATTGGAAAATGTATTTTATATTTAATTGTTAGGTAAAGTTCATGCATTGTCCTGTAAGGGCTGCATTCCATCAAAACCCTGTGACTTCTCATCAAATGCATGTTTTAAGCACTGTAACAGGAGCAACAGTGAGAGCAGAGGTTGTTGTCCAATTTCAAGATTTAAGGAGAACAATAATCAGGCCAGTTAGTCAACAACTTGAGCTAGGAGGTTGTAATATACCCTACTTCTGTTTAGTTAAGTGTATCCAGTTATTATTCATATTGGCTCCATTTGGTCTCTTAGAAGCCATCCTTATTAAATGTAGTATGGCAAACATGAAAGTCTTAGGGGCAAAACAGATTACCCTGAAGGGGTGGCTTGAAGTTGCCCCTTCTAAAAGTCAGTGTTCCCCATCCCGCTGTGACCCCATGGCGGCTTCATGATACTCCAGCAGCATGTGGTGTGTAAATGCCATGGTGCCAGAGTTTCATGAAGCCACCCACAGCTGGGCAGCTTCAAGATGGCTTTCCAGCATCATTGAGACATGTGGCATCTAAATGCCGCATGTCGATGATACCTGGAAGGAGGACCATCTCTTCTGGCCCTCAGCAGAATGACACATTTGAACTCAGCAAGGCCAGCAGATTTGGCTCTACCCATTTGGCTCACTGTCAAGACACAGGAAATGGGACATTGTACTTGCTAAGGTGTAAGGCAGTAGGAAAAGAAGAAGGCTGCTTTAAAGATGGATTGATTTAATAAATGAAGACAGGCTGTTGATGACATTCTTAGGAAGATTGCTCATTCATAAAGTTGCCATAGGTCAAATCTGACTTGACAGCAAATAACAACAACATACCCTCTTTCTTACAGCATGTACACTAATAAAGGCTATGGCAGAGACCTTCTTTTTGACATCTCACTGTCATAATTTCTTATGACTTAGTATGTATACAGTATGACTGAGATGCATAGAGTGCAGCTCCACCTCAGACGTTGAATGTGGGACATTAAAGCCATTAAAATGGCTTTTGCTGTTTAAAATCTGTTTTAAAGAGGATTTTCTGTCTAATCTATAATATTTCCACTTAAACAATACATAAATTTCATATGATAAAGAACTGATATCTTCCTTGTCCTCATATTTAAGACTTAACTTTATTTTCAAATGCTTTGTTAAAACTAGGATCTCAAAAGTCATGGGATCTTGAAACTGCAGAGTATACAAATTAACCCTGGAAGATTTTTTTTAATTATTCATTGCTTCAATAAACCTGAAAAGACTGAATATCTAAAATGCATGTGTATGTTATCCTTGCATTACACAATTCAGTAATAAAGTAGATGCTGAAACTTTTGATTTGGATGCATCCTATGAACTGAACATTACTTGATTTTTGTCAGTAAGAACAGTAGCTTCAGAACAGTAAAACAAAGGAGGGGCAGCAATACTGATGCCATTAATATTAATAGAATATTAATAATCCAAATATGCATTAATCTCTGGAGATGAGAGGTTTTCATAGTCCACATTTTATCAGGATATAAAGGCATTAGTGTAAATAACATATCATTCAGTACTTTAACATGGAGTGAAGCAAATTCACGTCGCAAAGTACCAGGCATTGCCTTTTTTTAAGAGTGAAAAATCACTCATTAAAAGTCCCCAGACACCACCTGGAATGGTTTTGTGCATTCAGCCAACATAACCCTCAGCCAAATTCCAGATTTCTGTTTTCAGCATTCAGCCACCACCAATCCAGTTGTCAGATTTTTTTTTTCAACATCACATCATCTACATGAGGCTAAGGAGTAGTTACCAAACATTTACTACCACATTCAGAGGCACACTAATTGCCTATTTACAAATGCTTTTGTACTGAATATTTTGGCCATGTTCCACCATGTATGAAGTGGGGGAAATGCAGCTTTGTATGCTCAAGGGCTTAGCCAGAGCTGTGTTTATATTTTGCAGCTCTGTTTTGGCTCTGTTTAAGCAGATGGTGACTACTGAGAAACATCCTAAGAATATTCACTTTCATTTTTTTAAAAAAATAAACAAGTGCCTAGTCCTTAAAGCTGTGAAAAATTGGTTTGATGAGAAGTGCTAGGAGCCTAGGTAGATATAACACTTTGTCTCTGCCCATGGCTAAGGTAGCAAATAGGCAAAAACAAGCATCTATCATAGGCACTTGACTTTCCTTAGTTTACCACTTTCTGTGAGCGAAAACACTAATTTTGAATTCTGATATCCATTTATCCTGCTGTAAATCTATCCCTAGTCTATTAGACTGGGATGTACTACAATAAACACTCAGGTCCTAAGACACATCAGTTCTTGTTGCTTTTTCCTGCATAGAAACTGATTTTGAAGGGACTTGTAGCAAGGAATGAAGCAACCAAGGCAACATTTAAGCAATAAATGTGTCTTGATCATGTTACACTTTGCTGTGATGTGTTCTTGCTTTTCTTGGCCAAAGATTGCAATGCACTCCTTAACTTGTTAAGAAGAGCGGGGAGGCAGGGAGGTGGAGGAAACTGAATCTGAGCACTGATCCCAGTCCAATCAAGTATAAAATTCACAATGCAGAAATGTGTATCTTTTGTTGGTTTCCTATAGGCTTACCATTGTGGTTATGCCTATGACTACCAAGTCTGTTAGCAAGAGATGTATCTGTGCGCAGTTGGATTTGGGGAAGGGAGTTACATCTAGATGTCCTGGCCATTGATCCATCAAGTGTATGCATGTACATGTGTGCTCCCTCTACCTTCTGTGCTGCATGGCCTGCCAGAGCTTTCTACCAGCAGCATGGTGACTTATCCACAAGGTGTCTATGACATTGACTGGTCGAGCTTTCTCTACTGTTTGGGAAACCCTGCTTTGTTCAGCCAGGGGCAGAAGTATTTTGCATGCCAGATATTGAATGGCTTCATATAATGGGATCTCCTAAATATTAGCACCATTCTGTTAATATAATCTTGGTCATTCCCATGGGTTACTAAAAGAAAAAGAAGCAGCTTTGAACTGTTGATATGGTAACATTGCCTCCTTTCTGCCTGATGGGACTAATTAAAGAGTAAGGCATACAGAACATGAAATAGTTTGGGCCAGTGGATTACATTAATTTCTTGCTAATAGATTTCCAATTTTTATTACTGAAGGAGTAGGAGACTTTCTAGAAAGGTTCTGTTTAGAGCCCACCCACTTACCTTTGGTGTTTGTTTTTTCATCTTTTAACTTGCCTTAATAAAGCATGATTTGCTGTTGCCTGCTATCTTGCACTTTCTCTTTTCTATTATTTTCTGGTCTTTGTTCCTATCATTTTCTGCTCTGTGCTTTTGTTGCTTTAATTCTTAAGTTTTTTAACTGCATGGCTGTCATAATTTCTAGCATGTATTGATCAGCAGACTGTGGTAGTAAAACTTCTCCACTGCCCTTACAATTAACTTTGCTATGTGGAATTTTGGGCAGAATCTTAGGCTTCATCCACACTGCAGAAATAATCCAGTTTGAGACTGCTTTAACTGCCCTGGCTCAGTGCTAGGGAATTCTGGGTATTGTAGTTTACTGTGGCCTCAGAGCACTCTGACAGAGAAGGCTAAATGTCTCACGAAACTACAGTTCCCAGAATCCTCTAGCATTGAACCAGGACAGTTAAAGCAGTCTCAAACTGGATTGTTTCTGCAGTGTGTTTTGGACTGCTGTCTCATTTTTGAAGGGGAGAAATGTTAAGCCCTTTGTTTCAGAAGCTGTATGTAGAAAGCTTGCTGGTATTTCTACCAACACAGAGTATAATACCATTTTAGTGTGCCTGATGAGGAAATTGTCCAGTGCCAAGTCAAGCTCATGATCCTTTCCAGGGTTTTAGATGACAAAGATTGACCCTGAATATACTAGAGGGAAGTACCATTTAAGCGACTGAAGATGAAATGGCAGAAGACTGCACATATGCAGACATTAGTGAAGTGGAAAGGAGATAGTTAAATGAGAGCAGTGATGGGTATACTGTACTTTTTAAGTGACATGTTTCTTTCACTTGAATTTGTTATTGGGACGTATTGAACTACATATATGATTAGTTGATACTGTTGTGTTATAGGCTTTGAATAGTGTTACACTAATGGAAAATTCCCTCAGGTGACCTTTCTAATTGTAGGTATGGGTCGACCTGGAACCATTGCCTTCTATGCCATAGTCTTATGGCAATGTTGCTGAGCTTCAAACACAAGGTCCACTTCCACAGCTAGATAAGCTTCCATACCTTTTACCTTTTTACAAACCTTAACTGAATTTCACTTGTATATTTGCTCTTGGGAGAGTCTCAGCTAAGTTATATTACACTGACCTGAATGCTTTGGGCAGAAAAGCAGTGTTTGCTATGAATCTCCCCATCACCACCACCACCACCACACACACACCTTTAGCATCAGTTTGCCCATTGGACATTTATTGTACAAAATTGCATGCCAAAGATTTTTATTCTACCATGAGAGGTGTCTTCTGTGCATTAGGCAGTAGGTGCAATGGATAGGTGTCATCTTTTATGCAAGTTTGATAGGTGGGGTTGCTTGTGGATTGTTAATCAAATTGACTTTTTAGATTAAGTTCTTATTGTTTTATGATGATACCTGTTGTTTAGTTTGTGCACTGCACCTAATCAAGTTTTAAATTGAAGTTACAGGAACAATTCAGACAGCATTTCTATGTAAATTGAAATAGAAACCAGATAGTTCCTTTCCCACTCCCACCCTTAAAAAATTTTTAAAAAAATCAATGTGTGGTAATCCACAACCTGCAGGTTATACAACCAGTTATTCTTGTTAATTTGGGGTAATATTTCTGTTCATCTTTCTTTTTCTTGATTCCCTACTTTTATTCTTCCTATTACTCTGTCTTCTCTTTTGTGTGTAAATTGATTTACTGTTTTGTTTTTCCCCCCTCTCCATATGGTGTGGTTCTAAACAGAAACAAGCAGGAGTGCTAGGTCGGCGGCTGCAGTTTATTGCAAAGGTGGAATGCCTTCCAAGGCAGGCAGGGAGTCATTGAAAGGAAGCTCCAGAGTCAGTCTTTCAGATTATTTTGTATCTAAAATGTTTTCATGGGGCAATAAGAATATAACCAGAAAATGATAAATTCATGTATGAAGACAACCTGAACGTGATAGTTAGGGTTGTTGTTTTTTTAAAAAAAAAAAAATCCGAAATGAGACTTAGATTAGATTCTTCTAGTTAGGAGAAGAGAGACCGATTCCACAAAGAAATGGTATCTACAGTTGACCAGCACCATTGTGCTAAGCACTTTGGGTGTGGCTAAATGGAGCCCAGCATAGTTTCTGGTGACTCTTTTCTTTTGATTTTTCTTTAAAATTCCAATAGCATTTTTGCCACTTTATTCACAGATGACTCTCTCCCTGTTTCTAGGAGAAAAAAAAAGTGCATTCGCTACATACAAGGTGAAGGCAGCTGCGTCAGCCCACCCTCTTCAGATGGAAGCCTACTAGACTCTCCTCCGTCTTCTCCTAACATGCTAGCCTCCCCCACAAGAGACTCAAAACCACAGACTGAACAAACCCAACCTCTCTCACTTACGTTGAAACCCGACCCACTGGCACACCTCCCAATGATGCCGCCCCCACCGTCCATAGTCCTGACTGAAAGCTCCTCTAGCAAATCAAGTGGGCTGCCTGCTAGTAATTGTCAGAACGGGGCATTGGACCATCAGTCTGCCACTTTACAGCAGTCAGCACCATCCTCCTCTTCGTTAGCACAACCATCAACATCCTCTTTGCATTCCCATAATTCTTTGGCTGGGACACAGCCTCAGCCGCTGTCACTTGTAACCAAGTCTTTAGAATAGCTTTAGCGTCCTGTAGACCTCCTTATTTTTATTTTGTGTGTATGAGTGAAGAATTTTTCTCCTTTTATTTGTATTTTTTTAAATAAATTTGTGCCATATGGCTGGCTACATTAGTTGATGTCTATCGAGTTCATTGGTCAATATTTGACCCATTGTTATTTCATTTTTTTTCTTTTTAAATATGTAGATCAAGAAAAAAGCCTCATGATTCTGCCAAAATTTTTATCAACAGCTGTTTAAAGTCTTTGTAGCGTTTAAAATATTATATATATATATATAAATATATATATACATAACTGTTATGTAGTTCCAATAGCTTAGTTTCAAAGACTGATTTTAAAAATGAAAAAAGAAGCAATTTTGAAGCAGCCCTTGCTGAAGGCGTTGGTTCTTTATTATTTGTATTAAATACGAGCTTGCGAACCAATCATTTTACATCTGGTTTTTAAAACTTTTTAAGGGCACGATGAATGCAGTGCCGCTAATTTTTTTCCTTTCCTTTTCTTTTTGTTTGTTTGTGTGATATAACTTCTTGTGATGTTACTTGTTATTGTTTAAATGTACAGAAACAAAGGGTTAAAATGTGTTAATATACCTTGTTCCATGGTGTTGTTCTTTTCTGGGGGAGGGAATGCTACTCAACAATTAAAAAGTATCACAACGCTATTGGACCAGTAGTATTTATTGCTTTAGAGATTGCTTGTTGTACTTGTATGTTGTCCTCTCTTTTTTTAAAAAAAATGTTTTCTTTTCTCCCCTTCTCCTTGAAACGTTGTGTAAAGTTTTCTCCCCCTCCTTAGTGTAAGCATCATATATATAACAACTCATTTGTACAAGGTTTTTAAGTTTATATATAAATGTGTATATATATATTTTTGTTGGCTTCTTTTGTTTAATTTCTTTATGTTTTCCCCCATCATACAGTTGCCACCAAATGGACATTTGCAGAAGGATCAATAGTGTAAAAAATGCTTTAAAAGCCATTACATGAAATAAGACTTGAAAATTTAGCAATGGGACTTTTTAGCAATGCTGTTGGAAAAGCAGCAGTGTCTCCATTCAGAACTGCAGATGATTTCCCCTGCCACTTGTAGGCTGTGAGCAAAACTTTTTATGTGCCAAAATTCTCAGCGATTTTTCTCTTTTCCCAAAAACTTTTTTACAATTTTTTTTGTTCATCCTGTTTTGCTGTGATGTTACATAGGTAGATATGTATGTAGTTTTTAATGTCACCTATTACAGACGTGTTTGGTAGCAGATTGTCCAGAAAGCATATAAAAATGAAGAGGTATAAACCCTAAAGGGCCAAATTCTGTATATTAGATTATCATAAAATGAAAATCAGACTGCCACTTTTATGTACACTTACTACATACAGGTAGGTAGCAAACTTTAAAAAAAAAACTAGGCATGTTGATGTTGCAAATTTTTTTAAAAAAGATAAAATGCTGTATAAAGCTGAAAAAAATTCATCTGTTCATCCAGTGCCATTGTAGTTGACATGAAGCGATTGTAAAACTGTCTCCAGTTTTCTTCTCTGGTTTATTAAGATGCTAACTATGACATTTTTCTTTTTGTGAATTCTTTGAATGTTTCCTAACAGTTGTGATGTTACTGTTCCGTTTTATTGCTCTTATTCCAATTTTTCATTTCTAATGGTTTGGAAGCCATTTTTGTAATGAATAAATGTCCATGCTGTACAGTATCTGTAGCATGCAGTTCTGGATTAATAAAAGCAATTTAGTATGTGCAGATGAAGACTTGCAGCTCATTTACGTATAGGCTTTATTGAATTCCCCCCAATCCCTAGTACAGGAGGTGTTCAACATCCCATGTTTTACATCTTTCTCAGTATAATCATTGCTTAAAATAATTGCTTATAAACTGCAAGATAAACTGCCAAACATAAATCTAGCTGCTAGTCTTAACTAGGGTAAGACCCACTATATCAATGGTGGATAAATTCTGATTTACCAAATTCCCATTGATTTAATGGGTCTACTCTAGTTGGAACTAACATGTGGAATTGGGCTGCTAAATTGGGTTAATTGTTGAACATTAAATGCCTGCATAACCCTGAAGATATTTGGAAATATTTCAAAACTGAATGGTATGGGACAGACCAAGGACCAACAGGATGCTGTATTCACTAATTACAGAGGCAAAATTGCACACTCTAATCCAAATCTCAGTTCCCCAAATCTAATTCTCCACTTTCAGTTACACATAGGACAGTCTTATTTTTAAAGGAAAGCTCTTTAAGCTATTTGAAGAAGATCCAAATACCAGTTTAAAGAAGTAAAAGCATACTTATACAGTTCCCACAAAACTGAAACATTTCCCAACTCTCCCCACATGAGAGATAGATGGTTTTAGATGCAAGTGAATATCATGTATCTTCCAACTTGGGTAAATGTGAGTTTCTTTTTCTCACATCACAATGAGCAGCAGAAATAAGAAATGAGAGTTCATAAGCTGAGTCTCTCTTTTTTTCAGCTCTTCCTGAAAAGTTCAAATGCCTCACAACACTGAAAAAATCTCCAAGATCCCTGTCTGCTGGGGAAATTAGCCCAATTGAACATTGTGTCCCCAGTTAAGCCTGCCATAAAAACTCCCATTACCAAAAACTGGAAGCAACAATTATGTTTTCTCTCTTAGATCCTTAATTTGCAGATAAGAATATCTCAAGAATTGTGTTAATATTGTTAATTCTGTGAGTCCAATCTTTGGAAACCATACAACACTAATCTGTTGCTGCGAAGATACAATGCCTCTGCAACACATAAAATGCTAGAATCTGTAGTCGCCAGAAAATTGTAGTTACTTGCTAGCTTAAAATTCAGCTTCCTGTGCATTTTTATGCTCCTGGGCCTGGCACATGACTCTCTATGAGCTATATATCTGTTCCAAGAGTTTTCCAACTTTCAGACACTGCACAAATTCCATGAATGTACAGATCATGAAAGTGTGATTTGGTTTTGTGTTATTCTTTGTTATTTGCATTACATTATTTGCCCAATAAAGATAATTCACTGTTCAGTACTTTCTTAGGAACTTGTACCATGTGTGGGATAAATAATATATGTATTCAAGAAGGATGTTGGTTCAAACATTATTCTGCAAGAAAAAATCATCTGGTCTTTTGCAGAAATGAGAAAATAGGAACGAACAGGTTTAGAGAAGGTTTTCCTTTTGAGAAATTCTTACTTTGTAATCTTATGCATAGTTAACTCTGAAGCAAGTCCCACTGAGCCCAATAGGCTTGCTCCCAAGAAAGTAGTTATAGGACTGATAGTGCTGTTCTCTATCTCTGTTGAGAAATAAGTCACACTGAGCTTACTGAAGTTTACCATGACGCGTCTAGGTATAGGTTTGCAGCATCAATCCACCTACAGTAAAATAATCTTTGGCGGGTTACAGACGGGCAAAAAGGGATGTACTCATGACGTCATGAAGGTAGAGCCTTCAGACGGGCCTTACCTGAATGCCGTCATGAACCCGCACGCCCCAAGCGGGAAGAAGCGGCATTAAAAAGGTGCTGCTTTTTTCCACTTCTTTTCTGTTGATGCGCACCTGCGCAGCTCCGTCTGTAAGCCCCTGCACCGATACGTCAGAATTGCTACGCCGCAAATATAAGTTGCCGGTTTAAAAGCTCCGTGTCAGCTGCGTCGCATAATGGGTCGGGTTCCCGGGACATGTGTGGTTTGCAGTCAAGCTTTAATTGCAGCGTCCGCTGCCATGCAGCTGTGGAAGCTGCGGCACAGCTGCGGCGCATTTTAAGTCTCGTAACCCTAACCCGAGAGCCAGTTGTGCGCATGCGTTGGTAGAACCGCGGGAAGTTGTAAGTTTTGCCGGCGGATGTTTTGGTTGTAGAAAGTGATAAGGGAAAGTTTGGAATTTAAAGTGACCCCCTACACACATTCCTGCGCCATTTTCACCTGGAAACGGGCACAGTTCGGCTGCTCCTGGCACAGCTGTGTGGCGGCTCCCCTTTGGCACCAGGCAGGATGGCTCAGCCATCCACCAGCACCCCGAAAAAAGGCAGGGGGACGTCTTGGTCTCATACTGAGACGGCTGACCTGATAGCTATATGGTCCCAGCCAAACATTTTGCAGAAACTGGAGCAGTCCTACCTGAATGCTGACACATATCGAGAAGTGGAAGAAGCCATGAGAGCTGCTGCACCGGCACACCAGAATTGCTACACCGCTACTTTAAGTTGCCCATTTAAAAGCTCCGTCGCATAGTGAGTTGGGGTCTTGGAACATGCGCAGTTTGCAGTCAGGCTTTAATTGCAACGTCCGCTGCCATGCAGCTGTGGAAGCTGAGGCACAGCTGCGGCGCATTTTAAGCCTAACCCTAACCCTAACCCTAACCCTAGAGCAACATGTACTCATGCGCTGCTTGGAAAGTTTGGACTTTAAAGTGCACCCCTACACACATTCCTCTGCCATTTTCACCTAACAATAAAAAACGCTAAAACTGTAAATATTGACATATGTACAAGGGAGGTGAGGGCAGATGGCAGGGGGACAGCGGTGGCAGCGGAGACAGCTGTGGCTGCGCATTGCAGATTCAGCAGGAGCGCAGGGACCAAAGGAGAGGAGGCATCTATGATGCTGCTGACATTGGCAAAGTGCAAGCGGACAAGGATGCCAACACCAGCTGATCACCAGCTGGCAGGAGACCACCTTTGTTTTAAAGGGGCTTGGGCACTTTAAATGTGCCCATAGGCTTTCTGCCGCCGCTGCTTAGCCCTACGCAGCTGCGCATTCGCCAGCCGGCAAAGGAAAAAAAAAAAGAGACCCCGGAGCTTGAATGTGCCCAAGACCTTTTGATGCCCTCTAAACTTGCCCCCAAAGGCAAAGGGCAACTAGAGAGGGCCTGGGATCAAGGGGCAGGGAGCACTGACAAGGCACTAGGTCCCATGATGTCCCATAAAGACATCATTTCACCTCCCAGGGCATGTGTTCCCTCCCAGCCCTATCTACTCTATTCTACCCTTCCTGTTCTCTCCTCCCACCATGCCTGGCTCACTGGTTCCCAAACCAGCAATCTCCAAACTCTGTCCTCCCAGGCGTTTGGACTTCATCTCCCAGAATCCCCAGCCACCTTGCCCTGTGGTCTAGGATTCTGGGAGATGAAGTCCAAATGCCTGGAAGGACAGAGTTTGGAAATTGCTACCTCACAGCACTCCTGCCTAGCTTTAGACTGCACAGTTGCGCCTAAGCTGTCCCATTCAAACTCACAGCCACACAAATTTTTTTTAAAAATAAACTTTTTTATTTACAATAACAAAACTTTTTTTATTTACATATATACAATATATACAAAGGGAAGGGGGAGGGTGAAGGGGGGTGGTGAAGGGGGGATGGCAGAGGGGGCAGGGGAGGGAAGCAGCTTCAGGGAGGGGGAGGAGGCGGTGGGGCGGGCAGCCGGCGGAGGAGTGCCTGGAGGGTCTCTTCCATGGAGGAGACTCTCTCCGCCAGCTTGTCCACCTTGTCCTCTAAGGCTGCGAACCTCCTCTCCGTCCGGTTCTCTGTGGGGGGAAAAGAAAGAGGATGGTTAGGGTCAGCCTGTGCAGCCCATCACCCACTCCCACAGGCAGGGTTTCTGGGTGCCCCCACTCCCTTCCCTGGGTTCACCTCTACACTTACCTTGCTGCCTGGCTTGGAAGACACGATCCAGGGCACTGGCATCGAGGGCCAAGTGCCCTGGCTCTCCTGGCAGGCGGCGGCTCGGCCCAGGCTCCTCTTCCTCGGCGGCAGCAACAGCAGCGAGGACTTCAAGCCCTGGAAAAAAGGAAGGAAAGGCCCAAGTTACCATGCTGGCATGGCAGATGAGGGCACAAGTGTCGTGGGGGCTGCAGTCAGGCAACCCCCACCCCTCACCCTGGGGACCTACCTGCCGCCAGAGGAGCCTGCTCTGGCTGCAGAGGGGCCACAGCAGCTGGTCCTGGCTGTGGCCCACCCTCTGGGACATCCTCGTCCCCCGAGGACGGTAGAGAGGGCGACCTGGCAGGGTGCCCCGCCTCCGCCTCGGCCACACGCCTGCAGAAGGGAAGAGGAGGGATGGCATTGGCACCATGCAGGAAGGAGAGGAGGGCAAGGGAAGGGTCAAGGAGGGGAGGACAGGGCATGGCAAGAGCTCTGGCTTACCTGGAGGACGGCGATCTTCCGGTCTGGGCCGATCTCCCCTGATCCACAGGTCCTTCAGCCGCGAGAAGAATGGTGGCTGCCTGTCAACCGGGGGCGCCTCTCCGAAATCCTCAAGGGTTTCAAAGAACGCTGCCTTCAGAGTTTTAAACTTCACTCTACATTGGTGCAGCGTTCTTTGAAACCCTTGGTTTCGGAGGGCACGAGATGCCTCGAGAAAATGCCCCCGGTTGGGCTTGTTGGTGCTAGCCATCACCCTCCTCGCGGCTGCCTGTGGCATCAGGGAGTCCAGGAGGATCCCGACCTCTTCGTCTGTCCAGTAGGCGATTCGGACCGGGACCCTCCTGCATGGCTCTGCCATGTTGATCGCCGTCCTGGGGTCTTGCACAGTTGCGCACGGGTATATATGGGCACCTGCGGCTGTGGGCCGTTAGGCCAAGGTGGTCCTAGTCCAATGAAAGCTTTCAGAGGAGCAGTTTGAATCTTTCCCCCAATAGATGTCCTCTGGGTGCCCCATTGATACATTCAAATGGGCCATTAGGAAAGCTTGAATTTGAGGGGGATTGATACATTGTCAAAGGGGCAATTGGCAGTTGGAGCTGATGTATCTTTTTGCCCCAGGAAAACAGGCGCCAGGAGACCTTTTGTGTGTGTGTGTGTGTGTGTGTGTGTGTGTGTGTCCCTCAGGCACGTGGCAAAACATGCCCACAGCACAGATCAGGAATGATAGGCAGACTCAAACTGTGGATAATGGGATACATTTATTCATGTGCTTATGCTATTACAGAACAATGCACTCTGACATCACAGATGATGGCACAGGAGCCATCCTTCAGATTCTCCTTGTCAGAAAAAAAATCTGCCAGGGCATCCCTCACAGTCTCCCCTGCTTTCTTCTTCTCTTTCTCTTCAAGGGGGTCATGAGCCACTTCCGAATGGGGTAGGCACAGTCAGCCAGTATCAGGGGCCCGATCTGCTGGCCTGTGATGTTGATGCTGGGGTTCCCTGGCACATAGATGCCAGCCTCCATGGCCTCGTAGAGGAGAGAAAGTTTAAAGGGGCTTGGGCGCTTTAAATGAGCACATAGGCTTTCTGCCGCTGCTTAGCGCTGCAGCTGCGCAGCTTCGCATCCGCCTGCCGGCAAAAGAAAAAAAAAAAGCCGCGGTTTGGGCCGCCCGTGCGGAAGCTGCCTCTCTTTTTGCAGCATCCTCCGAGGTGGCGGTATGGAAGCTACGGGTCCGAAACGGACCCAGGTGAGGCGTCTTCGCTGCCCCCCGTGTGGAAGCTCCAACACCTGAAGCACGCCCCCAGGGCGGGCCGTCTGGAGGCTCCGCATTCAGCTGAATACACCTCCAAGACGTCCTCCCCTGCCCGTCTGTAACCCGCCTTTGTGAATAAAATGCTAAAGAAATAGGAGTACACCAAAATGAAATTTTTGGAAACCTGCAAACTGAATCATGGCTCATATCCTCCCACACCTGCCACTACTGTTTTGAGAGCTCCAGAGAGGTTAGATATAAAGCTAATATCTTCCTAGCTTGATATATAACATGATGTTTAAAAACCACATACCCCAAACCACTAAAATAAAATGTTTTGTTTGAGCTGAGCAACTGAGCACAGCTTTGTGTCACTTTCACTTGAGTTTGAAGAAAACTCTGTCTTCTGTCAATAACTTGATTTTGTTAGTTATGGCAGAGGCCAGAACACCGACACCCAGTACCAGCAATCTGATGTGGGCTTCAGTCAGAACTATAACAGTGAATAACAACAGCCAGATAGGTTTATTTTCCTATTCTGGCAAAAATCCTACGCCTTTTGGAGAGGTATGCATGGCAGAAATGTTTGTGTTTGCATCCCATCTCCAGGTGAGAAAAGCTCTTGGTGAACCATGTAGCAAGTAAAACATGGGGACTTTGCCCGGAAATCATAGAAACTATTTTTAGCTGTGGGATTTAGCAAGCAAAAGTGGAAGCAAAGCACATGTGAAATTCAGTCTCTTATTCATTTTCTCATTCTCAGGCCCTTAAAGGTTGCTAGGTTGTGGTATCCATATATTGGATAATGGCTTTCCAGTAACAGTGAATATGGCTGTGATTGCCAGTTGTTGTGGAGGATGGTATAGACCTTTATTCTGATCCAGCATTGCTGTTCTAGGATGGAGTGATAGCATGAAGCATATCTTTGGGGGGGGGGGGCGCTCATCCTTTATTTTCCACGAGTAAGAAAGATTCAGTAGTCCTGACAAGAGTCAAGACAGAATTACCCTTTTCTCCATTTGCTTGCTGACCCCTGTGCTTATTCCAATATCTTTCCTATTTACTTCTCTACATGTTTCCTTCTTCTATGCAAGGGTTATCATGTTTTGAAAAGCAAAAAAGAAGGCACAATTACCAACTGACCACTTCAAAACAACAACAACTGTTATCTTGCTTTAAATACCCCTGCTACATAAACTGTGACGACTGCTAAAAATAGCCCTAGCCTTCTTTGTATTGCAATAACAACAATTTTGCATTTCCTATCATTGGTACACCCCTCTTCCGAAAGCTCGCTTACCTGCTCCACCAATCCTTCCTGTTCCATCTCTTCCATGCGACTGAAGGCTCTCTCAGCTGCTTTGCTTGGCTAGCTTGATTTCCCTTTCTAAGGGTGCATCTACACTAAAAATAATTCAGTTTGGCACTACTTTAAGTGCTGCAGCCTCATTCTATAGAAAACATTGCACAGGGTCTCTATATAGCCAAAAGTGTACTGGTATCTCACAAAACTACAAATCCCAGGGTTCTGTAGGATCGAGCCATGTCAGTTAAAGTGGTGTCAAACTGTATTATTTCTACAATGTAGATGTGCCCTGAGTCTGTCTTCCTCCCACCCCCTTCTGCTCTGCCAGGCCAGTGTCCATCCCTAGGGGAGTCCTTGATGTAACCACTGATTTAATGATGAAGTGGTGTTGGGAGGCAGGAGGCAAATCCCCAGACGTTATAATATTCCACCCAGATGGAAATTTTAGCTCCAAAAAAGAGGATACATCTGGGGAAATGAGTACATACGGGAAGCCCATTCTACATCCAGTATGAGGTTTTAACTCAATTCCATATTTCCCATGGATCTTCACACACACACTTACTCTAACGCCTTTCATTTCTTCAGACTCCCACTGTGAAGCACGGTATCTTCTGTTGTACTTCTCTTAATAGTTTCCATAGTTCATACAACTCCAACATTTTGTAAAGTGGTATATCCCCTTGGTCTTCCTTCACACTTCCTTCAGCTACATGTATCCTTTCTTCCAGTCCATCACATTGTTGTTTACTCTGCCCTCTTCATTTAGCTACGTTGCCTTTAGTTTTTTTGTCAAGTAGATTTTTTACTCCCAGTTGTTCCCAGTTGTGGTCCTGCCTCAGGAAGCTTTGTCTGTTGGTTATATTTTATTCCCAGCCAAGATTACAGTTTTCTTTTCCCCCATAGGTCTTGGTTTGTAAACCTTTCTTTTCTGAGAACCTAGAATGTTGGGAAAGAAATCAAGTGTGGTCAATCCAAAACATCTAGGTGCAATACGATGCTAGGTGCAATACAATGCAAAAGCAATGAGCAATTCCAGCTACAAAATTACTTTCCCCCTAATTCCTCTTGGTCTCCATCCATGTCTTCTTTGTTGTATTTGAAATATTGGTTCACCCTAACATACGTCCATTCCAAAGAATCATAATTACATTACAAACATGAATTTTTTGTTTTGTTTTATTATCTCCTCACCACCACAAACAAACAAACATGTTAGAATTATTCATCTAGAATTTCTTTTAAATTTAGGCTATTCTGCTGGAAAAATATTTCTGCAATTAGATATTCTTTGTGCACCACCTCTCTCCTATTTGGTATCAGAGCAATAGGGGCTTTAGACAGTACAGTTAGCTCTCCACATTTGCAGCTTTGACTTTTGCGGATTTGATTATTTGCATTTTTGATTAATATGTTCTCTCTAGAAATCTCTAGGTCCTCTGGTGCAACTCTGCCAGAAGTTGACCATGGAGTTGCAATGGAGGATCTCATGATTCCTAGGTAAAATACTTCTCTAGGCATTTCTAGGTCCTACGGCGTGATTGTATGGTCAGCTTTATGTGGATATTCACCACAGTGTTGCACTGGAGGACCTAGAGATTCCTAGGTAGGTCCTCCATCACAAGTGAAAAAGTGTGGGTTTTTTGTTTGCAGTTTTTCCACTTTCATAGGGGTCTTGAGCCCTAAGCCTAGCAAATGTGGAGGGCCCACTGTATAAGACTTGCTTGCATGTCTGTACAGGGCTCCCCCGGGTTACGAATTTAATTCGTTCCGCGGCGCCATTCGTAACCCGAAAAGCATTCGCAAGCCGAAGCCCCATAGGCGCTAATAGCGAAAGCCGCAATTTGGTGCGAAAAAGCGCCGAAAAGCACCAAAAAAAAATTTCGTAACCCGAAATAACCTTCGTAACCCGGAACAATTATTTTTAATGGATTTTTTTCGTAACCCGGAAATTTCGTAACGCGGCGCATTCGTATCCCGGGGTACCAGTGTATTCTGTTTCACACCATCTCTGAGGCATTACCCATTTGTTAACTATTTGTTTGTCAACTATAGACTGTAATGCATGGTAACCAATAATTCATGCATCTAAGCAACCAGACCATGTGGTCCTCCCTCCTGAACCTCCAGGTGTCTATGGACACATAGGGAATTCTCCCTTTATTCCTTCTTGCTCCTCCTTTCTCCCAACATGGTTTAGCTGAGCTTTCCTGATCTTCTTTTACCTTAAACTTTTCCTTAGTTACATCCAGGGACAGCTGTGTTGGCCATACAGCAAAGTATAATAACATCCAAAATCCACTTAGGCAATCTGGATACATGTTCAGAATACACAATTAGAGGATAGCAAACCTTCAGCTGTGTAACAAATGCTGCCTGTTTGCCTTGTATTTTACTAAAGTCTCAGAGGATTATGCAAGAGATTCAGTGTATTTCTCAGAAGGATTTGCAAAAGGAGTCTGCTTCCACCAAAAGGGGTGGACACCCTGGAAAATGACAGCTGACCCAATCCCCTTCACTTTTCTATTATTATTATTATTATTATTATTATTATTATTATTAATTAATTATAATTATGTTACAAAGTGGGACACATTCTACATTAACATGAATATATCTTGTTTATCACTGCTGAATGGGCAGAAAGGCAAGATGGGAAATGATGTCTATATGTTATCAAAAAGGAATATAGGGTGCTTTTTTAAGTAGTGGAATAATTTTAGCATGCTAATATAATTTTGTCTCGGAACAGAAAAATAAATATGTGCAGGCAATTTCACCCAAACCATCCGACTGATGCTACTTAAAGCTATTCTGAATAGGTCTACAGCATTTAAACAATTACATCTGAGTAGAAATGTGTAGGTTTGTACTGTAAATTAATTTTAAAATGTATCTGTTATTTATAATTGCACCTGATAAACTGGGCAGCAGGCTTTTTAAAAAAAGGTGAATTATTTTTTATATAAGTCCTTAAGAAAACTGTTGATGGCAAAACAGCAAGCACCATATTGGCCATTTTCTATTCCTATCATAATAGATGAACGTTGCTTCTAAAATGATGCTTGGTACAAGGTTTATGTATTTTAAAAAAAATAAGAAGTAAATCCAGTTGCTGGTCTTAAATATAGTATGCATATTGATTCAGTGGGATTTACTTTAGTGTTAACTTACATTCTGAAATGGATTCAATGGGTCTACTCTACTTGGGAGTAGCAAATGGATTTAGGCCTAAGAAAGTAATGCTACTTGCTTCAAAATTATTGTTTACCTATATGCACATTTATGCAAATGTAATCATTTGACTTAAATGTGTGATTAATCCAAAACAATTTTTTTATTATTTTGGATGCAGCCCTGCGTATGTGCCTCTCTTTCAATGTTAGGGTGTATATTTGCTTTTATATCATGGCAAATTTTTTCTTAATTAATTTTTTAGGTGTCTTGGGAGGCTTAACAATGAAAAGTGTTCTATAAATCCAGAAACGAATATAAACCAATAAATGTGTGAGGGGCAACAATCGTATTAAGTTTTATTGGCCATGAAGGTAGATGGATTTACACATTTCATTCTCCTTGGCTAGCAACCTGTTGGTTAGTCCTAGCTAGAGCAGACCTATTCAATCACTGTTTGAATGGGGAGTCAACACAGACGTATAAACTCCCTTGATTCAGTGGATCTGCTCTAATGAGGACTTACAACAAGCCCTTGTGTTTTCATTGATCTATCAATATATGCATTGTGACTGAAGCAGGACAGTAAGGTTCGCCATCCAATGACAAAATAGTTTCTTCTGCACTGGCTTGGGTAGGTGATTTGACATTTAAAATATTCATGGAATATAAGGACATAAAAAAAGTGGTGGTGGGTAACAGGTCCTAGGATGGAAGAGCTGAATGTTCATTTGCAGTATGTCTTCTTACTGCATGCTTGTGGGGTGAGCTTGGATTCTGTTTCTGCCCTTTGTACAAGGAACTGAGGAATTGTGGAATTCCAGACTGTATTTTGTACTGCAATTCCCATCATCCTTTACCATTAAGGACTGTAGGTGGAAATTATAGACCAAACATGTCAGAAGGGACTTAGCTGCTCATCCCTGCTTCATACTTTTAAGTTTACCAGGAAGGGACATGAGCAGTTTATGTATGAGCCTTGCCTTGCCAGTGTGCTCAGTCAAGGGCAGGTTTTGCTGGGTATGTTTTAAATAATCACACTAGTGGTGGCTGTTGGCTGCCATGTTAGCGGAGCAAGGAATCCATCCCAGATTTTCTAGCTTTAGAGGAGATATCCATGCTGCTGATCATATATAGAAATTGGGTGCAGCACCTTTAAAGGCTGGATTAAAACCTAGGATGGATCTACCACTTTCTCTGACATGGCAGCCACCAACAACCACTTTATGATCCTCTCAAAACTGTATCCCAGTTGTGGAACTACTCACTACCCTTACCAGTCACTAAAGAATTAGGCAACCATGAGTGGAGTAAAGTAGCAATTTTTAAGAAGGAATGTTGTTGCATTTGTGTTTTTGTCCCCCTTCCTTACATCATATTAGAGTAGTGAAAGGGGGATTGCTTCCAAACTGCACCCTTCTTACAAGGCAGAAAGGAGCTACAGTTGGCTCTGAAACTAAGGGGTCCTGGAGGTCTCCTTGTTCTTTGAAGTTTCCTGGTTCACTGTTGATGCAAACTGAGATGGCTTCTAACTTATGAGAACTGTCATATAACAGTAATAGCCTGGTCTCATATTGCTATTCTTCACACGAACCAAGCAGCAGGAGATAGTATCTCCTTCTTCACAATTTGGTTGAAAGCTTATGCGCATTGAATTGGTGAATTCAGGGTTAATTAGTCAATAATAATAATAATAATAATAATAATAATAATACTATTCCGCCTCTTCAGTAAGAAAGAGACAGGTTACATCCATAAGAACAAACATCACAATAAAATCAATCCCATTATCCCCCTTTACTTAAAACAATCCACATAATTATAATACAGTAACATTATAAAATATAGTTCAAATCATTAAAATATTTATGACAGAAGCAAGACATCTTGGGACAGTCAGTGGCAATATCACTAGAACTGGTTGATCAATCAATGAAGGCCTGATGGAAGAGATCCATCTTGATAGCCTTTTTAAAGCCATCAAGATTAGTAATATGTCGGATCTCTTCTGGCAGGCCATTCCATAATTTAGGAGCGGCAGATGAAAAGGTCCTCTGGGTAGTTCCAGCCAACCTAAACTTTGTTGGCTTTAATAAGTATTTCCCAGAGGACCTAAGTGTGTGGGATGGATTATATGGAAGAAGGTGCTCTTGCAAGTAAGCTGGACCCAAGCCATTAAGAGCTTTACTGTGCCCAGAAACTAATAGGCAGTCAGTGAAGAGATTTTAAAATCGGTGTTATATGGTCACCTCTAGATTTTCCAATGACTAATCTGGCTGCCATATTTTGGACTAATAATATTAAATGACTATATGATCCTAGAGATCAGCCCATTTATTGTCTTATTTATTAATTCCAGGAATGTGGATGCAATGTCACTTTTGCCAACACAGTAGTTTGCTCATTACATTTAGTGGGCTTGTATTCAGTATTCAGTGGTTCAAATTTCTGACTAATGCACAGTGGAAAGATCCCCCCCCCTTTTTTTTTAAGTGGGACTTGAATTTCAATGGGATCTGGAAAAACAATGCTTGTTCAGGAAGGAACAGACATGCAGGGGCAGATGATGGCCAATAAGAACACAGACAAACAAAATGTTAATATCTCCCATTACTGCCTTGTCCTGCAAATCACTGTAGGTGCAGCAGAAGGCAGTGTCTCCAATAGACTGAGACGTCTGTTGAAGCTGAGAAGTCAGGGTTTGCTTGTGTATATTTTCTGTAGAATGGATGGATTTGTGTGTCTTCTCTATGTGTCTTCTGAAGGAGCTAATGTGCATATGTGTTTGTCCAGGTGAACTAGGTGGGAAGATATGCCTCTATGTGTGTGAGTGCAATTTTTTTTAGCCTTTCTTTTCTTGTGCTGTAAAATCCTGTGTGTGGTATGAACATTTCATTTTAAAATTATTATTGGGCCCATGCAGACAGGCCAAAATAAAGCTGCTTCGGTGCTTAGGATTGGAATGTGGCTTTGGCATGGCTTCCATACTCTTAGGACACATGCATCATTTAAACAGCATACCTCCAAAGTGACCCGAAGCAGCTTTATTTTGGCCTGTCTGTTTGGGGCCATTATTACCAAAACTACCCCAAAGCATCTAAAACCATCCACAAATACAGCAGTTCACTTCTTCCACTCCTGAGCCCCCAACCCATCAAGAAAAAAGAAAAAAACGAGGCTAAAATGTCAAAATGGCAGCCTCTAATGTGTCAAAAAGAGACAATGTGGCCTGCTGGGGTGGGGCATGTGGGAAAATGGTCCTGCCCCCGCCACAGTTGCCAACCCTGTATCTACACTTTCATTCACCCATTTAAAATAGGAGCATGTATGTAATGTGGTTAATAATTTTAATAACCAATGTATTCTGGGAATAGGTGCACAGAAGGTAGGGAATGTGGAGAATTCCTGACAACAACTGTAAACTAAAGCATCATCTGTTTTGCAATTAATTGTACTTAATGAATGGTATAGGCTTATTAAAAGTTTGTTCCACCCTCCTTTGGTCTTGGGTTGGATTGCTTTACAGACTTTACAGTGGCAAAATTTAGTGTCAGAAGAGAAAAGTGTTTTAATGAAATGCTACAGAAAGCAGGTTGGAGACAAGGATTTCAGTTGTACAACATCTCAGACACAGCTTTCAAGAAAGATGAGTGACTTCACATTTTTATTTCTTAGTGTAACAGGTAAAGAAACAAGAAATGCATTTAATACTTTTCAGTTTGCTATTAATAAAGATAAGGAAAAACCTCAAGGTTTGGTTAACAAAATTAAGTGTACTTTGCACCAGAAGAAATGGTATATATTAGTTCTTTATTAATTATGACAGGGAATGGGAGAACATATAAACCATATGGATTTTAAGATGAAGGGGTTAGCACATACTTTGGAAATGTGCAGAGTTGTGAAAACTAAAGATCACATTGTGAATCACACCAAAATCAACTTGATTAAGAGTCAGGTAACTGCAAGTGATTTAATCATGGCGGAGAAAGTCGACAATTGCAGAGTAGAATAAGCAGTAGTTACAGATAGCAATGGGATTTATGCAGTTCTACGATGAGTCCCACTGATTTCTTTGCAAAACTAAATCTGGATCCAAGTTTTAAAGTTATATATCATATTAGGGAAGCAGGAAATACCAATAAATGTTGTGCAGTGCAAATTAAAGCTGAATGCTTACTGAAAGGAGTAAAGGCCAACTCAGAAAGGCCCCACGAGATGGAAGTATCACTGAAATGTGAGACAGAAGCAAAAAGCTGTGTAACAACACTACAAAACTGTTCTGTTTCTGCCATTGAACAAAATGGTGTGGGAATACCTGCAAAAGTAAGCAAGCAACCACATAAGTGGTGCAGTTGCTGCTGCTGCTGCTGCTGCTGTTGTTATGATAATTCCTCCTGTTTTGGGCTAAATATGTTGTTAATTTCCACCACTATAGACGACTTGGATCAATATGATTTGGATACGTGTAAACTGTGTTCACGTGTTCTCATTGGGACTAACAATTTAATTTAATCCTTTGAATTTATCAGTATAAGAAAAACAGGGCACAAATAAGTTTAAATAAATAAATAAATAAATAAATACTGTAGTTGTCACAGGCTATTGGTGTGGCTGTCTAAGGCGGAACAAAAGAGAACTTTGCAGCACTAGAGAGAATAAGCAGTGACAGAAGATAAAACAAATGAGAACAAGGATGATTCCGTATCAGACAGAGATCAAACTAACTCTCAAGGTAAACAGAAAGGACTGTAACACACGAAACGTCTTTGAGCCTTTGCAGAGAAGTCAGCAAATACAGGGGTAGTCATGCTGACCATAAGATAAATTCCAGAGTCCATTTTGATACCCTTTTTAGCCATTCAAACTATAAAAGTAGGCTTACCAAGCCACACTTCAAGTTGTCCAGAGAGAAACTCACTGCTCGGTTTCAACAAAGGGATCTGTGATAGGCCTGAGTTTTCAAACAGGTTTTGAGGAGAGTGAGGGAAATCTACAATGGAGTACCAAATTTTATTGCTCTCCTTGTGTTGCCTTGGTTGATCCCAGTGCACTCATAGATCTTTTGCTGGTCTGTTGACAGATCATGCCATTTCAAAACAACAGGTAAATCAAATGAGTGTGATGTGGCAGCTGTGCAAATGTGAAGACATGTGGTGAATACAAATAGGTATAATTCCATTTTCATTGACAAGCGTGACTACAGCAAGAATAAGCTCATTCAGTAAAGCCCTAATTTCTGAGAGACCAGGGTTTGAATCTCTGCTCAGCCATGGAATTCACAGGGTGACTTTGAGCAAGTCACATTCTCTCAGCCTCAGAGGAAAGCATTGGTAAACAGCCTCTAACTATATCTTGTCAAGAAAAGCCAATGATAAATTGGAGTGACTGTAGGGACATAACAAAAAAGAATAATAATTATATAATATATTTTATTTATAGCCTGCCTCTCCCTGAGGATCGAGGTGGGTTACAGCAAACAGAATAATAATAAAATACAATGTACAATTAAGATTCACATTTCTAATTAATCTCTTACCCCAACCCACCTCCCAGTCATAGAAAGTAATAAACTAAACTACACTACACTACGAACTTCACATAAAAGGTTTGTGACACAGATGCCTATGACTGCAACAAGAGGCAATGTTATAACAGTAACTATTAAATACATAGAATAATATTTCCTTTGCCAAGGGAACTACTGAGGATAGTAGAATCAAAGTATTCTGCAAAGGGTATGTGGAGAAATTTGGGGGGGAGAAATCTTTTGGGCTTAGCCATTTATTGGGCCAACCAAAAAGGCACAATTTTACCAACTGCGGGGGCATTGATTCTATTCAATAAATAGGATGTTGTTTAAAAAGCAGGGATGGAAAAAGGGTTGGTGGGGGAGTGACCCTTGCTGTTAAAAGCCATACAATCTCCATGTGTCTGAGCTGGAATGGGGAGGGCGGAAGGGTCCCCAGAGATTCACTTGGGGCTCATCAGATGACGTCATATGTTAAGTTTTACAAACAGCAGTCCCTGGACTCACCAGAAGCAAAGAAGCAAACCACTTTGATTTTCCATTTTGAAAACAACAGTGCCTCCTGCAAACACAACCATTTCCATCTCCATCTCATTATGGTTGAGCTGAACAGTATTACATGACATTTGTAGCACTCTTGTTGCTTTGTGGGCCTCCTGTATTCATCGGATTGGCCACTGTGGGAAATAAGATGCTGAATAGACCCTTGCTCTGGGCCAGCAGGGCCCTTCTTATGTTCTTTTGGCATCATTTTATTAAGTCCATGGGAGCAACTCTTACAGGTAGCAGAGCTGTTGCAAGAGGGTTGGAGAAACGATAAGGTAGCAAGCTCCTCTCTATTAGATGTTTCCTCATGCTTTGTGTACCATGCAGAGTTTGCAGCAAACAGTATTATGGTAATGAAGCTCTTATCCCAGTTATACTTTCCGCGTACATACAGATCTTTATCTCCATCTCTAATTCCCACAATGGAACGTAAACTTTGTTTGGCCATGAGGCATAACAAAACTGAAATATCAATACAAAATAATATGCCAAAAAAAAGGCACATGCAAATCACAGCTTATAAAGGCAAAAAAGAGAGGGAGGGAAGAGGAAAGAATAAAAAGAAAGGGGGGACAAAAAGAAAAGAAATATATGTAGTTGAATATTATAGGGTGAGTGGGCATTTTAAATTAAGTATTTCTGCCCCTCCTTCTGCTCCAGTTATCAAATGCTATACTGTCTAGACTGTTAGTTTTAAATTTCTACAATATAAATGAGTAGAAACATCTGCTTCTGAATATAAGCATTGGGGAACAATCAGCTGATTAACTATTCATATTTACTTTAAATCATTATTAATTTCTAATGAGTTCATTAATGGGGGGGGGGGGGGAAGTTAATATTTAACTCACACTTCATAGAAGTAAAAACAAGCCTATAAGCAATTTACAGTTGTGCATGTGTGTGCCTTCAAGACACCTGTTGACTTATGGCAACCCCATACATTTCATAGTTTTCTTAGGCAAGGAATACTCAGAGGTGGTTTTGCCAGTTTCTTCCTGAGCATCTCCTGAGCTGCACTCTGATTCAAGTGGCAAAAAAAATAAGATGTCAGTAAATACAGAAAACATATGCAGGGTGGCCATGTTGGCCATACAGCAAAATACAACAACATCCAAAATCCACAAAACAGTGATACCTTTATTAGACCAGTCAAAATGCACAAAATATATGTTAGCCTGTGACTCTAACCTCATCATGTCCCCCCCCCCCCCCGGTATGATTTTAAACACCGTTTTCTGGTGAAGAAGCGAGCAGAGCTTCAAAAGCTTTTGTCTGGTCCAATAAAAGTATCACTGTTTTGTGGTTTGGAGATGTTATTGTACTTTCAGTAAACACAGTCTGTCTTCTGTATCTACATATTCTTTATCCGCTGATTCAGCCATCCATTGCTTGAAAATACTTTTAAAAAGTATAAATTTTAAAAAGTCAACCTTGATTTTGCCATTTTATGTAAGTGACACATTTTCCTATGTCACTGTATTTAATAGAACTTGAGCATCCATGGATTTTGATATCCACAGGGGGTCCTGGAACCAAAGCCAGCAAATACCAGAGGCCTGCTGTATATACAATTAACAATGTGCATGAGAAAATGTGTACAGTTTAAACAATGTTTACAACTACACTTTAGTCAATGGAATACATTTTAAATAGTTTTTAAAATGTGCACCAAAATTAAATTTCTAGAAAAATGCACATGGAATTGTATTATATTTTCCAAGCTGGGGAACACGTCTTCAGGGGAAATTGCTCATTCACATGTCCATAAGAGCTGCATCGTTTTGGTGACTTCTATGCAAATTCATAGACTAGCAGGAAAGGATGCATAAATCCAAATGCAAAGATGCCTGTGGATGCTTGTTTCTCTCCATTACAGAGAAGTAACAGGGAAAGCCATGATAATCTGATCCTTGATCTAAGCATATGCATTCCGTGTGCAGTACCTGGGACAATGGAAGCATTTGCACTCCACAATTATAGCAGTTTGATCCTACTTTAACTGCCAGAGCTCCATGCAATGGAATCCTAGTATTTGTAGACTGATGAGGTACTTAGAATTTTCTCATGTACTTGCCTGAATTAAAATATTAGAAATCTTTGGAAGACAATTCTAAGTAGTTCATGAATCTACGGCCTGTTACAGACTGCCAAAATAAAGCTGCTTCGAGTCTCTTTGGAGGTATGCTAGTTAAATGATGCATGGATCCTAAGAGTCTGGAGGTCGCACCAAAGCGACACTCCATTCCTAAGCACCGGAGTGCAGCTTTTGGTACAGCTTCCGGATTCTTGGGATGCATGCATCATTTAAATAGCATACCTCCAAAGAGACCCGAAGCAGCTTTATTTTGGCAGTCTGTAACAGGCCTACAAATCTCATGATTTCATAGAGTAGAAACTGCTATCACTATACAGTGTGGTTCCACCCAGGAGTATGTCTTCACAATAGAGTTATTGTCGTTTGATTCCTCTTTAATTCTCACGGCCCCACCCAATGTAGTTCATTGTAGGGCTTAGAATCATCTGGTAGAGTGCTCCACTCCCAGTGCTCTGAACTCCAGCACTGGAACTCTTTCACAGAAAATGTAATATGTCTCTTGTCACATTGCAAATCCTAAGATTGCATGGCAGTAAAAATTATATCCAACTGCTTTAATCCCATAGTGTATATGCACTTTATACTCTTGCTAAGGCAGAAAAACATGGAAGCTCATATTCTTTATCAGCTTAGCTAAGTAACCTCCAACCCACCCTCCAACCTGATGGAAACAACATTCTCCCATACTCAAGTTGCTGCAGAATGGAGCTCCTTCTTCCTATGCTGCTGATGCCCAGCAAAATAGGTGGAATAGTTACGATCATGGCAATAGTGTTGAAATCATAAGTAGTGATTGTGAATATGGAACAGTTATGGATCAGTAAATCTAGTTGTCTGTTTTGTTTTCATGACTGCTATTTAACTAAGTAGCCAAGAAATAATATAGGCCATGTTATTTAATAAAATTATCATAGAATTCTGAAAAAAGTAAACTTAACACAGCATCTGGAACTTTATTATAATATCTCATATCCTTTTTATGATAGTGCTTTGGAGTTCTGCTTAGCCATTAGTTTGTTTCAGAGTGGAAAAGTTGCATGAAATCTGGTTTTTGTTGCTACCAGGGCTTTCTCTCCAGAGTATATCCAGATCTCTGAAAATGAGAACTTTTTGTTTCAAAAATGGTTCTAGATCCTGTCAGCAATCCAAGTAGATATGCTTCCTATCTCCTAAATATGTGCTAAAAATAATAGGCAATGCACACTGGCCTACTTCTTCTGTTGAACAATGCAGTGTTGCACAAGGTTATAATTCTGTAACAAGTTAAAAATGCTTAAGAACTGTGCTTACTGTAAAAATTAGTCTTCTTCATGAACTGGGAAAGCAGAAACAACCAGAACAATCTCTGAAATGAAGGCATGGCACCAGTGAAGAGAGAGTAGGACAGAAGAAATGATAGTTTCCAGCCCTCCAGATTTTATCACATTCCAGATGTTAAAATAAGAAATAAAAAAATAGAGTGCTAGACTCATGGGTGCTAGTGGATCCAGGGCCATAGTGTGATGTAGAGGCAGAATACCAGAACTCAAACATTACTCCAGGATTATTTCCTAGCTCCCAGTACTCTTTTAGGCCTAAGCAGTCATTCAGCTGTTCATATGTAAGGCTATAAGCCCTGCTTTGAGTGTCACCATTAGCCAGCAAATTCCCAAACCTATGAGTATTGTATGTGAATGTCTGTATAGGTTCTGTTCAATCACATTCATTAGACCTCCCATGATCAGGAAGCATGCTAAGGCTGGGCTCCTGCTCATGGGAATTCTGTAACCATGTTCAGCTGAACCCAATGGTGGCTGGTGGCTCTCACATCATTGCTGAATGAACATGTTTTAGAAGGAATTTTCAAGAAACTAGTCAAGATGCTAAAATGGCTTCAGCACCTTGAATAGCTCCTTTAAAATTTAGACTAAACTGCCTATTGACATGAATCATGCCATGGATGGAACATGATTGCAGCCCTGTACAGAGCTAGGTTCATGAAGATGTGAGAGGTTGACACAGGCATTATCCGTTTATTATTCCATCTAGTCATTTAAATGCCTGAATAGGATTATAGGAAATGTTTGGACAGGGCTATATTAAATGCCTGCATAAGGCACCAGCTGTCTTTGTATCTCCTTTTCTTGCTTGTATCACCAGCAATTCTGAGCACTGTATCTTTTTATTGTTGCTCTAGCTATGATGGCACCCCAAATTTTGTGCTAGGGAATGGGATTCTTAGAGTAGGTTTATCCCACAGGCAACTAGTCCAGTTCCACTGAGGTCCAAAACACACTGCAGAAACAATCCAGCTTGAGACTGTTTTAACTGTCCTTGCTCAGTACTAGGGAAACCTGGGAATTGTAGTTTATTGTGGCACCAGAGTTTTCTGACAGAGAAGGCTAATTGTCTCACAAAATTACAGATCCCAGAATGCCAGGGCAGCTAAAGTGCTTTCAAACTGGATTATTTCTACAATATGTTTTGGACATGACTTAATTTAATAAGAGAATGCTGTCCTTTCCTCTGTATTTTGGCTTATGTTTTCAGGCAAAATATTTTCCTTTTATTTTCAGGAAGAAAATAAATGCAATAAAGTATAAACATATTGACAGTTTGGAATCACCCACACATCAGATCAATGCTAATCCATCTCCATTGTGTGATCCCACAGTGTCTTCAATGTTATGTAGCAGGTAGTTCTTTTATAACATGACCTCCACAATCATTACTACAAAGAAAGAGTCTATTTTCTTTGATTCCCTCTCTCTCATCTCCCACCCCAGGAGCCCAGAAATACAAATTGGTACCTCATTTAATCTGATTTTTAAAAAATGAAGTATGTATGTCATATAATGTAATAATGCTAAACATTTTAAGTATTTAAGTTGTCCTAGCACATGCAGTAAAGTTTGTTTTTTGGTTATGTTAATTGGCATTGACAATAAAATGGAATTTTATTTTTATTTAGGAGCTTTTGCTGTGGTCTGTCACCTTGCCAGCTCAAAATGTCAAAAATAAGGAATGATGTGGACCTTTTCTATCTATCTGTCTATCTATCTATCTATCTATCTGGCTGGCTGGCTGGCTGGCTCAGTGGAGCGGTGGTGCTGAAAGAATGGACATTTTCTTGAAGTGGGCTTTGTTTCCACCAAGCAATTGGTCTGTGAACCATCACTGGCCTACAAACTGCTTCCTGCTAATATATGAGGAGGAAACCAGGTTACAATCCTGCTTCTAAGTTGGAAGCTTTGTTTTCATTTTCCTCCAGCAGCCATCTGAAGAATCCATCCTCTCCATTCAGTTAGGGAGGTGTTCTTTCTAACAAATTGATCCCTTGTCCCTTATACTCAGCTTAGCTTTACTGGGATGGTATAGTAGCATGTTCTTCTGAACAACAGAAAGCCGTCACCCCCTATGTAGCATGTCAGGGGTGGGCCAAGAGTGGTCCTTGGCCACATGCAGCTCCCAAGGCAGTTTTTTTTTCTGTGCTTGTTCTCTCTATACTCCCTAAAGGACTGTCTTCTACCCCCAAAAGGGTGAATTTCCTCTCCTAGAAACTTCTAGTCAACCAGTGCATTGTAGTGGTTTGAATGTTGGACTAGAGCACCAGGAGACCAGGGTTCAAATTCCCAATCAGTCATGGAAACCTACTGGTTAGCCTTGTGCAAGTCACACTCTCACAGCCTCATAACATGGCACTGGCAAACTCACTTTGAACAAAATTTGCTGAGAAGACTCCATGATAGGTTCACCTTAGGGTAGCCATGAGTTGGAAATGACTTGAGGGCACATAACAGCAACAATGAGAAGCTTATAGGAGTGGCAACTGAGCATTTACATAGGATGCATAGCCAGACTGCACAGCTTAGTGTGAAAGAAATCTGTTTTGCAAACCCAGAAGTAGATTTACACCCACTTTCAGGTTTTGCTGGTGATTTTCTGGGCAGCTTTGGCAGTTGATACGGCCCCTAAAGTCTCCCAGGGGAAGGAAATTGGCCCTGAACCCACCACAGTTGTCTGTCCCTGCCGTATGTGTATGAACCAGTTCACAGACCAAAAGTATATAGCCTAGACAGAAGCCATGTGGAATGCACAAGTAACTGTTTTGTCAGCTGTCAACATTACATTTTAAAAGCCACAAATGTGCCTTTAAAAAAATGTTCTGTGGCCAATTGGTTCTGGAAGAAGGGATAACAACATTAACCTACTCTTAAAACTTCACTTGCTAAGATTCCAGCCTAATATATTCTGGGGTCTTGTAGCTGTAAATTATGAAATCTTCAGATGTGTTCATTTGGTGAAAACATAGCTTTCTGTACAGTAAAGCCCCAGGACTCTTCATGGATCTGTAGCAAAGTCAATAATGTCACTTGGTGCCATCCACACCAGTAAGAACAGGTTGGACTTACTACACTCTCTCCTGTGTGTTTTGCAATGTAGCTGGACTATTCATATTTGTAGTGCATTTGCAATCTATAGCTCTGTGTGTGTTATGTCCTGCTAGGCTGAAAATCCTTCACAGCTATATATACATATATATTTTTCCCCGGGTGGTGGGGAAACCCGGGGATCTGGGGGGGGGGGGGGGGGGGGAATACTGCTATCGTATTTGCAAACAATTTCAATTTATTACTGCTGGATGCCAGCTTTTGCCAGATAATTTTGTTATCTTCCCTTGTGAACAGGCTGTTGCTTTCCATTTGAGTCCCAATTATACCTTTGAAAGACTTCTCTCCTCTCTCAAACATTGCAAGTACAAAAGATCCAAAAGCAGGTGGTAAGGTGTGCTTTTTTAAAAAATGCAAAAGCAAAATACACACGCACAGTGAGTTGGCATTTTTTAGGTGGGTGGGGACTAAATTTGGAATAGAAAATGTACCACTTTGGAGCCGCTCTGCCTTTTCCTATGAATAGCAGCCATTGTTCTTGGCTGCCTGATCCACCCATTTCAAGACCACCTTCAGCCAACCAATCCGCACTCTGTTATTGAATTATAACAAAATCCTGAGCTCTGTCAGCTGCTGTTGCTGCTACTGCTGCTGCATGGGCAAGTCCAGGGGGTGGGGGCGGGGGGAGTGCTGGATCAACTTTTGGAGCCAGGAGAACTTGCCAACAATAATTTTCCTTTCCCCAGAGGGCCTACGAAGCCTGGAGCAGGTTCCAAGTTCCTCCAAAACTGACTGTTCAATTTAGGCTCTGTACCAGAGGGCCTTGAAAAGGGTTATAGAAAGGCAGATAAATGCACTTCTTGTTGCAAGCGTCCCTGACAAGCCAGGCCTCAAGAACAGTGATCTCATTTCTGCCTCATTATTAGTGAGGCCAGATTTTTTCCATTAACAGGTAATTGAGTAGAAACTAAAATAAGCAAAGTTTGTTTTATCCCTGGGCCTTTTCTTGCTTGCATCCAATGTCAGGACACTTTTCGAGGAGGTTGTGCAGAGAATGTATTTCTTTTCTTCACAGTCCATCATTTTTGGTATGCTGTTAACCCCGTTGCAAGAATTCAGCTTGTTGCTTAGATGTTGGTGCCTTAAAAACAAACAAACCATTCTAGCAAAACAAACTAGCTAATAGAATTATGGCTATGTGTCTCCCTGCTTGGCTTCAGAAGGCACACATGTGCATAGACACATACACACCACTTTGTTCACAATTTAGTTTGTTCATGATTCACAAGGTAAGAAGACAGAAGGACAACTTGAATATTCCCATGTTCAAGGCTCAGGTGCATGGAAGATGATCAGATTAGGATCTCTTGAATGTTTGGTTAAAAACAGTATGTTTTCCAGAAGTTTTAAAAAGATCATTTGTGGGCTATGATTTCCAGGTGTGCTTTTGCCAAAGCCCAGGAACAAAAGCCGCTGCGGAGCTTTGACTGGCTCAGATGTCTTGTCCCCAGTTAAAAAATAAAGGTAACCCCCCAGCTCCAACATCTGCAGACCATCAGTGTCAGGAGAGAAGCTTGAATTGAATTGTCCAACTCAATATTTTGTACTGATTTCCAATATTTATGATGTTGCTGAAAATAGTTTCCAAACTGACTACATGAAGCATAAGGGAATAATCTGATGGGAAATAGATGAATCAGCTCAATTGGAACTGGATAAATCGTCAAGCTCTTTTGCCTCATCACTGCGCACCTGAAATCATGCAGGTGCTAATACTGCCCTTGAGTTTGATTGAGCCAGGCTGCTCTTTAACAAAGTAAGGGTTTCTTTACAGCCAGGTACTTCATGTTCCATCCTATTTGGATTAGCTTTTTTTTCTGGAGCTAAAAAGGGTTGGCAGTAGGCTTAAATTATAATGTCTTAGAGCTGTTTGGAGACTGTTGGGTTGTTTTTTTTAAGCAGTCTGGGCCTGGATATTTTTAAAAAGATGATGGTGGAATTTGTTCTCTTTCTAGTACAGTACTTTTAATTATTATTTTAACACATAAAGTGTGTTAAACAATAAACAGAAATAATAATGCAGTAGTCTCTTTTCATATACTAATATTTTGTAAGATCACTTAAAATTATTCTGCTTTCATAACATTTCCTAGTACTCTATTTTAAGCAGTATTTTAAACAGTATTTTCTGTTGTGCTCTACTTGTCTACACTTCCCGAAAATACATTCAGTCAGGTGTTTGATTCTTGTTTTCAACCTCTATTTCTATCTTTTGTTATCTCTATGATAACTTTAGTATTTATCATGCTAAACATAAATTAATAATTCCAAGATCCCTGTTAGTCTCTTTATGATGTACTTATCAAACATTTCCATTTTCTTGCATACTATTTTTTTATTGGTTCCCATTCATTTTCAGTGTTTCTTTCTGATCTCCTGTTAAGTAGGTTTCTTAGCCTATCCATTTCAATTATGACCTGGTGTTTTACCAGCCACTCATCTGTTGATGGTATATTGTCCTCCCCCCCACACACACCAATATTGTGCTAATAGTAATCTTCCGGTGGTAATCATATACAGTATTTGCTTCCAATGTTTCTTTGCTTGAATATTGGAAATTTTATTGATCATGTTAAGTTAGTAAATTTCTGGGAACATATGAAAACTTATTCCAAATATGGAACAAATGCAGTCTGTCCTTCCTTTACATGGGGATCCATCCCAGACCCCCCCCCCCCCATGTATTTTGCCTATGCTCGAGCCCCATTTAAATGAATGGGGCTCATGCATGCGACGGCGCAATGGTGTTCGTGCACCATGGGCGAATTGGTCTATCAAGTATACATTTCCAGAATTTTTTTACCTTTCTGCAATTCCATCATACAAAGCCTAGTTCTGGTGACATTTTGGCATTTCCAGCATCTATTACTTCTATTTTTGTAAATTTTTGCCATTTTTTCAGATGTAAGGTTCCAATGAAATTCCATTCTTTTGTAGTTTTCCCTTAGATTTTGACATTTAGTGAATTGCCAAGTTGTTTGTTACCAATCTTCAAGCAAAATGTCTCTTTCTACATCTCTTGCCCATTGTACCATGGTTTCTTTAATTATTTCTTGTTCAAGACTTCTTTCTAGTAGGATTTTGTAGAATTTTAAGCTATTTTTTTCCTTCTATTAATGTCTAGATCATTCTTTTTGGTCTCAAATCCTTCTTGATTGTAGTCTATTTTGAATTTATCTGACTGTTGTTTATAAAGAATCCACTGTTTTTTTAATTTCCAAATCCTCTATTTCTTCAACTGTTTTAAGTAGGAAACTGCTTTTATTACTTCATTTTGGGATGTCCGCATATCGCAACCATGTTTTGGTTTTAGTTCCGCAACAGAATGAATTGTGAGGAGAGATACCCAAGTTGGTTTTCCCCTATATAAAGAATGTTTTATCTTCATCCAATTGGACAGTATTGCTTTTCAATACTGTCAAATCCATCTGGCCCAGGAGCTTTGTTTGATTTAAGATTTTGAATTGCTATTATTATTATTTTTTTCTGAGATTTTATTGTTTAGTTTATTATATTAGGAGCCCCAGTGGCACAGCGGTTAAATGCCTGTACTTCAGCCACTCACTCAAAACCATAAGGTTGCGAGTTCAATACCAGCAAAAGGGCTCAAGCTCGACTCAGGCTTGCATCCTTCCGAGGTCGCTAAAATGAGTAACCAGATTGTTGGGGGCAAGTAGCTTATAGTTGTAAACTGCTTAGATACTGCTAGTTTGGTATGAAGCGGTATATAAATGAAGCTCTTTATTTTTTTTGTTTTTGTTTTTTATTGATCTTCTGATATATCTTTCCATTTTTTAAAATAAATTTTGTTCTAATGCCTTCTTCTAGTTTTGTTAATGAATCACATTTGTATAGCTGGGAGTGATAATTGGTGAATTTAGTTTTTATTTTATCTTGTGTTGTTACAGTTTCTTTATCATCTCGTATTTTTCTATTAATTTTTTCTATTTTTTTAAAGTTTCTAAGCAAGGCATTTTCCTGTTTTTTTAGAAAAGTTTTTATCTTACTATTTTTTAATTTTTTATTCATTTTTCTCGTAAGATCTGCCCCCATTTGTTTTTGTAATAATTTTAGTTGTTTCTTCATTTTTTTTTTGCATCAGGATATTGCAGTGTTAAAATATCCATGGTCCCGAAAATTACACTGAATAGTGATTAATTTGCAAAGTATAGTGCGCTGGCGCCATATGTGGGTGCACTATACATGGCTTCCAACTTACACAGAAGCCACGCAACAATAAAAGCAATGGCACATATGCTGCTCAGAGCCATGAGCACATGCCCCATTGTTTCCAATGGGGCACAAGCCTACTTGGATTTCCTCTTATGTGGTGGATCCGGAACAGATCTCCCACATAAGGAGAGGGCCCACTGTACAACACAAACCTGCCAATTTGAAAAAATTCTCTGCCTAATTTCTGATGCTTGAGAGCATTCTTCTGTAGCAGAGGAAAGGCACTCTGATTGTCCTTAGGGACCCTCCACATGTTTCTAAATGGTGTGCTTGTATGAAAAATAAAAATTCTGGTTGAGCCATGTCTATCGAATTCCCTCGAATAGATGCAGTGATGACAAGAACTTTGGATAACTTTAAATGGGAATTTGACAAATTCAGAAAGGAAAAGTCCATCAGTTGTTACATATAACCTGCAGTATCAGAGAGATATTGTATATGCCTGTATATACCTATTGCTTGGGAACATCAGTAGCAGAGTTTTCTTGCACTCATGTCCTGACATGGGCTTCCCAGGGTTTTGGAACATGTGCAAGTCACTGCGGTAGGAAAAATAAGTTTGCCATTCTCAATTCCACTGACAGAAGCAGTGGATGTCAGTGGTTGTTCCCATTGAATTCAGGCCATTATATATATAGCACTGGGTGAAAATGCAGGCCACAATTAGGGGGGGGGGGAACTTTCTGTAGTTACTGTCCAGATAATCTCTACATATCCTCCAACTGTCCCAGTTTGACAAAGATAGTCTGAATTAACGCTTTGCCATCGTACCTTTTCAGCTGCTTTTAAAATGTTCTAGTTTCTCGCTCTTCTTCCTGCTTTCCCACTTTGTCCTCAGCTTACTTCAAATGGTGCAGTCTGGGTTCAAAGTCACATGGGGGGAAATCAGGGGGAAAGCGGGGATTTAAAATGTCATAATCCCAGGAAAATTGTGTGATGGCAGTGAAGATTTTTCACACACAATTAAAGAGAACTTATCCCAGCAATAAGCAGCAACAAATCATTCATGTGATTTCCCATGAATCACAATGGTGTGTTAAAATCTTCACCTTGATCGCAGTGTTGCCGGTGATAGGTAGGTGGTAGAGTCTTGTCGCAATATAAAAGTAAGACTAGATGGAATGAAATGGAATAGTTTCCCTTCCTGTGAGCTAGATATAAAGAGTTCCAACTTGAACCTGCAGGACTGTATCCATGCATTTGCTTTCTGTTTACCTCCTCACATGATCTCATAGCACATCTATTCTTTCTTCAGAGAGAAACTGTAATCAAAGTGTGCCTTTTTCCAAATGATTTTTTTCCAGTGTGACAGAAAGCATGCCTTTACGACCATCTCCATCGGGAATAGAATGGAAGTGCTTGGAGGGCATGTGGAGAGGTAAACAGAAAGCTGTTTCACTATTGCTGTGTTGTGGCTTGTTTTTGTAATGCGATAAGGCATTATTGGTAGATAATTGATAATTGGTAGAAGATCTGCAACTGTTTCCAAGTCCCAAATGTTTTAGAATAGGAACAATAAAAAATGGAATGCCCTCCAGATTACACTATGAAATAATGAATATTGGGTGTAGATCAAGTAGCTAATTTATGTGTGAAAAAAACTGTCAGATGAATTGAGACACTGAAAACAAATTTTTGGTTTCAATCTTGAACTAACAGATTTGCACATGCAGAGGAAGGGATGAGCATTTCATTTCATTTCACTATAATTGCACTATAGTTGGTCCTCCATATCCATAGATTTTTTTATACTTGGAATCAACCCCAGAACACACACACACACACACATATATATCTCAAACCTTCCAAAAAGCAAATCTGGATTTTGTCATTTTATATAAGGAATACTATTTTTCTGCACCATTGTATACAATGGGACTTGAGCATCCATGAATTTTGGTATCCACAGCGGAGGCCTGGAACCAAACCTCAGCAGATAACAAGGTTCCACTGCATAATTATAATAATTTAACATTTGTAAAATTAGAATGTGAGAGAAAGTCGCCCACCCTGTTCTTTAATTCTGCTATAAGTATGTGTTTGGAGCAACTCTTACATCTGGCACTATTAGATGGGCTATGAGGGTCTCTCTCATTTTTTAAAGTTAAGTTGTTCACTCTTGGTATAGCAGCTGTGTTTTGAAAAAACGTTACAGGATAGTTAGCTTTGCAAATAATGAAGCATAATTCTATATTCTGAAATGGAATGGAAATGGCCAATGTGCTTCATTATAAATTACCAGGGGCCCATTTGCACTACTTGAACTGCTATGGCACCACCCTATGGAATCCTGGGGTTTGTAGTCAGGTCAGGCACTTGACAAGAAAACTCTGTGATAGGTTCGCCTTAGGCTTGCCATAAGAAGGTACACAACAAAAACAAAAAGCACTAGAAGAGCTCTCTGGCAGAGAATTCTATATGTCCCTGACTAAATTGCCACTCCAAGGATTCTACAGGTTGCAGCCATGGCAATTAAAGTGGAATAATAGCAGTATAACTATGCAGTGTGAATCGGTCCCATTATTTTATAGGAGCCCTGTAAAGTAGAGGGTATTACCCCTATGTCACAGTGGTTTATCTAAGGTCACCTTGTGGGTTTCTTAAAATGTTCATGTTGAACTGCAAAGTGCTCTAATTCTTAGCAACTTTCTCCATACCAGCACTCCGACCAGTCTTTCACTGTACCCCACTCCACAGTATTTATCATGTCTAGCATACTCATTGTTCAGACCCAGAACTGCTTAGGTGTAGCCCTATTTCTTTATGATCTTGCTATTCTAAACAAACCTAGTCACCTCTTCTTCTTTCTTTGTATTTCACAGATATCATTGTCCTGTGTGTGTGTGTGTGTGTGTGTGTGTAGGCATCAGTCTCACCCTAACAGATGTGACTCTTAGTGCACTTCCTTTGACCAACACCAATCAGTTAACATACATGACATCTTTAAACTTTAATACATTTCCTCACTATAAACGCCACCAGTCAGCTTCCGTGTAGGTAGGCTTCCATTGTTAGTTGTCAAAGTCTTCTTGAGTGGATTTCCTACTGTGTCACTTTTGTGTGAGTCAAATCAAGATTATAGGTAACAGAGAAGAAAAAGAAAAAGAAGAGAAGGTTAGACCCTCATTTTAGAGTTTAAGAAAAATCTGCCAGCAGGTTGCAGTTTGAGTTGGTAATATACATGAAAGGAAGAGTCCAAGCTGTGTCACCAGTGTCACTATATTAAGCTTTCAGGAAAAAGCATACAAAACACATATTGTAGTGGTCACACACAGAGACATAAATTTAGGAACAAGATCTGCCTTAGCTTGAACATAGTTGGCTCTGATAATAAGGAACAATGAACGAAGGCTATTATGAAACGAAACCCAGGTGCTTGAATGGATTGAGCTTTGAGTTGAGTTCTGCCAGGAAAGAAAAACACACACACACCACTCTAACCTCTTTTACAGGTTGGATTCTGTCCTATTTTTCCTCTGTTCATTTGCTCACTTACAGGTTTAAAAGGTTGGAGGCTTTATTTATGGATCAGTTTTGTGTTAAGTGAGCAAATGTTCTGGATGAAAGGAATTGCTAGTTATATGTTATTTAATTTAACCATAGAATTGTATGATACTATTTTGTCTCTAGCTGCTTAGAAAGGTCCCTATGTGCAAAGACTTTCAATAGGTCTTACTGTGCATTCAGACCTAGCTGGGTTCACAGTGGCAACCTGCAATGGATTTTAGTTAGAAACTTTAGGGCTGACCATACGACAAGGTTCTTTGAGGGAAAGGAGCTATGCTCCTTTGCCAGGCTTTTCTGCTCTCGGTTGTGTTGAACGTGATTTTTAACCCTTTATGGTTCATGAATGGAGTCTGATAATATATTGAACTCAACTGTTTATTTAATGGCACAGTGTTGTAGTGATTCTTTCCTGGAAGTCCAGGGTTCTAGGTCAAACAAGCAATTAAACCAACTTTCTCTAGAATTCTTAGAAAAAACATGCAGTGGCAGCAACAGAGCAGCAAAAGGCTGTGAGTTATACACAAACTTGCCAATAAGAAATAAGCTGTTTCCAAATCACATATGTCACAGTTGGGTGTTTTAAAATCCTGTTTCAATGTTCTAGCTGTTGTATTATCAGAATATGTCAAAATGATTTGGAACATGACTCAGAATGTTTTGTACATATTTAACTTAACTTGAAACCACTAGGGACTTCCAACATTTTCATCTCTAAGTAAACTGTTTTCTTTGACACTGGTTCTTTCTCATTTAGGGCTTGTGTTCAGTTTCTGACTTTTCTCTTTTGCTGGCTTTGGGATTCTGGGGAGCTTATCACACATCCCCTGGGGAATGGAAGGGGGCGGGAAGGGAATGAAATGGGGATGTCACCTATTTTACTGCACATGAGAACTCCACCGATGCCACCGGAAGTCCCCGTTCCGTCCCCATCTGTTCCATAGGAGGCGATTTTCAAGAACTGTTCAGAACAGTTCTCGACTCAGGCTTGCATCTTTCCGAGGTTGCTAAAATGAGTACCTAGATTGTTGGGGGCAATTAGCTTACACTTTGTAAACCACTTAGGGAGTGCTTAAGTGCACTGATAAGCAGTATAGAAATGTACTTGCTATTGCTATCGATTTTACTGTTGGGCTATTACTCTGGAGACCAGGGTTCAAATCCCCATTCTGCTGTGGAAACTCACGGGTGACCTTGGGCAAATCACACTCTCTCTGCCTCAGAAGGAGGCAAAGGCAAGTCCCTACTGAACAAATCTTGCCAAGTGTCAATTTAAGGTCACCATGAGTTGGAAATGACTTGGAAGCACACAACAGCAATAATCAGAAATACATACAGTTGGTCAGATATGGAAGCTTTCCATATTACCAAAATCGGCCATCAGAGCACTGCTTGGGGACAGATGATGGTCAGATGACAGCGCAGCAGCAATTTTGTATATAGTAAAACCCGTTTTTCCCCATTTCAGCCCGATCCCGTCCAGTGCATGGATCAGGCTGGAAGATGCATGCGATAAACTCCATAGACATAGAAATGTTATTTTCCATTATTTTATTAATTACACCACATTTGTCTTTTTAACCACCAACACATGCACATCATTGAACTATAATTCTAAAATCTCCTCCCTAGTAGTAACTGCTACTAAAGACCTAATTAATGTATATAAATATCACTTTGACCCTCATTTGCCATTTTGTTGCCTATTCAGGTTATTCATAGATGTTCTTCTGGACTTCTTTGCTTTCTTCTTGTGTCTTACCATTCTGGAAAAGTGAGTGCCATCTGCAAATGAACCTGCCTTATTACTGGCGAGTAATAAATTGGATTGTCTAGATACAGTTACGATTGTTCCACAGTGAAGTAATGTCAATTGAGTTCCACTCTGCCTTTTGTTATTTAGCAATTTATTAATCCATTAGAGGCCTGTCCACATCCCATAGTTACAAGATTTATTCCAATTCCTGTAGTCATGAATTACGGGTTAAATCAAGGACTTGGTCTTTTTAAAATTACTCCTCTTAAAATATAAATTATCAGTCTTGGAAAGCTGGATTGGGATTCTCTTACACCATGTAGCTTGCCGTTGTGCTGTTAAAACACATAAGACAGTAACCTTAAGCAAGTTCCAACAAGAAATGTTTTTATTGATTAATCAATAAAAACATAAAATAAGCAGCTGGCTGCTTGAAACCTAAACTCTCATATGCTCCACAATACTAAATAATGCAGCTGAAATGGTTTGGATTATCCTTGTTAACTGAGATATGGAAGAGGGAGAATTCTGTTTTCTACTGCTCTGCTATGCTAGTAGGATGTTAAGAAAAGCATGTGATATTAGAGAAGTGGTGGCAGTGGATGGCAGTCTTTTGCAGACATTTGCTAAAATTGCTGTTATTGGCCTTGGTCCAAGATTTCTCCATGTACAGCAGAATGTTATACTTGTACATCCACCCAGTGGATGGTTGATGTGCTCAGCTTTGCATTGCACGTCTGGGATTGCAATAATTCATCCATGGAAACTGAATGCTCAGATGGAAGGAGAGTTTGAGGATTAGTCAGGAGAACAGTCTTGCAGGGAATACTAAAGCAACAATGGGGGAGGAACGAAAGATGACCAAAAGAAAGTGGTCTTACAGATTGGAAAGCAGCAAAGAAGAGATATGTGTGAGAAGACATCATTGGGGGAAGAAGGTGGGACTCCTTGAAGCAGTAAGAGCCTCAAGTTGATAGCAAGACCACTGTGAAGCTTAAAGGAGAGGGAAGATCTGATTATAGCAAAGGGAAAGAGAGATTATTTTAGCAAATGCATCCTGCTGAGATAGTAAAAGAGTAAGAGAACAAAAAGGACAGCCACCAAAATGGAGGTCATATTAGCTTAGACAAGAAATGAACAAAACATGAACAGGGATCACATTTCAAAGACAGACCTCTCTATATTTCTCATAGCACATATATTGTTGTCAAATTTTATTATTCTGAGACATGGTTCATTTTGGTATTAAAGAAGAGTAGAAGCTATGAAACCAATATAAACCTATATGGTCTTATATGGGCCTCAGTGGATAAAATACTGTAAACTATGGATGAAACTGAGGCAGGGGCTTCTGTCTTTGTGCCAAGGAAAATCATTTGTGTCTTCCCAATCTATTGGTTATAGATGTCAGAAGTCACTGTCCTGTTATTTTCCCCTCTAATAAGATTATCAATGTTTTTGATGAGAAATATGTCCAGAATGACTGCAAAGTCATATGCATCCATGGCACAGTTTAAGTATTTCATCAGACTTGCATCCATTTTAGAACCACTACATCTGGTTCTTCTTCAGTTCTCTGAGCTCATCATGATACTATTGTGGCACCAAACGATAATGAGATGAAGAGGTAGCATTTCCACAGCAGGTGCAATGTGGGGACATCATTATGAATGTTCTTACAAAATGTTGCCTCTCTACATGATGTCCCCATATCTAAGAGTTAGTCTTCTGACAGACACAGAGAATCCCAACAGGGCTCAGACACTTAATGGAAAGTCTGCTCTTTAAATTGCTCTTATTATTTAACTCTAAGGCACAAAGTATATATGGATGTATGCAGGGCATTTCTCGACATTATTGGCAGCAAAGATGAACTGTTCTTCCTTTTAAAAAGTTATATAAACTGACCAAGGGAACCTGGAGTTGATGTATAAAGATTACATGACCAGTTATGATACCTGAATAACTGTCTACAGAGACCCATGGTGATCACAAAAATAGAAAAGCAAAAGCAATATTTAAGATAATTTACTTCGAAATGTACATTTATGTGGTTTTAAATTGCTGTAGCTTTTAGGGTGGTTTTAAATGATGTCTAATGTGTTTTTATCTTGTTTAAATTATTTATGCTTTTAATCTGGAAGCATTTAAATTGTTTACATTATATACCTACCTGGAATATCATGCTAAAGAGTGGGCTATAAGTATTTTAATAAATAAAACAACATATATAAATATAAGAGCAGAGAATAGTGAAAGAAGGAAAAAATAATCTCTGAATGGATTTGAAAGAGTTTTTCAAGTGGTCTCTAGAAGGTTAAAAATGTTTTGTTTAGTTATGTGAGGCTTACCTGACCTGATCGTTTCATATCATCTGTGCATATTGTTGTCGAAGGCTTTCATGGCCGGCATCCATGCTTTTTTTGTGGGTTTTTTGGGCTATGTGGCCATGTTCTAGAAGACTGTCCTCCTGACGTGCATATTGTTAGTTTTGGATAAAATGTTCATTGACACATGTTGAAATGCTTCTCTTTTGTGGTAGAGGAAAGACTATCCCTAGTCTTTCAATGTTATTTCTAACTAATTTCCAATTAGTTGTGGCTACTTATGCTGATGCCACCTTCACACACAAAAAAGGGTCTCTTAAGCTGGGCAGTGCTCCACCCAAGTGTTTCTGAGGCAATGCAGAAGTTTTGGGGGTCATATTTGGTCATTAACAACCATAAATATGAATTCCAGCAATTGCATGATCATAATAATAATAATAATTTGTTTTATTTATATACCGCTATTCCAAAGATCATAGCGGTGAACAGCAAGTAAGCTAATTAGCAAGTAAGCTAAGGTCTGGCTTATGATCATGTAAATATTGGATGCCAGTCAAAATCAGAAATTTATTTCCAGTTTACTTTCTTCTTGAACAAAATGCCTCTCCTAGACCTAAGAGTCCAGAAGAGTTTGAAAATATGTCCAAACTAATGAATTTTTACAGGTTAAAAATAATCAGGGTGGGTCGGGATAAGTGAGATAGGGTGTTTGAAACTAGCAAGGCTCAACTTTCAGATCACCTTACCCTTCAGCTATTCTGATTTAACAGGAATAGTCTGATAAATCCTCTGTCATCCCACTTTTCAACTGCTTTTAAAATATCCCAGCTTCTCTCTTCTTCTCCAGTTCCCTGCTTACTTCCATTTCTGCAAACTGAGATAAAAATACAAAAATAGTTTGCATTCAGTTAACTTGGAGTGGGAAAGGACAGAAGAGGACAAAGTGTTGCCTTTCCCAGTTGGGCCCTAGCTTGTATGTTCCTCATTAATAACTTTTGCTGTTTTCACCATACTCTGTACACACTCCAGTTTTCATCTAACACTGGAGGATATGGATCACTTCCATACTGCGGAAAAAAGGACTCTCCTAAGCCTAAAATGGTGGCGGGGGGGGGGGTGGTAGAGACAAAAACGTGATGTCTGGAAACATTTGAGTTAAAAAAAAAAACGAAGCCCTGAGAACTACAAAAAATTACCTGGGGAGAATCATGCATTGTTTGCTGACTGTATTTTTTCATCCCTACTATAGTATACTCAACATTATCTTGGAGGATTCCTCTTATCACAGTAGATCTGAAACACCAGTCCAGCTGGAGTCAACATCCATTTGATTTTAGGCTGATTGCATATCCTCCCACATTTCACTGAGGAAAACTGGGGCATAAATGGTAATATCAAAGTGTGGTCAAGTTGACAAAAGTTGAGGAGGAACACACAAGCTAGGAGAAGCTGCAGCAGTTTGCATTTGCTGGAGTCTACAGGGAAGTGCAAGATTCCCCCTCTCCTCACTCCTCTGCTCAGTTACATTTGCACTCTGAACTCAGGTTTGCAACAATTAACGTACACTGAGGACAAAACATAAAGGTGGAAGGAGAGAAGAGAAATTGGGACACTTTAAAAACAATTTTAAAGATGAGATAACAGACTATTAATGGGGACTGTCTCTGCAAATTAGGGCAGTTGGAGGGTATGTGATTATTGTGTCCTTTCTCTCTGATTTGGATATTTCAGTGACAAAAATATTGTTTACAGGCAATGCTGAATTTATGCATAAGCTAAATGAGTTTGAGGTTTCTAAATGAAAAATATATTTAAAAATTAATTAATCTTCAAGTTGTACGAAATATTATGCTAACTCTTTAATTGAACATAGCTTAGGGTCTCAACATGTCTTGCTCCAGTCCTCTTTATGGCTGCCATTATCTTTGTTGGTTAGCCCTGTGCCTAGCATTTGTAGATACATTCATTGTCCTCCTGTTGGTTACAAGCTAACCACTATTTCTTTTTCCATTTTGATCATCAGCGGATGGAGAGGGACATCTGCTGATGGAGAGGAAGAAAGAAGGAAAGATCTTGCTCTAATGTCTTTACCCAATATGGCAATCATAAGTGGAGTCGGTTTCTTTCCTTTTGTCCCTTTCATTTTGGAGAGAAAGAGGGGAGTAAAGAATCTACCAGGGTCCAGAAAACAGCAGAGTTGGATGACTGTTTTGATCTCCCTTTCAGTGCTCTAGCAACAGGGAAAATATTGCATGTGGAGGGGAGGGAAACCATAGGCTACTTATTTGGAGGTGAGTGTGCAAACTGCAAACTTGCAAGGTTGCACTAATGCCCTATGTAATGAGCTTAGAGTTGTTTAGAGACATGTGGCCTGAACAGACAAGCCAAAATAAAGCTGCTTTGTGTCACTTTGAAGGTATGCTGTTTAAATGATGCATACATCCTAAGAGGCTGGAAGCTGCACCAAAGCCACACTTCATTCCTAAGGAGTGGAGCGGAGCTTTGGTGCAGCTTCTGGCCTCTTAAGATGCATGTGTCATTTAAACAGCATACCTCCAAAGTGACCTAAAGCAGCTTTATTTTGGCCTGTCTGTTTGGGCCCATGGAAAATATTTGCACAGTTTATGAGTTATTGTTTGACAAGGTTGATTCCTTTCTGTGCCAACAGTTATCATCCTGGGACAAATAGTGGAGTGTAGCATTGCTGTGCCAGCCAAAAATCACACATTAAACTATAGGTTTGAAAGTGTAACAAGTCTCAATATTTATCACCAGAAAATGAGCTGAATGAGCCAGGCAGCTCTGCCTGAGCCTTTCTGAATCTGCAGCTTGCTTCTGCCAATGGCTCAATAATACACAGAAAAAATCCACGCACTATTGAGCCTTATTTCCCCACAGGAAAAATATGTAGGGTGTCATCTAATTTGGAGGAAAGTTCAGTGTTTTTGGTGGCTTTTAAAAAGGTTCCTGGGATAAAGATGAGTGAAATAACCTAAAAAATAATGTCAGGGATCTGGTATAGTTCAGTCCCTCAGAGGTTTCTCCTTGTATGAGATAAAGAATAAAAAAGAATAGCCTCTGGTTAGGCCTAACACTATCATTAAACTGACTGAGGTGCAAATTGTGAGTTACAGACTTTGTGACTACTGTATTTTTGCTGTTAAATAGAGGAAAAGATGCTTTCGGGTTTGTCTAGGGTTTTTTGTTTTTGTTTTTTGCCTCATGTGCTGCAATAACTTGCCTGACTTTGGTAAGTTGTAGGAAGTGCCACTAGCTGTTTCTCTTCAGACAGCAAAATATGTTGGACCAGCCCTCTGAAGTGCCAAATCAGGGCCCTAGTGGGGTAACTATGCTGAAGAAAAAGGCTTATAATTCACTTTAACACAGCCTGCAGCCTCAACTTGCTTCCAGGTGAACATGCATAGAATTATACATCATGTTTAGTTGCTTTATCAAGCAAAAGTTAGAGAATACTGTGTGATCTGTAGACATGGAAAAATTGAGAACTTAATAAAAGAGCTAATCATGCAGGTTGAGTCTCCCTTATCCAAAATGCATGGACCATAAGTATTTAGGTTGTTGTTGTTTTTTGTTTTGGTATATTTGCATATACATAATGCAATATCTTGGAGATGAGATCCAAGTCTAAACATGAAATTAATTTATGTTTTCTATATAGCTTATAAAAATAACCTGAAAGTAACGTGTGGATAAAACAAAGTTTGTGTATATTTGAACCATCAGAAAGGAAAAGTGTCATTATCTCAGCCACTCATGTGGACAATTTTGGAATATTTTGGATTTCGAAATTTCAGAGACTCAACCTATACTTTTAGCTGACCAGTTCTCCAATCGAATGATAAATGCAGTATGTGGGAAGGGGAGAGAAAAGGCAACTTGACCATTTACAGCTTTCATCTCTCAGGTCAGCTGATGGTATTAGTATTATTATTATTCACCAGAATCCTCTATGATGGTGTATGTTATGTCACTTTACCTATACCTAACTACATAGCAAGGATGCTAAGAAACCCTGTTAGTGAATAACAAAGATGCCGGGAACCACAGCAAGAGTGTCCCAATGCATACTGGCACTTCTTAGCCAGTTTCTCAATTTACATCATTCCTGATGTTCATTGGTCCTCTTGTGCATTGGTCCAAATGAGCATTAGTCACTTTACTTTTTCCCATGCATAAGAACAACAGTCCTTTACTGGATATGGATGTTATGGAACTGCCCAATTCTAATTCCCACAGACATAAATCCATGTAGGAAGACTTATATCCCCAATAGGATTCTGGCCATTATTATTAGATTTATATCTCTTCCCTTTTCCAATCTGGGACTCAAGGCAGATTAAAGAATTTAAAGCAGATGCAGCTTTAAAAATTACATCAAACGAAAGTTAAAAACTTAACCAAACTATCAATAAAATTAAAAACAGTTAGAAAAACCCATTAAAAAAGAACAGCACATGAAAGTCCTCAATGGCCTGCCACAATAAAAAGATCTTCACCTGGTTATGAAAAGTTAATGAGGAGGTTGCCAGTTTATCTTTTTTAAAATTACAGACTCTCAGCAATTCAAAGCTTTGATGGTCTCCAATGAATACGTAAACTAGCACTAGACCAAAGGTAGACAACTACCAAAGATCACTGATCTCTCTTACTGGACTCCAGTCTGCACTCCCCATTCCACCCCTCACACCCCTGGATTAATTTTAAACAAATCTCCTTCCCAAAAAATGACCCTCTGCCCTCATTTTGAAGAGCCCTGAGGTGTTTTAGGCCCAGGAAAGCTCTTTTTTTTAAGCAGGAAGTTTTCTTTGATGTTCTTTCTGCTTAAAGGGGGCTTCACTGGATCAGCCAAGAGCCCAAAAGTTCCAAAAATATGGCAAAATTTCCCCCTCCACTCTTTTGAGAAAACAGTATGTCTTCCCAGATTAATAATTTAAAAAGACCACATTGGGTCTGGGAAGTCTTTGGAGACCTCAAAACTGGCCTTGATCTAAACAGAGATCTAGACAGAGATATGACCCCTCATGTCTTTGGTGGAAACATCTCTTTGGGGGATGTACTCCAAAAACTCTCTGAACATAGGTCCATGGCAAATACGCCATCCCAATGGCATTATTGCCACCTGCCACCCAGGTAATATTTTATTTAAAAGATTTCTATGTTCCTTTCAGCAAAAAACTTCTGAAAGCTTTTGGGATTGCTAATTCTGTAGCACTAAACCTTATCATTTCTTGTCCTGACAACTGAATCATTCTTAGAAATTTGAAACTGATCGACCTGCTTCTCCTGTCAGAAGGGAGCAAAGTGTTGCTCACATAGTCCTGTGGTTTGTCATTTCCTTTTTCTTTGCTCTACGTTGCTTTCTTGTTTCTTAACTACCAAACCTCCCACTTTCTAGTTCTGACAAGAACAGAAATGGCTTCCATTAAATGAGCGCCACGTCCCTCTCTAAACATGGCCTTCCAGTCTCCTCATTTTGCCTGCAACTCCACTCCTTCTGGCCTTAGTTTCTCTACTGCTTCAAGCACTACTACTTTGCCTTTTATGGATATTCACAGGCAGGTCCAACCCCACTTATCATTTCTAATACAATACTTTTGCCATTGATCCCCCGCCCAGGCTCTTCTAGGGCAGAAAGATGAGCCTTTATCTGACAGAATCCATTTCCCTCAAACAATCTCACACATCTTTCCTCCGCTACCTTTTACACTTGGGAGGGGACTTCCGTATAAAAATGTGCTAAGCCACGACCCAGTCTTTCATTCATCTGGTATGTTTTATCCTGAAGGCTTTACAAAGTGTCTTGCAGAGCAGGGAACAATGTCACCCACGTTTGGAATGTCACTGTTACACCGACACTGATGCTGAATGACAAGATTCCAGGGGTGTGATATTTAAATTTCTGAGCATTTTCAAACAAAAGAAATGTGCCCATTTTGGTGTTTCAGATGAGAAGGGCCCAGCACGAAATAAACAAGTTAGCAATACGGCCCGACTTCCTGCCAGTAAGACCAAGTCTTTTATTCAGTCTCTTGGCCCAGTTTAGTATAGAACAGTCACTGAGACTGATTTCCATTTTGATATTGTACATTGAGGCTACAGCCCCTTAAGAACACACACAGCAGAAAAAGAACATAGGAAATATTAGGAATGAGAAATGGCTATTCACCACATTGATGCCTGTCTCTTGTAATACAGCATTTCCCCCAGGACAGCATCTAATTGCTTCTTGAACGAACCCACTGTCTTTTCCTCAACAACCTTGCCCAGTAGGCTATTCCAAACATTTATTATTCTTTGAGTGACAAGGCATTTCCTTCTTTCTCCTCCGAATTTGTTTTTTTTTTTTGAACTTAAATTTATGCTCCCAATCCTGTCATCTATCCACATGTTATCAAAAATATGTAACATGCGTTGGTTTTATGCATTCACCTATGATTTTTGTATACTCCTACACTGCTTTAGATAGACTTTTCATCTTCCTAAGTTGAATAGTTTCTTCTTCTTAAAAAATCAGTAACTCACCCCGCCCCCACATTTTAACATGAAAATGAGTTAAGAAATCTATCTATCTATCTATCTATCTATCTATCTATCTATCTATCTATCTATCTATCTATGTTGATGCCTGAGTTACAGAAAACTAGAGTTTAATAAAACTATCCAACTCACATTTGAGAGAAATCCTTTCTGCTGTTTTCAACTATTAAACCATCTCTCCTTTCCCTAATGCTTACTGCAAGTTATTTTGACAACAGTAGAGAAAGACAGCAGACAGAAATAATTTGCCTGGTATGAAAAACAAGCAGAAGCTGAGAATATCGATTAGATAACTGGCAAAATATACCTTGTTATTGCTGAAAAGGTGTACTTGACTGAAAAGAAAATAGCTACAAAATGGGATTTTTCTGACATACAGTTCATATTGCCCCTTATTAAGGATTTAAGAAAATCAAATGAAGGCCTCCTCATTAAATCCACATGTTCTGCAATAAGTATAAACTAATGGATTTCTTGTATGGCATGAATGATTATATGGCACAGTACTTCTTCTAGTTTGTTAACAGAAAGAAAGAACATCTGACTGGATAATTTTTCAGTCTTGCCCCCTCCCTGATAACGTTATGATTTTCTTCCAAAAGTATGTTCAGGCAGAATATCTGCTAATGTAGTACCAGCATACCTTTATGCATTAA